>NW_024104643.1:7457500-7857810 GCF_003945595.2 Pipra filicauda | reverse complement strand
GGCCAAGGCCACCGGTCCGTGCAAGTCAGACCACTGACCACCCGGGGGGATTTTCGGGGGCACGCTTCCAGCTTTTATTCTCCAGAAACTCCAGTTCTTTCTGGCACCGCTTGCTTCAGTCTTCCCCTGCTGGAAGAGGTCACTTAAGGCTTTCGAGGGGCCACATTGCCAAAGCCCGGCCGGTCCATTCCCACAAGGAAAGGTAGCTTGGTCTTGGACAGGATACTGGGGGGGAAACACAAAATAAAAGTTTAATTTAAAACAACTGCCTAGAATAGAAAGCAATTCAAACATAAGGCAGACAAGACTCGTGCAAATCTGAATCCATTTGGCTTCAAAGGAGAATTATTTCCCTCTGCACCTAACAGAATGTCATTTTCACCCGGGTCCTGCTTACCATCGTTGAACAAAACACGCTGACAAAATTTTTCCGGATGCCAGTGGAGAGATATTAGAGCACACTGCACAGGGAAGCTGAGCCTGCCCCATCCCTGCAAGTGTTCCAGGCCAGGCTGGATGGGACTGGGAGCATCCAGCCGGGGATGAGAGCGGAAGGTGTCCCTGCCCACGGAAGGCAGGCTGGCCTTTGAAGGTCCCCTTCAAACCAAATCGCTCTGGGATTCCCCTCCAAAATCACCACCCAAGAGACACAGCAACGCAAACAGATGAGGCACTGCACTCCCTAGCTTTATTATCCTGCAGGCACACACAGCCAACAGCATCGTTTGACAGAAAAGCCCCAGGGTTAGCCCTTGCCAGAGGTGTCTGGCACACCCACGGCGACAGAAGGGATATGGGGAGGGGGGCCCTGGGGAAAAACAAGGGATGGAGCTAGCAGTAATAAAAAAAAAAATGCCATTTAATTAGGAGTTAAACCGAGCCCTAGCCCCGGGTTCCATTCCCACAGGCTTCCCGTCCAGTATACAAAAAGCACTCACCGAGGCATCATTTAGATGTGCCCTGACGCTGACCAGGTGATACCTCCATTTGCCCGGGGTGCTCAAGAATAACCATCCCTGGGACAGAGTCACCCCTGAACAACAAAAAGGCAAAATTAGTGAAGCACGGGGTCCTCTTCTGACTAGATTGCCACCAGCATTCCATAGCAAATGCCACGACTGTTCTGTTACAGACGAGAAAACCCTGTTCTCCCAAACAAACAGCCAGGAGATTTATGGGCACGCCTGAAAATTTCCTGTGAGGAACTTTTTGTAACTAAGGAGCAGGTGCTATCTTGAGTTGAAGGCATCAATTTGACAGACACTTAGTACAGCAAACTCTTCAGCAGAGCAATTAATTGCTGCCTATTTGAACAGTAGGGGAGAGAAAATGACAGTCTAATAGAAAGACAAGAAAAGCAGAACTGCAATCAGCAGCCTTTTCTTCCATCTCTCCCGAGAAAGTCTAGTTAGTCTGTTCTAATAATTCTATGCCCTTTTCTACATGAAACTTAGACCAAGGCTGAAAAAACAACTAGAAAACACGGAGAGAAGCTTTTTAGAATTTCACGTGATTTTCCCAACCCGATCCCAGAAAAGCAGAACTGGGTAGAATGGACTCACCTCGAGGCCTTTGGTCTTTTTTTCCATAAGCTTCGTCACCTGATTGAAAAAGCAGAGTAGACTCGGTATTTAGGCTCACAACAGGAAAACTTCCCCTTCGTTTCCTAAAAG
Organism: Pipra filicauda; assembly: GCF_003945595.2. Taxonomy (NCBI): domain Eukaryota; kingdom Metazoa; phylum Chordata; class Aves; order Passeriformes; family Pipridae; genus Pipra; species Pipra filicauda. The sequence goes on along the minus strand of NW_024104643.1, from coordinate 7,856,137 downwards.
AAACTCCATTAATCTGCACAGCTGCAGGCGCGTCTCCAGCTGTTAAAGCCTTTCAGCTTTTCAGAGGGTGAGAATGCCCTGCTAAGGAAGGCTGAAAAATGCTGGGAGCCTGCCCAGGTCAAAGAGCCCCTTGATTTTGTCTGTGTTCCAGTCCCCGGCTAAAGAAAGGGCAGAAACACCGCAGGTGTTGCTTGCCTTTTCCCTACGAGGTTTTGCCAGGCGCTGGGCCAGCCCGGGCACTGCGGGGGAAGGCCGGCAGTGCCCAAAGCCCGCCGCTTTCCCAGGGCAAGCGTCGCTTGCCAGAGCGCCCCCGAGCGCCGGGCCCTGCCTCACAGTCGCCGCCTGGCGGACACGGCCGGGAGCGGCACTGCAGCCGCGCGCCCCCCCCCCCCTTGGCGAGACCCGCGGCGCCTTTCGCGCGTCCGGGCCTTTCTTCCCTAAAACCTGCCCTTGCCTAGGAAAAGCTGAGCAATTCACAGAGTTGCTGTTTCCAGCCCAGCTTCCCAAAGGATTTCTCTCTCCCGGCAGCACAGACAGGGTCCCCGAGGCAGCGCAGACCCTCCCCGCGGGGGGTGTGGTGCGTGTGCAATGCCAGGGCACATCCGAACCCGGCCCTGCGGCGGCACGCAGGTGCGAGTTTCTCCGCAGAGGCGAGAAACTTGCCTGTCGCTTCCCCGGCCTGCAGTCCCCGATGGCCGCGGGAGAGGCAGAAGAGCGGCCGCGTCCACCCGCCGCGCCCAGCTTACCCCCGGGGACGATCTCCGTCGGATCTGCCGCCGTGGGTCGCTTCCGGGGGGGGGGAGAAGGCGGCGGCGCAGCCCCGATAGCATCTCCAGGGCACGGCGGGAGCGGGAGCGGGAGCGGAGCGGGAGCGGGAGCGGGAGCGGAGCGGGACGAGCGGGCGGCGCGGCGCCCCCTGCGGCCCTCGCGCGGCCCCCCCCACCCGCCGCCTGGGGTCCTCGCGCGCCGCGGCTCCGAGACGGGGGCTGCCCGCGCCGGTGCCTGCCGCCGCCCACGAACCTGCCGCCCGCGCCCGGCGCCGCCGAGCCCCCCGCCCACAGCGGGAAGCGGCGCGGCGAGACGGCGCTGCGGGCGCGGGGCGGGGGTCCGGGTCGCGGCGGAGGTCAGGCAACAGGATAGACGCCTCTCTGAGGCGAGGGGGCCTCTCGCCGCCATCTTTAGTGTGGCCTCGGCTAAGTTCCGGTCGTGGCGGCGCCATCTTGAGTGTGGCGTCGGGGCGAACTTCCGGGCCGGGGCCGCCATCTTTAGTGTGGTCGTTCCGGTCCTGGCGGCGCCATCTTTACTGTGGTCTTGGCGGACTTCCGGGCCGGGGCCGCCATCTTTAGTGTGGTCGTTCCGGTCCTGGCGGCGCCATCTTTACTGTGGGCTTGGCGGACTTCCGGGCCGGGCCCGCCATCTTTAGTGTGGTCGTTCCGGTCCTGGCGGCGCCATCTTTACTGTGGGCTTGGCGGACTTCCGGGCCGGGGCCTTGGAGGACTTCCGGTCGCTCTCTACTTCCGGTGACCGAGTTTACCCAAATTACCGGCCCTCCTCGCTAATTTCTGCGCTTTCACCCCAAAAAATCTTCGTGTTGTTCCCCCCACACACACCCCGGGAGAGACGGGACACCGCGAGTCCCGCCCTGCCGCCGGAACCGGCCCTTAACTCGAGCGGGGAGCGCTGCACCGTCACGAGAGCCACTGCGCATGCGTCGCCGGTCCCGCTGCTGGCTGCCCTTACTTACCACGTGATCGCCGGCGTCTTGCCAACGACTGCGCACGCGCCGCCGTCGCCACCCTGGCTTCCCCCCCACCCCGCCGCCCGACCGCCCGGCTTCGCTTTCTTACTGCGGTTCCCCCTCCGCTTTTTCGGCTCCCTGGGGTTCCCCCACCCGCATTTTGGGGTCCCCGTCTCACATTTTAGGGGTGATGACCCCGCAATTTACGGTTCGGGGGGCGGGAGGAGAGGAAACGGGGTGCCCAAGAAGGGGTTTCTTTTTTTTTCTTTTTTTTTTTTCCTCTTTTATTTCATTTTCATTTTATTTCCTTTTTAGTTTTTTTGCCTTTTTTCTTTTTAATTTTCTTTTGTATTTTATATTTCCTTTTATATTTCGTTTATTTTTTATTCTCTTTATTTTTCATTGTCTCTCCCAGTGCTCCCCAGTAACACCCAGTGCTCCTCAACAACCCCCAGTAACACCCAGTGCTCCCCAAAAATTGACCCAAAACCGACCCAAATCACCCCAAACGCTGACCCAAAACTGACCCCAAAAACTGACCCAAATCATCCCAAAACTGACCCCAAAAACTGACCCCAATCGTCCCAACAGCTGACCCAAAACTGACCCAAATCACCCCAAAAAATAACCCCAAACTGACCCCAAAAACTGACCCAAATCATCCCCAAAACTGACCCAAAACTCTGCATTTGTTTGGCATCATTTCCTCTCAAAAACAACATCTCCGATTTAGTTGATTGCTAAAGCCATCATTTTAAAATCATCCCAGGAATCAAAAGGGACTGGAAAACACACAGAAATCATTCCTGCACCCACCAAATCATTAGGAATTGGAACCCGATTCCCTCATCTCTCTCCTTGTGCTTCTTGGCTGGAAAACCTGATGATCCCCGCTGGCTATTTTTAGGCTGCTTTTCTTCCACAGCTCCTTTCCTCCCGGTTGAAACCTCCTGGCATATTCAGGGCTTACCTGGAGGGAAGCCCCTCTGAAGTATTTCCTCTCGTGGCAATTCTGTGGGATGAAGAAGTAAAAAAAGCACGTCAAGAGCTCCTTCTACCCCCTTCCCTCGCATACACCCTCCCAGTTTGTCCTTGGCAGCTCCATCCCCCCGGCACCCGCACCCGACGCTTCGGCTCCGCTGGGAAAGGGACAGCAAGTGCAGAAGCAAGTCCAGTGCTGGGCAGGGGCTCCCTGGGGAACGGCACTTCAGTGCTTTAGTCCGTGGCCTTTCCTGCTGCCCTCCCTCCCGGAGGCAGAGGATGACCCGGCCCTTGTTTCTCCCACGCTCGCAGACCCAGGTCCTGCTCCTTTGGCCCCACTTTTCTTAGCAGACCCGGCATCCTTTTCCAGGGTCCCCAGGAAACTTCTGCACTTGACCCATTGCTAAGTGCAGAGCACAGGGCGAGGGAAGGACAAATTTCTCGGCACCCACCCCCTGGAATTTTCCTTCTCCGCAGCACGCTCCCGTTCCCGCTGTCTCTGGAGGTGCCCGCACGAGTCCTCCTTCTCCCAGCACCTCAGAGAATGTCCTCTTCACCCGGGTCCTGCTTACCGGCGTCCAACAAAACACGCTGACGACATTTTTCAGGATGCCAGTGGAGAGACATTAGAGCACACTGCACAGGGAAGCTGAGCCTGCCCCATCCCTGCAAGTGTTCCAGGACGGGCTGGACGGGACTGGGAGCAACCGGGGACAGTGGAAGGTGTCCCTGCCCACGGAAGACAGGCTGGCCTTTGAAGGTCCCCTTCAAACCAAATCGCTCTGGGATTCCCCTCCAAAATCACTACCAAAGAGACACAGCAAGCAAAGCAGAGGGACTGCACTCCCCGCTTTTCTTACCTGCAGGCACACACAGCACAGCACGTTGGACAGAAAAGCCACAGGGTTAGTCCTGCCAGAGGCGTCCGGCACACCCACGGCGACCGAAGGAAAAGAGGGAGCCTGGGAACACGGAGTAAAAGACACCTTAATTAGGACTACACTGAGCAATAGCCAGGTCATTCCCACAGACAGCTTCACCGGCCAGTCACACAAAAAGCACTCACCGAGGCCTCAGTTAGGATGGCTCCTGACGCTGACCAGGTGAGTACCTCCCTGGAAGCCCGCTCCGCTCATGCCAGGCACTGGGGCTCACCCAGGGGGGCTTTGCCAAGCATCCAATGGAAATTAAAATTACAGCCTGGGCAAAGGCGCTTCCCGCAGGACCGCTCCTGGCCAAGACCACCGGTCCGTGCAAGTCAGACCGCTGACCACCCAGGGGGGATTTTCGGGGGCACGCTTCCAGCTTTTATTCTCCAGAAACTCCAGTTCTTTCTGGCACCGCTTGTTTCAGTCTTCCCCTGCTGGAAGAGGTCACTTTAGTCTTTCGAGGGGCCAGATTGCCAAAGCCCGGCCGGTCCATTCCCACGAGGAAAGGTAGCTTGGTCTTGGACAGGATACCGGGGGCGGGGGAGACACAAAATAAAAGTTTAATTTAAAACAACTGCCTAGAATAGAAAGCAATTCAAACATAAGGCAGACAAGACTCGTGCAAAACTGAATTACATTTGTCTTCAAAGGATAATTATTTCCCTCTGCACCTCAGAGGATGCAATTTTCACCCGGGTCCTGCTTACCATCGTCCAACAAAACACGCTGACAAAATTTTTCCTGATGACAGTGGAGAGATATTAGAGCACACTGCACAGGGAAGCTGAGCCTGCCCCATCCCTGCAAGTGTTCCAGGCCAGGCTGGATGGGACTGGGAGCATCCAGCCGGGGATGAGAGCGGAAGGTGTCCCTGCCCACGGAAGGCAGGATGGCCTTTGAAGGTCCCCTTCAAACCAAATCGCTCTGGGATTCCCCTCCAAAATCACTACCCAAGAGACACAGCAAGCAAAGCAGAAGGACTGCACTCCCCGCTTTTCTTACCTGCAGGCACACAGCACAGCACAGCACAGCACGTTGGACAGAAAAGCCACAGGGTTAGCCCTGCCAGAGGTGTCCGGCACACCCACGGCGACCGAAGGGAAGGAGGGAGCCTGGGAACACGGAGTAAAAGACACTTTAATTAGGAGTACACCGAGCACTAGCCAGGTCATTCACACAGCTTCACTGTCCAGTCATACAAAAAGCACTCACCGAGGCCTCAGTTAGGATGGCTCCTGACGCTGACCAGGTGAATACCTCCATTTGCCCCGGGGTGTCAAGAATAACCTCCCTGGGAAGAAGTCACCCCGAACAACAAAAAGGCAAAATTAGTGAAGCACGGGGTCCTCTTCTGACTAGATTGCCACCAGCATTCCATAGCAAATGCCACGACTGTTCTGTTACAGACGAGAAAACCCTGTTCTCCCAAACAAACAGCCAGGAGATTTATGGGCACGCCTGAAAATTTCCTGTGAGGAACTTTTTGTAACTAAGGAGCAGGTGCTATCTCGAGTTGAAGGCATCAATTTGACAGACACTTAGTACAGCAAACTCTTCAGCAGAGGAATTAATTGCTGCCTATTTGAACAGTAGGTGAGAGAAAATGACAGTCTAATAGAAGACAAGAAAAGCAGAACTGCAATCAGCAGCTTTTTCTTCCATCTCTCCCGAGAAAGTCTAGTTTGTCTGTTCTAATAATTCTATGCCCTTTTCTACATGAAACTTAGACCAAGGCTGAAAAAACAACTAGAAAACACGGAGAGAAGCTTTTTAGAATTTCACGTGATTTTCCCAAACCGATCCCAGAAAAGCAGAACTCGGTAGAATGTGCTCACCTCGAGGCCTTTGGTCTTTTTTCCATAAGCTTCGTCACCTGATTGAAAAAGCAGAGTAGACTCGGTATTTAGGCTCACAACAGGAAAACCTCCCCTTCGTTTCCTAAAAGAAACTACATTAATCTGCACAGCTGCAGGCGCGTCTCCAGCTGTTAAAGCCTTTCAGCTTTTCAGAGGGTGAGAATGCCCTGCTAAGGAAGGCTGAAAAATGCTCGGAGCCTGCCCAGGTCAAAGAGCCCCTTGATTTTGTCTGTGTTCCAGTCCCTGGCTAAAGAAAGGGCAGAACCACCGCAGGTGTTGCTTGCCTTTTCCCTACGAGGTTTTGCCAGGCGCTGGGCCAGCCCGGGCCCTCCGGGGGAAGGCCGGCAGTGGCCAAAGCCCGCCGCTTTCCCAGGGCAAGCGTCGCTTGCGAGAGCGCCCCCGCGCGCCGGGCCCTGCCTCACAGTCGCCGCCTGGCGGACACGGCCGGGAGCGGCACTGCAGCCGCGCGCGGCGCTGCAGCCGCGCGCCCCCCCCCCCCTTGGCGAGACCCGCGGCGCCTTTCGCGCGTCCGGGCCTTTCTTCCCTAAAACCTGCCCTTGCCTAGGAAAAGCTGAGCAATTCACAGAGTTGCTGCTTCCAGCCCAGCTTCCCAAAGGATTTCTCTCTCCCGGCAGCACAGACAGGGTCCCCGAGGCAGCGCAGACCCTCCCCGCGGGGGGATGTGGTGCGTGTGCAATGCCAGGGCACATCCGAACCCGGCCCTGCGGCGGCACGCAGGTGCGAGTTTCTCCGCAGAGGCGAGAAACTTGCCTGTCGCTTCCCCGGCCTGCAGTCCCCGATGGCCGCGGGAGAGGCAGAAGAGCGGCCGCGCCCACCCGCCGCGCCCAGCTTACCCCCGGGGACGATCTCCGTCGGATCTGCCGCCGTGGGTCGCTTCCGGGGGGGGGGGAAGGCGGCGGCGCAGCCCCGACAGCATCTCCAGGGCACTGCGGGACCGAGCGGGGCGGGAGCGGGAGCGGGGACGGGAGCGGAGCGGAACGTGCTCGCCTGGGGGTCCTCGCGGTCAGCCGCGTGCCGCGGCCCCGAGATGGGGGCTGCCCTCGCCGGTGCCTGCCGCCGCCTACGAACCTGCCGCCCGCGCCCGGCGCCGCCGAGCGCCCCGCCCTGTCCCCACAGCGGGAAGCGGCGCGGCGAGACGGCGCTGCGGGCGCGGGGCGGGGGTCCCGGTCGCGGCGGAGGTCAGGCAACAGGATAGACGCCTCTCTGAGGCGAGGGGGCCTCTCGCCGCCATCTTTAGTGTGGCCTCGGCTAAGTTCCGGTCGTGGCGGCGCCATCTTGAGTGTGGCGTCGGGGCGAACTTCCGGGCCGGGGCCGCCATCTTTAGTGTGGTCGATCCGGTCCTGGCGGCGCCATCTTTACTGTGGGCTTGGCGGACTTCCGCGCCGGGGCCTTGGAGGACTTCCGGTTGCTCTCTACTTCCGGTGACCCAGTTTACCCAAATTAGCGTCCCTCCTCGCTAATTTCAGCGCTTTCACCCCAAAAAATCTTCATGTTATTCCCCCCACACACACCCCGGGAGAGACGGGAGGCCGCGAGTCCCGCCCTGCCGCCGGAACCGGCCCTTAACTCGAGCAGGGAGCGCTGCACCGGCACGAGAGCCACTGCGCATGCGTCGCCGGTCCCTCTCCTGGCTGCCCTTACTTACCACGTGATCGCCGGCGTCTTGCCAACGACTGCGCATCCGCCCGGCGTCGCCACCCTGGCTTCCCACCACCCCGCCGACCGACCGCCCAGCTTCGCTTTCTTACTGCGCGCGCCTCGCCCGCTTTTCCGGGGCTCCTCCCTCACATTTCGCCGCTCGCCCTCCACTGCCTTTTCGGCTCCCTAGGCTTCCCCCACCCACCTTTTGCGGTCCCCTTCTCACAGCTTAGGGGTGACCCCCATCTTACGGGGCGGAGGGCGGAGCGGGGAGGAAACCCTGGGGTGCCCAAGAAGGCTTGTTTTTCCCTTTCATTTCACTTCTCATTATATTATTGCCTTTTAAGTTTCCCCGATTTTAATTTTTTTCTTTTAATTTTCTTTTGTATTTTCTCTTTCCTTCTTCATTCCCTTAATTTTTTATGCTCTTTATTTTTCATTCCCTTTTCTTTTCTTTCTCGTTTGCTTTTTATTTTTTTAGTTTTTAGTCCTCCAGAGAGGAAGAAAGAAAACTGCAGCTCCTCTGGGCCACAGAAAGGCTCCCCTGCCCTTCCCTTAAACACAACCCCTGCAAGGAGTGCCCTGGAAGCCCGCTCCGCTCTCTTCTCCGATGGCTTCTGCCAGGGCGGGAAGAGGCAGGTGGGCCCGAGAAACACCAGCTCCTCCGTACCAAGGCAACCCGGACCCCACGCCCCCGGAGGCACATCTCCAAGACCCTCCCCGCCCACCCACAGGCCCCCCCACTTCCCCCCACAAAACTCTCCAAGCTTCACTTGGACTCACCACGGCGATGCACGGCGCAGTCCCACCCGCTGCGGGGAGCCGGGCCCTCTGGGCAAAGGCAGCTGGGCATGCGAAGCAGCGGCCAAAGAGGCTGCCGCCCTGCTTACAGGGGGCTCCGGCCGCTGCCTGGACCACAAAGGGCCTGGGACACCAGGACACTGACCCCGACTTACAGGGGGGCCCTGGGCCCAAAGGCCTGCGGAGGCTCCTTCTCTCCGCTCGGCCTTCCCCCGCGGCATCAAGTACCTGACTCAAGGGCCAGGCACTGGGGCTCGTGGCCTAAGGCCCTGAGCTGGGCCCCGAGGGCAGGGAGGGCACACGCCCAGCCCCATGCCCGTGAGAGGCCAGGGGACCCCGCGGGACACCCGCCTGATTACAGGCGGTCCCTCCAACCGCCCGCCGAGCAGGGGGGACGCACAAAGCCCCACTTAGGGGGCCGCCCCCCCGAGGCCCGGCACTCCCAACAAGGGCCTTGCGGCCTAAGGCCGGCGGGGACAGGGCCCCAGCCCCGAGGACGGGGGGGGGGCCCACGCTGGCACATCGCCAGCAGGACGGGCGGCCCCGCAGCGCCACTAATGGGCTTCGCTCCGTCCTCGGGAACAGGGGGCGAGCCCGACGCTCTCCTCTCCTGCTCGGCGGCGGGGCTGGCTCCCCACGGGTTGGCACACAGAGCCCCTCTTTCCCTCCTGGGAAGTCTAAGCTACACTGCCTACATCTCTGCGGGGGCTACAGGAGGGACCAGCTCACTCGCTCGCTCACTCACACCGACGGGACAAGGACACAAAGGGGGAACGTCCCAGAAGAGGGAGCAAGCTCTGTGCGCCAAGCCGTGGGGAGCCGGCCCTGCCGCCGAGCAGGGGAGGAGAGCCTCGGGCTCGCCCCTTGTTCCCGAGGATGGAGCGAAGCCCGTTAGTGGCCCCAGGCTGCGCACGGGCCAGAAGGGCCTCAGCGTGCTGAGGGGCAAGGGACACAGGCTATGACGCACCCCGACTACGGGGAGTCACTCGGGTCAGGGGCCGCCAGCAGGCACCAAAGGTGCCAAGGGAAAAAGCCCTGCCCCGCTTACAGGGCGGGCGGGCCGGGGGACGAGAGAGCTCCGTTTCCCCCCTCGGGCGTGGAGGCGGGCACTCTCACCCTCCTTAAAGGGCGGTTGCCCCTCTCTCCGGGCAGCCACAGGAGCACGAAGGCAAAAGGCCAACGCCAAGCAAAGCAAAGGACCCAGCCCTGCTTACAGGGAGGTCGCCCAGCGCAAAGCCAGCCGGGGCACCCTGAAGGTGCCCGCCGGACTCTTACGGATCCCTGCCCGGGGGGGGCCAGGGAGGTGCATTTGCCCAGAGGGTCCCTGTCGTGCCCCCTCTTGAGCTCGACGCTGCTGCTCCTCTTCTTCGCTCTTGCCTCAAAGTTCCACTGCTGTCTCTTCTTTCTTCTCCGACGGCTTCTGCCAAGGCAGGAGGACACAAATGAGCCTGAGAAACACCAGCTCCTCCCCAAGAAGGAAACCCGGTCCCTACACCCCCAGAGGGAGATCTCCAAGCCACTACCCACCCACAGGCCCCCCCAGCTCCACAAACCCCTCCAAACTTCACTTGGTCTCACCAGAGCGACGCAGTCCCATCCGCTGCTGGGAGCCGGGCCCTCTGGGCAAAGGCAGCTGGGCATGCAAGGCAGTGGCCAAAGAGGCTGCACCCCCGCTTACAGGGGGCTCCGGCCGCTGCCTGGAGCGCAAAGTGCCCGGGACTCCAGGGCACTGGCCCCGACTTACAGGGCAGCCCTGGGCCCAAAGGCCCGCGGAGGCTCCTTCTCTCCGCTTCGGGGGCACCTGACCCACCCCCCGCTAACGGGGCGGTCGCCCCGCACAGGCTGCCAGCTGAGGGAGCACAAAGGCTCCCAGACCCGGACCCTGCTTACAGGCGGGTTCACACCCAGGGAGCCACGGAGCTCGGCCTTCCCCCGAGGACAGGGAGGGCACACGCCCAGCCCCACGCCTGTGAAAGGGTGGGGACCCCACGGGACACCCGCCTGGTTACAGAGGGTCCCTCCAACCGCCCGCCGGGCACGGGGGACGCACAAAGCCCCACTTACAGGGCCGCCCCCGAGGCCCGGCACTCCCAACAGTGGCCTGACGGCCTAAGGCCGGGGGGGGATCACGCTGGCACATCACCAGCAGGACAGGCAGCCCCGCAGCGCAGGCACACGCCCAGGCCCTGGCTACAGGCGGGTCACGGTGCCTGCACCACCACTAACGGGCTTCGCTCTGTCCTGGGGAAGAAGGGGCAAGGCTGGGCCCTGTCTCCACCCGTGGGTTCAGAGGGCACCCCCCGGTTGCTGCACAGAGCCCCTCTTTCCCTCCTGGGAAGTCTAAGCTACACTAGCCTCACTTTTGCTACGGGGGATAAAACACAAGCTCACTTGCTCACTCACACCGACAAACACAAAAACACAAAGGGGGAATGTCCCAGAAGAGGGAGCAGGTTCTGTGCAGCCAACGCGTGGGGAGCCATCCCTCCCTCTGGGCAGGAGAGCAGAGCCTCAGCCCTGCCCCGGGCTCTGCAGAGGCCAGAGGGGCCTCAGCACACGGAGGGGCTTCACAACTGGCCCAGGGACCAAGGCCGTGACACGCCCCAGCTACAGGGGGTCACTCTGGCCAGGGGCCATATACAGGCACAAAGGTGCCAGGGGGAAAAGCCCTGCCCTGCTTACAGGGCGGGCTGGGGGTCAGGAAAAGCCCTGCCCTGCTTACAGGGCGGGCTGGGGGTCAGGAAAAGCCCTGCCCTGCTTACAGGGCGGGCTGGGGGTCAGGAAAAGCCCTGCCCTGCTTACAGGGCGGGCTGGGGGTCAGGAAAAGCCCTGCCCTGCTTACAGGGCGGGCTGGGGATAGGGAGAGCTCCGTTTCCCCCCTTGGGTGAGGAGATGGGGGCTCTCACCCTCCTTACAGGGTTGCCCCTCTCTCCAGGCAGCCAAAGGAGCACCATGGCCAAAGGCCAGCAAAGCAAAGCAAAGCAAAGACCCAGCCCTGCTTACAGGGAGGTCGCCCAGCGCAAAGCCAGCCGGGGCACCCTGAAGGTGCCCGCCGGACTCTTACGGATCCCTGCCCGGGGGGGCCAGGGAGGTGCATTTGCCCAGAGGGTCCCTGTCGTGCCCCCTCTTGAGCTCGACGCTGCTGCTCCTCTTCTTCGCTCTTGCCTCAAAGTTCCACTGCTGTCTCTTCTTCTCCGACGGCTTCTGCCAAGGCAGGAGGACACAATTGAGCCTGAGAAACACCAGCTCCTCCCCAAGAAGGAAACCCGGTCCCTACACCCCCAGAGGGAGATCTCCAAGCCACTACCCACCCACAGGCCCCCCCAGCTCCACAAACCCCTCCAACCTTCACTTGGTCTCACCAGAGCGACGCAGTCCCATCCGCTGCTGGGAGCCGGGCCCTCTGGGCAAAGGCAGCTGGGCATGCAAGGCAGTGGCCAAAGAGGCTGCACCCCCGCTTACAGGGGGCTCCGGCCGCTGCCTGGAGCGCAAAGTGCCCGGGCCTCCAGGGCACTGGCCCCGACTTACAGGGCAGCCCTGGGCCCAAAGGCCCGCGGAGGCTCCTTCTCTCCGCTTCGGGGGCACCTGACCCACTCCCCGCTAACGGGGCGGTCGCCCCGCACAGGCTGCCAGCTGAGGGAGCACAAAGGCTCCCAGACCCCGACCCTGCTTACAGGCGGGTTCACACCCAGGGAGCCACGGAGCTCGGCCTTCCCCCGAGGACAGGGAGGGCACACGCCCAGCCCCACGCCTGTGAAAGGGTGGGGGCCCCACGGGACACCCGCCTGGTTACAGAGGGTCCCTCCAACCGCCCGCCGGGCACGGGGGACGCACAAAGCCCCACTTACAGGGCCGCCCCCGAGGCCCGGCACTCCCAACAGTGGCCTGACGGCCTAAGGCCGGAGGGGGGGGGTGGGGATCACGCTGGCACATCACCAGCAGGACAGGCAGCCCCGCAGCGCAGGCACACGCCCAGGCCCTGGCTACAGGCGGGTCACGGTGCCTGCACCACCACTAACGGGCTTCGCTCTGTCCTGGGGAAGAAGGGGCAAGGCTGGGCCCTGTCTCCACCCGTGGGTTCAGAGGGCACCCCCCGGCTGCTGCACAGAGCCCCTCTTTCCCTCCTGGGAAGTCTAAGCTACACTAGCCTCGCTTTTGCTACGGGGGATAAAACACAAGCTCACTTGCTCACTCACACCGACAAACACAAAAACACAAAGGGGGAACGTCCCAGAAGAGGGAGCAGGCTCTGTGCAGCCAACGCGTGGGGAGCCATCCCTCCCTCTGGGCAGGAGAGCAGAGCCTCAACCCTGCCCCGGGCTCTGCAGAGGCCAGAGGGGCCTCAGCACACGGAGGGGCTTCACAACAGGCCCAGGGACCAAGGCCGTGACACGCCCCAGCTACAGGGGGCCACTCTGGCCAGGGGCCATAAGCAGGCACAAAGGTGCCAGGGGGAAAAGCCCTGCCCTGCTTACAGGGCGGGCTGGGGGTCAGAAAAAGCCCTGCCCTGCTTACAGGGCGGGCTGGGGGTCAGCAAAAGCCCTGCCCTGCTTACAGGGCGGGCTGGGGATCAGCAAAAGCCCTGCCCTGCTTACAGGGCGGGCTGGGGGTCAGCAAAAGCCCTGCCCTGCTTACAGGGCGGGCTGGGGGTCAGAAAAAGCCCTGCCCTGCTTACAGGGCAGGCTGGGGGTCAGAAAAAGCCCTGCCCTGCTTACAGGGCGGGCTGGGGGTCAGAAAAAGCCCTGCCCTGCTTACAGGGCGGGCTGGGGGTCAGAAAAAGCCCTGCCCTGCTTACAGGGCGGGCTGGGGATAGGGAGAGCTCCGTTTCCCCCCTTGGGTGAGGAGATGGGGGCTCTCACCCTCCTTACAGGGTTGCCCCTCTCTCCAGGCAGCCAAAGGAGCGCCATGGCCACAGGCCAGCAAAGCAAAGCAAAGCAAAGACCCAGCCCTGCTTACAGGGAGGCCGCCCAGCGCAAAGCCAGCCGGGGCACCCTGAAGGTGCCCGCCGGACTCTTACGGATCCCTGCCCGGGGGGGGCCAGGGAGGTGCATTTGCCCAGAGGGTCCCTGTCGTGCCCCCTCTTGAGCTCGACGCTGCTGCTCCTCTTCTTCGCTCTTGCCTCAAAGTTCCACTGCTGTCTCTTCTTTCTTCTCCGACGGCTTCTGCCAAGGCAGGAGGACACAAATGAGCCTGAGAAACACCAGCTCCTCCCCAAGAAGGAAACCCGGTCCCTACACCCCCAGAGGGAGATCTCCAAGCCACTACCCACCCACAGGCCCCCCCAGCTCCACAATCCCCTCCAAACTTCACTTGGTCTCACCAGAGCGACGCAGTCCCATCCGCTGCTGGGAGCCGGGCCCTCTGGGCAAAGGCAGCTGGGCATGCAAAGCAGTGGCCAAAGAGGCTGCACCCCCGCTTACAGGGGGCTCCGGCCGCTGCCTGGAGCGCAAAGTGCCCGGGACTCCAGGGCACTGGCCCCGACTTACAGGGCAGCCCTGGGCCCAAAGGCCCGCGGAGGCTCCTTCTCTCCGCTTCGGGGGCACCTGACCCGCTCCCCGCTAACGGGGCGGTCGCCCCGCACAGGCTGCAAGCTGAGGGAGCACAAAGGCTCCCAGACCCGGACCCTGCTTACAGGCGGGTTCACACCCAGGGAGCCACGGAGCTCGGCCTTCCCCCGAGGACAGGGAGGGCACACGCCCAGCCCCACGCCTGTGAAAGGGTGGGGACCCCACGGGACACCCGCCTGGTTACAGAGGGTCCCTCCAACCGCCCGCCGGGCAGGGGGGACGCACAAAGCCCCACTTACAGGGCCGCCCCCGAGGCCCGGCACTCCCAACAGTGGCCTGACGGCCTAAGGCCGGGGGGGGATCATGCTGGCACAGCACCAGCAGGACAGGCAGCCCCGCAGCGCAGGCACACGCCCAGGCCCTGGCTACAGGCGGGTCACGGTGCCTGCACCACCACTAACGGGCTTCGCTCTGTCCTGGGGAAGAAGGGGCAAGGCTGGGCCCTGTCTCCACCCGTGGGTTCAGAGGGCACCCCCCGGCTGCTGCACAGAGCCCCTCTTTCCCTCCTGGGAAGTCTAAGCTACACTAGCCTCACTTTTGCTACGGGGGATAAAACACAAGCTCACTTGCTCACTCACACCGACAAACACAAAACCACAAAGGGGGAACGTCCCAGAAGAGGGAGCAGGTTCTGTGCAGCCAACGCGTGGGGAGCCATCCCTCCCTCTGGGCAGGAGAGCAGAGCCTCAGCCCTGCCCCGGGCTCTGCAGAGGCCAGAGGGGCCGCAGCACACGGAGGGGCTTCACAACTGGCCCAGGGACCAAGGCCGTGACACGCCCCAGCTACAGGGGGTCACTCTGGCCAGGGGCCATAAGCAGGCACAAAGGTGCCAGGGGGAAAAGCCCTGCCCTGCTTACAGGGCGGGCTGGGGGTCAGGAAAAGCCCTGCCCTGCTTACAGGGTGGGCTGGGGGTCAGGAAAAGCCCTGCCCTGCTTACAGGGCGGGCTGGGGGGTCAGGAAAAGCCCTGCCCTGCTTACAGGGCAGGCTGGGGGTCAGGAAAAGCCCTGCCCTGCTTACAGGGCAGGCTGGGGGTCAGGAAAAGCCCTGCCCTGCTTACAGGGCGGGCTGGGGATAGGGAGAGCTCCGTTTCCCCCCTTGGGTGAGGAGATGGGGGCTCTCACCCTCCTTACAGGGTTGCCCCTCTCTCCAGGCAGCCAAAGGAGCGCCATGGCCAAAGGCCAGCAAAGCAAAGCAAAGCAAAGACCCAGCCCTGCTTACAGGGAGGTCGCCCAGCGCAAAGCCAGCCGGGGCACCCTGAAGGTGCCCGCCGGACTCTTATGGATCCCTGCCCGGGGGGGGCCAGGGAGGTGCATTTGCCCAGAGGGTCCCTGTCGTGCCCCCTCTTGAGCTCGACGCTGCTGCTCCTCTTCTTCGCTCTTGCCTCAAAGTTTCACTGCTGTCTCTTCTTTCTTCTCCGACGGCTTCTGCCAAGGCAGGAGGACACAATTGAGCCTGAGAAACACCAGCTCCTCCCCAAGAAGGAAACCCGGTCCCTACACCCCCAGAGGGAGATCTCCAAGCCACTACCCACCCACAGGCCCCCCCAGCTCCACAAACCCCTCCAAACTTCACTTGGTCTCACCAGAGCGACGCAGTCCCATCCGCTGCTGGGAGCCGGGCCCTCTGGGCAAAGGCAGCTGGGCATGCAAGGCAGTGGCCAAAGAGGCTGCACCCCCGCTTACAGGGGGCTCCGGCCGCTGCCTGGAGCGCAAAGTGCCCGGGACTCCAGGGCACTGGCCCCAACTTACAGGGCAGCCCTGGGCCCAAAGGCCCACGGAGGCTCCTTCTCTCCGCTTCGGGGGCACCTGACCCACTCCCCGCTAACGGGGCGGTCGCCCCGCACAGGCTGCCAGCTGAGGGAGCACAAAGGCTCCCAGACCCAGACCCTGCTTACAGGCGGGTTCACACCCAGGGAGCCACGGAGCTCGGCCTTCCCCCGAGGACATGGAGGGCACACGCCCAGCCCCACGCCTGTGAAAGGGTGGGGACCCCACGGGACAGCCGCCTGGTTACAGAGGGTCCCTCCAACCGCCCGCCGGGCACGGGGGACGCACAAAGCCCCACTTACAGGGCCGCCCCCGAGGCCCGGCACTCCCAACAGTGGCCTGACGGCCTAAGGCCAGAGGGGGGGGTGGGGATCACGCTGGCACATCACCAGCAGGACAGGCAGCCCCGCAGCGCAGGCACACGCCCAGGCCCTGGCTACAGGCGGGTCACGGTGCCTGCACCACCACTAACGGCTTTCGCTCTGTCCTGGGGAAAGAAGGGGCAAGGCTGGGCCCTGTCTCCACCGTGGGTTCAGAGGGCACCCCCCGGGTTGCTGCACAGAGCCCCCTCTTTCCCTCCTGGGAAGTCTAAGCTACACTAGCCTCACTTTTGCTAGGGGGAGAAAAACCAAGCTCACTTGCTTGCTCACTCACACCGACAAAGACAAAAACACAAAGGGGGAACGTCCCAGAAGAGGGAGCAGGCTCTGTGCAGCCAACGCGTGGGGAGCCATCCCTCCCTCTGGGCAGGAGAGCAGAGCCTCAGCCCTGCCCCGGGCTCTGCAGAGGCCAGAGGGGCCTCAGCACACGGAGGGGCTTCACAACAGGTCCAGGGACCAAGGCCGTGACACGCCCCAGCTACAGGGGGCCACTCTGGCCAGGGGCCATAAGCAGGCACAAAGGTGCCAGGGGGAAAAGCCCTGCCCTGCTTACAGGGCGGGCTGGGGGTCAGCAAAAGCCCTGCCCTGCTTACAGGGCGGGCTGGGGGTCAGCAAAAGCCCTGCCCTGCTTACAGGGCGGGCTGAGGGTCAGCAAAAGCCCTGTCCTGCTTACAGGGCGGGCTGGGGGTCAGAAAAAGCCCTGCCCTGCTTACAGGGCGGGCTGGGGGTCAGCAAAAGCCCTGCCCTGCTTACAGGGCGGGCTGGGGATAGGGAGAGCTCCGTTTCCCCCCTTGGGTGAGGCGATGGGGGCTCTCACCCTCCTTACAGGGTTGCCCCTCTCTCCAGGCAGCCAAAGGAGCGCCATGGCCAAAGGCCAGCAAAGCAAAGCAAAGAAAAGACCCAGCCCTGCTTACAGGGAGGTCGCCCAGCGCAAAGCCAGCCGGGGCACCCTGAAGGTGCCCGCCGGACTCTTACGGATCCCTGCCCGGGGGGGGCCAGGGAGGTGCATTTGCCCAGAGGGTCCCTGGCGTGCCCCCTCTTGAGCTCGACGCTGCTGCTCCTCTTCTTCGCTCTTGCCTCAAAGTTCCACTGCTGTCTCTTCTTTCTTCTCCGGCGGCTTCTGCCAAGGCAGGAGGACACAATTGAGCCTGAGAAACACCAGCTCCTCCCCAAGAAGGAAACCCGGTCCCTACACCCCCAGAGGGAGATCTCCGCCACTACCCACCCACAGGCCCCCCCAGCTCCACAAAACCCTCAAAATTCACTTGGTCGCAACAGAGCCGACGCGTCCCATCCGCTGCTGGCTGGGAGCCGGGCCCTCTGGGCAAAGGCAGCTGGGCATGCGAAGCAGCGGCCAAAGAGGCTGCCGCCCTGCTTACAGGGGGCTCCGGCCGCTGCCTGCACCACAAAGGGCCTGGGACACCAGGGCACTGGCCCCGACTTACGGGGGGCCCTGGGCCCAAAGGCCTGCGGAGGCTCCTTCTCTCCGCTTCGGGGGGCACCTGACCCGCTCCCCGCTAACGGGGCGGTCGCCCCGCACAGGCTGCCAGCTGAGGGAGCACAAGGGCTCCCAGACCCGGACCCTGCTTACAGGCGGGTTCACACCCAGGGAGCCACGGAGCTCGGCCTTCCCCCGAGGACAGGGAGGGCACACGCCCAGCCCCACGCCTGTGAAAGGGTGGGGACCCCACGGGACACCCGCCTGGTTACAGAGGGTCCCTCCAACCGCCCGCCGGGCACGGGGGACGCACAAAGCCCCACTTACAGGGCCGCCCCCGAGGCCCGGCACTCCCAACAGTGGCCTGACGGCCTAAGGCCGGAGGGGGGGGTGGGGATCACGCTGGCACATCACCAGCAGGACAGGCAGCCCCGCAGCGCAGGCACATGCCCAGGCCCTGGCTACAGGCGGGTCACGGTGCCTGCACCACCACTAACGGGCTTCGCTCTGTCCTGGGGAAGTAGGGGCAAGGCTGGGCCCTGTCTCCACCCGTGGGTTCAGAGGGCACCCCCCGGCTGCTGCACAGAGCCCCTCTTTCCCTCCTGGGAAGTCTAAGCTACACTAGCCTCACTTTTGCTACGGGGGATAAAACACAAGCTCACTTGCTCACTCACACCGACAAACACAAAAACACAAAGGGGGAACGTCCCAGAAGAGGGAGCAGGTTCTGTGCAGCCAACGCGTGGGGAGCCATCCCTCCCTCTGGGCAGGAGAGCAGAGCCTCAGCCCTGCCCCGGGCTCTGCAGAGGCCAGAGGGGCCTCAGCACACGGAGGGGCTTCACAACTGGCCCAGGGACCAAGGCCGTGACACGCCCCAGCTACAGGGGGTCACTCTGGCCAGGGGCCATAAGCAGGCACAAAGGTGCCAGGGGGAAAAGCCCTGCCCTGCTTACAGGGCGGGCTGGGGGTCAGGAAAAGCCCTGCCCTGCTTACAGGGCGGGCGGGGGGTCAGGAAAAGCCCTGCCCTGCTTACAGGGCGGGCTGGGGGTCAGGAAAAGCCCTGCCCTGCTTACAGGGCGGGCTGGGGGTCAGGAAAAGCCCTGCCCTGCTTACAGGTCGGGCTGGGGATAGGGAGAGCTCCGTTTCCCCCCTTGGGTGAGGAGATGGGGGCTCTCACCCTCCTTACAGGGTTGCCCCTCTCTCCAGGCAGCCAAAGGAGCGCCATGGCCAAAGGCCAGCAAAGCAAAGCAAAGCAAAGACCCAGCCCTGCTTACAGGGAGGTCGCCCAGCGCAAAGCCAGCCGGGGCACCCTGAAGGTGCCCGCCGGACTCTTACGGATCCCTGCCCGGGGGGGGCCAGGGAGGTGCATTTGCCCAGAGGGTCCCTGTCGTGCCCCCTCTTGAGCTCGACGCTGCTGCTCCTCTTCTTCGCTCTTGCCTCAAAGTTCCACTGCTGTCTCTTCTTTCTTCTCCGACGGCTTCTGCCAAGGCAGGAGGACACAATTGAGCCTGAGAAACACCAGCTCCTCCCCAAGAAGGAAACCCGGTCCCTACACCCCCAGAGGGAGATCTCCAAGCCACTACCCACCCACAGGCCCCCCCAGCTCCACAAACCCCTCCAAACTTCACTTGGTCTCACCAGAGCGACGCAGTCCCATCCGCTGCTGGGAGCCGGGCCCTCTGGGCAAAGGCAGCTGGGCATGCAAGGCAGTGGCCAAAGAGGCTGCACCCCTGCTTACAGGGGGCTCCGGCCGCTGCCTGGAGCGCAAAGTGCCCGGGACTCCAGGGCACTGGCCCCGACTTACAGGGCAGCCCTGGGCCCAAAGGGCCGCGGAGGCTCCTTCTCTCCGCTTCGGGGGCACCTGACCCGCTCCCCGCTAACGGGGCGGTCGCCCCGCACAGGCTGCCAGCTGAGGGAGCACAAAGGCTCCCAGACCCGGACCCTGCTTACAGGCGGGTTCACACCCAGGGAGCCACGGAGCTCGGCCTTCCCCCGAGGACATGGAGGGCACACGCCCAGCCCCACGCCTGTGAAAGGGTGGGGACCCCACGGGACACCCGCCTGGTTACAGAGGGTCCCTCCAACCGCCCGCCGGGCACGGGGGACGCACAAAGCCCCACTTACAGGGCCGCCCCCGAGGCCCGGCACTCCCAACAGTGGCCTGACGGCCTAAGGCCAGAGGGGGGGGTGGGGATCACGCTGGCACATCACCAGCAGGACAGGCAGCCCCGCAGCGCAGGCACATGCCCAGGCCCTGGCTACAGGCGGGTCACGGTGCCTGCACCACCACTAACGGGCTTCGCTCTGTCCTGGGGAAGAAGGGGCAAGGCTGGGCCCTGTCTCTACCCGTGGGTTCAGAGGGCACCCCCCGGTTGCTGCACAGAGCCCCTCTTTCCCTCCTGGGAAGTCTAAGCTACACTAGCCTCACTTTTGCTAGGGGGGATAAAACACAAGCTCACTTGCTTGCTCACTCACACCGACAAAGACAAAAACACAAAGGGGGAACGTCCCAGAAGAGGGAGCAGGCTCTGTGCAGCCAACGCGTGGGGAGCCATCCCTCCCTCTGGGCAGGAGAGCAGAGCCTCAGCCCTGCCCCGGGCTCTGCAGAGGCCAGAGGGGCCTCAGCACACTGAGGGGCTTCACAACTGGCCCAGCGATCAAGGCCGTGACACGCCCCAGCTACAGGGGGTCACTCTGGCCAGGGGCCATAAGCAGGCACAAAGGTGCCAGGGGGAAAAGCCCTGCCCTGCTTACAGGGTGGGCTGGGGGTCGGGAAAAGCCCTACCCTGCTTACAGGGTGGGCTGGGGGGCGGGAAAAGCCCTGCCCTGCTTACAGGGTGGGCTGGGGGGCGGGAAAAGCCCTGCCCTGCTTACAGGGTGGGCTGGGGGGCGGGAAAAGCCCTGCCCTGCTTACAGGGTGGGCTGGGGGGCAGGAAAAGCCCTGCCCTGCTTACAGGGTGGGCTGGGGGTTCGGGAGAGCTCCGTTTCCCCCCGCGGGTGCGGAGACGGGGGCTCTCACCCTCCTTACAGGGTTGCCCCTCTCTCCGGGCAGCCAAAGGAGCGCCATGGCCAAAGGCCAGCAAAGCAAAGCAAAGACCCAGCCCTGCTTACAGGGAGGTCGCCCAGCGCAAAGCCAGCAGGGCAGCCTGAAGGTGCCCGCCGGACTCTTACGGATCCCTGCCCGGGGGGTGCCCGGGAGGTGCCTTTGCCCAGAGGGTCTCTGTCGTGCCCCCTCTTGAGCTCGACGCTGCTGTTCCTCTCCTTGGCTCTTGCCTCAAAGTTCCACTGCTGTCTCTTCTTTCTTCTCCGACGGCTTCTGCCAAGGCAGGCGTACGCAATTGCGCCTGAGAACCACCAGCTCCTCCCAGACGAAACCCGCTCCCTACACCCCCAGAGGGAGATCTCCCAGCCACTACCCACCCACAGGCCCCCCCAGCTCCACAAACCCCTCCAAACTTCACTTGGTCTCACCAGAGCGACGCAGTCCCATCCGCTGCTGGGAGCCGGGCCCTCTGGGCAAAGGCAGCTGGGCATGCAAGGCAGTGGCCAAAGAGGCTGCACCCCCGCTTACAGGGGGCTCCGGCCGCTGCCTGGAGCGCAAAGTGCCCGGGACTCCAGGGCACTGGCCCCGACGTACAGGGCAGCCCTGGGCCCAAAGGCCCGCGGAGGCTCCTTCTCTCCGCTTCGGGGGCACCTGACCCGCTCCCCGCTAACGGGGCGGTCGCCCCGCACAGGCTGCCAGCTGAGGGAGCACAAAGGCTCCCAGACCCGGACCCTGCTTACAGGCGGGTTCACACCCAGGGAGCCACGGAGCTCGGCCTTCCCCCGAGGACAGGGAGGGCACACGCCCAGCCCCACGCCTGTGAAAGGGTGGGGACCCCACGGGACACCCGCCTGGTTACAGAGGGTCCCGCCAACCGCCCGCCGGGCACGGGGGACGCACAAAGCCCCACTTACAGGGCCGCCCCCGAGGCCCGGCACTCCCAACAGTGGCCTGACGGCCTAAGGCCGGAGGGGGGGGGTGGGGATCACGCTGGCACATCACCAGCAGGACAGGCAGCCCCGCAGCGCAGGCACACGCCCAGGCCCTGGCTACAGGCGGGTCACGGTGCCTGCACCACCACTAACGGGCTTCGCTCTGTCCTGGGGAAGAAGGGGCAAGGCTGGGCCCTGTCTCCACCCGTGGGTTCAGAGGGCACCCCCCGGTTGCTGCACAGAGCCCCTCTTTCCCTCCTGGGAAGTCTAAGCTACACTAGCCTCACTTTTGCTACGGGGGGTAAAACACAAGCTCACTTGCTCACTCACATCGACAAACACAAAAACACAAAGGGGGAACGTCCCAGAAGAGGGAGCAGGTTCTGTGCAGCCAACGCGTGGGGAGCCATCCCTCCCTCTGGGCAGGAGAGCAGAGCCTCAGCCCTGCCCCGGGCTCTGCAGAGGCCAGAGGGGCCTCAGCACACGGAGGGGCTTCACAACTGGCCCAGGGACCAAGGCTGTGACACGCCCCAGCTACAGGGGGTCACTCTGGCCAGGGGCCATAAGCAGGCACAAAGGTGCCAGGGGGAAAAGCCCTGCCCTGCTTACAGGGCGGGCGGGGGGTCAGGAAAAGCCCTGCCCTGCTTACAGGGCGGGCTGGGGGTCAGGAAAAGCCCTACCCTGCTTACAGGGCGGGCTGGGGGTCAGGAAAAGCCCTGCCCTGCTTACAGGGCGGGCTGGGGGTCAGGAAAAGCCCTGCCCTGCTTACAGGGCGGGCTGGGGGTCAGGAAAAGCCCTGCCCTGCTTACAGGGCGGGCTGGGGGTCAGGAAAAGCCCTGCCCTGCTTACAGGGCGGGCTGGGGGTCAGGAAAAGCCCTGCCCTGCTTACAGGGCGGGCTGGGGGTCAGGAAAAGCCCTGCCCTGCTTACAGGCCGGGCTGGGGGTCAGGAAAAGCCCTGCCCTGCTTACAGGGCGGGCTGGGGATAGGGAGAGCTCCGTTTCCCCCCTTGGGTGAGGAGATGGGGGCTCTCACCCTCCTTACAGGGTTGCCCCTCTCTCCAGGCAGCCAAAGGAGCGCCATGGCCAAAGGCCAGCAAAGCAAAGCAAAGCAAAGACCCAGCCCTGCTTACAGGGAGGTCGTCCAGCGCAAAGCCAGCCGGGGCACCCTGAAGGTGCCCGCCGGACTCTTACGGATCCCTGCCCGGGGGGGGCCAGGGAGGTGCATTTGCCCAGAGGGTCCCTGTCGTGCCCCCTCTTGAGCTCGACGCTGCTGCTCCTCTTCTTCGCTCTTGCTCAAAGTTCCACTGCTGTCTCTTCTTTCTTCTCCGACGGCTTCTGCCAAGGCAGGAGGACACAATTGAGCCTGAGAAACACCAGCTCCTCCCCAAGAAGGAAACCCGGTCCCTACACCCCCAGAGGGAGATCTCCAAGCCACTACCCACCCACAGGCCCCCCCAGCTCCACAAACCCCTCCAAACTTCACTTGGTCTCACCAGAGCGACGCAGTCCCATCCGCTGCTGGGAGCCGGGCCCTCTGGGCAAAAGCAGCTGGGCATGCAAGGCAGTGGCCAAAGAGGCTGCACCCCCGCTTACAGGGGGCTCCGGCCGCTGCCTGGAGCGCAAAGTGCCCGGGACTCCAGGGCACTGGCCCCGACTTACAGGGCAGCCCTGGGCCCAAAGGCCCGCGGAGGCTCCTTCTCTCCGCTTCGGGGGCACCTGACCCACTCCCCGCTAACGGGGCGGTCGCCCCGCACAGGCTGCCAGCTGAGGGAGCACAAAGGCTCCCAGACCCGGACCCTGCTTACAGGCGGGTTCACACCCAGGGAGCCACGGAGCTCGGCCTTCCCCCGAGGACAGGGAGGGCACACGCCCAGCCCCACGCCTGTGAAAGGGTGGGGACCCCACGGGACACCCGCCTGGTTACAGAGGGTCCCTCCAACCGCCCGCCGGGCACGGGGGACGCACAAAGCCCCACTTACAGGGCCGCCCCCGAGGCCCGGCACTCCCAACAGTGGCCTGACGGCCTAAGGCCGGAGGGGGGGGTGGGGATCACGCTGGCACATCACCAGCAGGACAGGCAGCCCCGCAGCGCAGGCACACGCCCAGGCCCTGGCTACAGGCGGGTCACGGTGCCTGCACCACCACTAACGGGCTTCGCTCTGTCCTGGGGAAGAAGGGGCAAGGCTGGGCCCTGTCTCCACCCGTGGGTTCAGAGGGCACCCCCCGGTTGCTGCACAGAGCCCCTCTTTCCCTCCTGGGAAGTCTAAGCTACACTAGCCTCACTTTTGCTACGGGGGATAAAACACAAGCTCACTTGCTCACTCACACCGACAAACACAAAAACACAAAGGGGGAACGTCCCAGAAGAGGGAGCAGGTTCTGTGCAGCCAACGCGTGGGGAGCCATCCCTCCCTCTGGGCAGGAGAGCAGAGCCTCAGCCCTGCCCCGGGCTCTGCAGAGGCCAGAGGGGCCTCAGCACACGGAGGGGCTTCACAACTGGCCCAGGGACCAAGGCCGTGACACGCCCCAGCTACAGGGGGTCACTCTGGCCAGGGGCCATAAGCAGGCACAAAGGTGCCAGGGGGAAAAGCCCTGCCCTGCTTACAGGGTGGGCTGGGGGTCGGGAAAAGCCCTACCCTGCTTACAGGGTGGGCTGGGGGGCGGGAAAAGCCCTGCCCTGCTTACAGGGTGGGCTGGGGGGCGGGAAAAGCCCTGCCCTGCTTACAGGGTGGGCTGGGGGGCGGGAAAAGCCCTGCCCTGCTTACAGGGTGGGCTGGGGGTTCGGGAAAGCCCTACCCTGCTTACAGGGTGGGCTGGGGGGCGGGAAAAGCCCTGCCCTGCTTACAGGGTGGGCTGGGGGGCGGGAAAAGCCCTGCCCTGCTTACAGGGTGGGCTGGGGGGCGGGAAAAGCCCTGCCCTGCTTACAGGGTGGGCTGGGGGTTCGGGAGAGCTCCGTTTCCCCCCGCGGGTGCGGAGACGGGGGCTCTCACCCTCCTTACAGGGTTGCCCCTCTCTCCGGGCAGCCAAAGGAGCGCCATGGCCAAAGGCCAGCAAAGCAAAGCAAAGACCCAGCCCTGCTTACAGGGAGGTCGCCCAGCGCAAAGCCAGCCGGGGCACCCTGAAGGTGCCCGCCGGACTCTTACGGATCCCTGCCCGGGGGGGGCCAGGGAGGTGCATTTGCCCAGAGGGTCCCTGTCGTGCCCCCTCTTGAGCTCGACGCTGCTGCTCCTCTTCTTCGCTCTTGCCTCAAAGTTCCACTGCTGTCTCTTCTTTCTTCTCCGACAGCTTCTGCCAAGGCAGGAGGACACAACTGAGCCTGAGAAACACCAGCTCCTCCCCAAGAAGGAAACCCGGTCCCTACACCCCCAGAGGGAGATCTCCAAGCCACTACCCACCCACAGGCCCCCCCAGCTCCACAAGTCCCTCCAAACTTCACTTGTGTCAGGGCACCAGCAGCATTGTCAGCTGCAGGGGCTGCAACGAGGGGGCAACGGATGCACTGGTGTTGCGGAGTCAGGGGGGTCCTGTAACTCTTTTTGGCTGCGCAGTGGCCGTGAGACTTCTGCAGAACAATGGACACAGCCAGCTTACTCCTGTCATGAGGTGGAAGTTAAAGTGCCTCTTCCGTCACCACCAGTTCAACTAACAGACAACAAATGCGCAACAGTTAAAACACCACCGTGGCACTCCTACCAAGAAACCAACCCACAGCCCTCGCCAGCCTCAGAACAGCTTCTGTGCTGAAGATGGCCTGATAGAGGAGGAAGATTAGAAATTGACACCCTAGAAATCTTAGCCAAGTTGTGGCAAACTGAACTCAGCGAGATGAGAGAACCGCAAAGAAGACAAGCAGTTTTGGATCCTGCAGAAGAGGAAGAACAGCAAACATGGCTACAGCTACTACTTCAGCTCGAAGAAGAGAATACAGACTGGGAAAGCACACAAAACATATTCCTGCCCAAGCCGAGACCATCAGTGAAGTCAAAGCTACCAGTGTTAAAATGGACAATATATATATTGGCTACGTTGCTAACAATAGCAGCTGTTGGTTTTATGCTGTGAGAATTTCAGCTGGAACAACACAATCCACCTACTGACACAACCAACAATCTAAAGGTAACATTGCAAAACACAGTACACATACAACTATCAGCTACCATATTTAATTTACTAAGTCACAAAAGGAGAACTTTACTAATCAACAAACTATCTACTATTATAAAAGGTTCTTTTGTGTTACGGGGGGGAAGAATAGAAATACTAGGAGGGACCCTTAAATCGAGTATTTACTTCTCACTATTTTAAAATGCTGTTAGACAATATGCCATACACAACATGGAAAGCCAAACCTAAACAAGTAGCAAAGAAACAACCAATTACAATTTCAACTGCAGAAACACATAACCCTTTACACACAGTCACTGCAAAAGCCTTGAGAAAGCAAAACAAACAAATCCCTCATACAACACAAGCCCAAAGATGCCTCACAAGGCTGCAACATACAGCAGTACACACCTCCAAATCCATTCAAAACACAAACATGCATAAATTGGCCTATACTCAAATTAAACAATTAGAATGGTAGGCAAAGACAGCAGTATCAAACATTTTTAACAAGAGAACAGATGTAACCTTACAATGGCTCTTAAAAAACATCCAAACCTGTTTAACAAGTTTTCTTAAACTAGCACCTGTGGCAATGAACTTGCCATATACAATATGGAAAAAGTCCTGCCAGAAATGGACTGGTGAGGAAAACAGCTCAAACCCTATGGAAACAGAAGTTTTTACTGTAGTTTAAACATGTCTCAACATGTTTGTGTATTTTCTGCAGTGTCACTGTCTCCCAGACACCCCCTGTGAAGCTATTGTCTCCCATACAAGGTGTCCTGGGAAGGTGTCCCGAGGTGTCCCATTGGTCCTTTGTTTAACCCCTTCCTATCGGCTGTTGACCCCTTACCTGATGGTTTCTTTTGTGTGACCCTGAACTTGTGATTGGTCCCCTTTGACCTTCCTAAAAGCCTTATAAACCCCAACCCCACAATAAACTTCCTCTTTCGTCCCTCCCAAAAAAAAAAAAAAAAAAAAAAAAAAAAAAAAAAAAAAAAAAAAAAAAAAAAAGCTGCAGGCGGCTCCTCCTCCCCTCGCTGCAAGCACCCCCAAAACAAAACAGAGACATCATAACCAGCAATAGCCCAGACATTAACCCTGTTTTTATTGGACCCACTGAAATCACTCATTCTGCAGAACAGAGGCTGCCTCAGTCAAAGAGGAAGTCAGTTAACAGCGGATTTTTCCCAAAGGCAGTTTCATTGCAGCTAAACCCAAAAGTGGCCCAAGAAACAAATAGCCCTAAATCTGTGATACAGTGGCCTTTCCTTAAAACAGAGGTGAGGCATTTACACACAACACTAGAAAACCATATAAACACAGCCTTGCTACGTACAAAAACCCTTTCACTAATCTATCAATCTCTCAAAGTAGAGAAAAATGGATTTTCATATTTTTTACCCGTCTCAGAGTGCAAAAAATTAGAATTTTTGAAAACCAAGATTTTACAAATGACTTTTTAGTTAAAGAAAAGGATAAAAAACACTTCTTGCATAATTGCCTTTGCAAAACAAGAAATAATGTGCTGCCCCTCAAACATAACTATGGTTTACTGCTTAACAACTGGGTGGAATTAGATTTTGTCATCTTCTGCCACTATTCCTGTTCCTATAAAAACTTTCCTACTAACTCTGTGGCTAAACAAACAAGTGACTTGCCTTTTGGTGAGGAAAACGACAAGCAAACCCCTCTCATCTCTCACTCAAAATCTCCTTTCTTACATAATATGGGAAAAAGAAAGCAAAACATAGCGAACTAAAACTTTGTTAACTATTCACTCATAGCACTGCCTTTTACATTTTTAAGAAAATATAAATTTTACTTCTAACATTTGTGGTTTTTTCTTTTTTGTTTTCAAATCAGTTTTCTTAAAAGTACTGTAAATTGTCTTCTTAACAATAGAAATAAAGGGTAGAAAATAGTTTAAAAACATTTACACATGGAATAAAATTTAGCATCTCACCATTTTAAAGCCCAATATATTCATTAATTCAGATTTTTTAAAAATAAACTGGCTGATACAAAACTTTCATTAGGTTTAGCAGTTTCATATTCTTCTAGCTATGCTAAAGAATGCAAGATAAACCTTTATCAATCAGCAAACAAAATTGCTACGCATATTACAAAAACTGGAGCAATATAAGCAATTTACTAGGGAGATAAATTTGAATTAAATAAATTTACCCACAGATTGTTTCAGCATAGATTGCATGCTGATTACCAATCAATTGCTGGACTCAAGATGAAAAAGAAGATTTGAAACCTTCTTAGTGTACAGAGAGAGAAAAATTCTCTTTGTTGCCTAAAAGTTCTTGCTATTGCCTTTCACTATGTAAATTGGTGTCATTTTAACCAAAAACATTTAAGTTTATTTCCACAAAACCAAAACATTACAGCTTTAAATTTTTTTTTCCTATTTTTTCATTAATTTCCCAGTAGCCTTATTTGAATTATTAAAAATAAAAGTTATTAGAAGTTATTAAATTCTCAAATACATCCACATACATGCAATTATCATAACAATGTTATTCGAATAATAAGTATAGAATCTTAAACATCCCCATATTTGTTACATTCAAACATTCTCAAAACATTTTGCAATCACAGAACAACATACATAATGTCAACAAGAGTGCAAAATAGCTGCTTGTAAACTGCAACTACCTGAGAGACCGAATTAAACCTGGTTACAGTTGCTCTAACTGATATTATTAAGAAACGGGGACTGTAAAACATTCCAAAAAAAAATTTAACAGGACCAACAATGGAATCTCCAATACAAAGAAAACTACACAACAAAAGATGTAGTAAGTAAATGGGACACTGAGACCATCTACATCTGGACAAACTAAAGAAGACAATGTAACAATAAGGTACAAACCGTGGACCGGGACTCTATATAAGTTTTACAACTTACTCATATATGCAAGACATTTAAATTGTTTTGTAATTAACCTATGAATGTTATAATTGATTCACGCTATGCTACTTTCACATCTTGAAGGCTCCTTCCTTCAAGATTTCACTAACCCTCATTTACCTAGAAAAATACGCACCACATAATTCCTTGTTAATCACACAAAATCTAACTC
This sequence comes from Pipra filicauda, assembly GCF_003945595.2. Lineage (NCBI taxonomy): Eukaryota > Metazoa > Chordata > Aves > Passeriformes > Pipridae > Pipra > Pipra filicauda. The sequence goes on along the minus strand of NW_024104643.1, from coordinate 7,827,844 downwards.
TTACATAAGACACATCCATTCACACACATTCCAGATAGAATAATACAACACACACTAGAAAAAGGCAAAAGATACTACCAAATACTAATTTGTTTTGCAATTTCAAACATTCCAAAAACCATAAACGCAAACAGTGATCCTGTATGTTATTCAACCAAAGCTAAAACAAATCTCACAAATCAGAAGATATTCCATTCCACAAACATGCCACACTCACCCACAGAACAATTGTAAAAAGAGCACACTGCACACTAAAAGAAATGCTTCAAAGGCAAAAAAGAGGGGAGTTGGTATATAGCCCCCAGGAACGCTTATGGAAAGCATCATATGTTCTAAATTTCTTAAACTGTGATGATACAAACCATAGCAGGTATGAATACCAACATAAAACTCAAATACTTTCATCTTCCAAAGCACCAGTTATGATTAAAAATCTAATATCTAGGCAATGGTCAGGACCAGTAGATCTCAGAACTTGTGGGAGGATATATGCCTGTGTATCCAAGGGTACCAAATTACAAAGGATCTCTTCTAAATGTGTCAGGCCTTATATTAGCCCTCCCTCACAACTGAAACAATCATCGGAGAAAATGAGTGAAGAAATCGGATTTGAAGAAACATAACTAACAATAGTAAAAGGAACACACCACACATTGAGAAACATGCTGTAAAAACACAAAAAAGGGAGGGAAAGAGATATGGGTCTGGTCCCTATATGTGTAAATCTACATTAATACTTCTTCAAAACAGGAACAATCACAAAGAAGCAATAAACAGAACCAAAGGAAACACACAAACAGTAACCAATAGAAACCCAAAACTCCATGATTCAAACACAATAAAGGGTTTAAGAATGCATGTGTTAGGAGAGAATGAAACAGTGGCCACCGGAATGTGAATGAGAAAGTTGAGTGGAGATATGTATGTGTGTGAATGCAAATACACTTTACAGCAAGATATCTTAAACACTCATTCAACAACACTACCTCAAACAACACTACTTCAAACACAACATCTACAACCCAACACATTTCCCTTTCAAATAAAGATGATGCCTTCACCCAATCACACAAAATTACCCTCAGATAAAAGATTCTACACATCTACAAACCCTGAGTAATTCAAGGTTGCTTGAATATTGCACGAACCAATAAAGTTGTAAACAGCTCAATAAAGGCCTTGTGATGATAGGCCCTGGTTTTTATAAACAGTTAAGATAAGATTGGTTACATTAAGGATGTTTAAAAAATGTATTGTTTTACAATTTGTTAATTATTTAGAGAAGGGGAGATGTGGCAAGGAATTATGGGAGTTGTAGTTTTCCACGTTCTCACACATGCTCAATCAATACTTGATTGTCATTGTTTGGAAGATCACGTGACATGCTTAAGCGCTGTATTTAAACCAAACTGTTTTGTAATAAACCTTAATTCTGCCCTGGCACTTGATTGTGTCACCGGCGGGGTTTGCGCCTTATTCACCACCTTACTCACACTTCACCTCACTTACACTTTACCTGAGCTCTTCCCTCAAAACATCCCCTGCATGTGCTTTCCAAGTTCCCTCAGCTTTACCTCTGTGAAACTCTCAGTCCCCTCTGTGTTACCTCACCAAGGATGACGGAGTTCAAGAAGCTTTTTCCTCAGTAACTCCACTGAAACACCCCGCTGCCCCTGCTGCTCAGCAGTCGTTACCTCTGTAACAGCCCAAAATCTGCTCTAGGGCGACACCACAACCTTTCATCGGCTTCGCTAAAGCGCCTTTCACCTGCTCCCGTCCCACAGACCGGGGGAGGAGCGGGACACCGAGGCTGAGGGGAGGGCGCAGCAGCAGCGACCAACCCGCCCTTGCTCTGCCCCACCCCGTCTCGTCTCCCTCAGGGCCCTCTCAGGGATCCTCCAGAGCACCCTTTTCGCCCTGTGTCCCTCACAGCACCTAAAGAGACACAGGAGACACTCACCCCTCGGGGCACCCTCTTCACCCTCAGAGATCGTCAGGGACGTACCGGGCACCTGCCTCCCCCCTCAGCAACATGCGGGAAACCTGCCTTCCCCTCAGGGACACAGAGAACACACACCTCTCCCTCAGTGACTCTCAAAGTTCCTCGCCGGTACTCAACGCACCCAGTTGCCTCTCAGTGATCCTCAGCAACAAACAAGGCACCTGCTTTCCCCTCAGCGACCCTCACAGCCCCTCAGGGAACCCTCTTCACCCACAGTGACCCTCCCAGAACCCTCAGCAACACACGAGGCACCCACTTTCCCCTCAGTGATGTACCAGACACTCACCTCTTCCTCACTGACCCTCAAAGCCCCTCAGTGACACTTGGGGCACTCAATTCCCCCCCCGTGACCCTCATGGACCCTCAGCGACACACAGCGCACCTGCCTCCCCCTCAGTGACACACAGGACCTCCTCCTTCCCCTCAGTGATACAGGGGGCACCAGCCTCCTCCTCTTGTGACCCTCAAAACCCCTCAGTGACACTCAGGACTCCACATATTTCAATTTCCAAAATGTCCCCGACTCAGCTTTTCCCTCCAAGATTTTCAGTCTGTCCCTCACACTTTACCTGAGATCTTCCCTCAAAACATCCCCTGCATGTGCTTTCCAAGTTCCCTCAGCTTTACCTCTCTGAAACTCTTAGTCCCCTTTGTCTTACCTTACCAAGGGTGACGAAGTTCAAGAAGCTTTTTCCTCAATAACTCCTCTGAAAGACCGTGCTGCCCTTCTGACGCTGCTGCTCAACACTGTATTACGTCTGTAACAGCCCAAAATCTTCTTTAGAGCAACTCCAAAACCTTCTGCCGAGCTTCTCCAAAGCGCCTTTTACCTGCACCCGTCCCACAGACCGGGGAGTGGCGGGACACTGCAGCTGAGGTGGCTGAGGGGGCTGAGGGGAGGGCGGGAAAAGCAGCGTAATGGCGACTGCCCCGCCCCGCCCCGTCTCGTCTCCCTCAGGGCACCCTCAGGGATCCTCGGTGACCCTCCAGAGCACCCTTTTCGCCCTGTGTTCCTCACAGCCCCTAAAGGGACAGAGGAGACACCCGCTTAGCCCTCGGGGCACCCTCTTCCCCCTCAGAGACACACAGAACACCCACCCCTCCTCAGTGATACAGGGGATACTCAGGTCCCTCTCAGTGAGTCACGCAGCCCCTCAGGGGTACACAAGGTACCCACCTCCCCCTCAGGGACACAGATGGCACCCACTTTCCTGGAACAATTTTTTTTTTGAATGATCAAGTTGGGATCATTCACACTTGAAAGTCCTTAAAAAAAAACCACATTTGGCTGAGGCACTTCACACACACTAACCAGGTTTTTGAGATGAATTTTGGAATGCTCAGGAAATTACAGAAGCATGAAGCCTGTGAATAACTTAGGAGTATTTATGAAGGACTTGTAGTTAAAGGGCCTGTTAACTTGACATGATCCAGGTGCAATAGAGGAAAAAGGCAAAGGATTTCAGTGATGAAGAATTAAATTCATACAAGTAATTTATAGAAAATAGGCCTAATTTAACTATTTGAGAGATTACAAATGTAATCCTACTGTGGAGATATCATATGCTTTAACTGTTAGCTTGTTAATCTAGCGAGCTCAATATGCTACTGCTCATTTAAAATAGCTGGCACTGTAGCACATACAGTCTGGAACTGATGGGTTAGAAAAATATTGCCAGTGAGAAATAATCATCCAGTGAGGCTGTTTAAAATTGTGTCTTCCAAAGGAAAGCACTCAAAGAAAAGTGATGCCAGTTTTATGCATCCCCTGGATTTAAATATAAAATCACCATGGACAAAATATGCAGATGACACAGAAATTTGACAGCATGACAGATAATGATGCTGAAGTCACACAGAGTAACATGGATAGTTTGGTAAAGAGAATAAACCCGTGCAGTTAGCTGCTGGTTTAATATATTCACATGAAGAGCTGTATGTCTAAAAAATAAAATTTTTAAGTATGGAGGGGAGGACAGTATCCTTGAAAACAGCAACTTTGAAAAGTGCTTATAAGTCATGTTGAACAACTGAGTCAACACACTGTTGTGTGTGTTGTGTGTGTGAGTTAAACAGGATTAAGAAGACTTTTAAAATCTATTCAGGAAGGCAGTGTGTAGGAATAGGAAGGCAATTTTTTTAATGAAGCCAGTACTAGAATATTGCTTACAAGTCAGGTGTCAAGTGTTTCTAACAGTGGAAGAAATGAAGGCGGTGTAAGAAGAAAGCCACAAAGATTATCTGAATGCTTGAAAAAAAGCCCTACTGTGAAGGACAGAATGAATGCAATTCGCTAAGCTTATGAAAAAAGAGTTTGAAAGGTAACTTGATTGTAGCAGAGAAGTACTAACACATGGAAAACATACCATGTATTAAAAGGCTTTTTAACCTCAGGGAAGAGATTCCTGTATCCTAAACCATTCAACAGCCAAACAGGCTGCCGCCCTGCTTACAGGGGTCTCCAACGCGGGCACACGCCCAGCCCCTGGCTACAGACGGGTCGCGGTGCCTGTTATTTACATTTGAGTAAGCAAGACTGTGTGTTATAAATAAATCCCCGGAGAAAAGTTTTGCTGCCCTTTCTGCAAATAGTGTTATTATCCATAAATGGAAGAGAAAATTGGAGAATGCCTGTGCGAAATACTTTGTGGTTATTCAGTTTTAGTACCATGTATGCATGTCTATCCCCAGTCTTTGTTATGATAATTGCAAGGAGTTACTCTGAATGGATCATCAATGGATGTGACCAGAGTGGGGAGCGATGCTAAATAGCAATCATTTGTGTGTCAGGTGTTGGATGGCAGTGTAAAACCATGACAAGAAAAAAGTGTGTGGTATTTTTTCCTTTAAACAAGACGCAGAGATAGTTGATACAAGGGTACAGTATTAATTACTCAAGTGCCATGGTACCTCTGTAAGTTCCCATTTAAAGAACTCTTCCTTTCACTTGTATGATACATAGCTGGCAGTTGTTAATGAACTCTTGCAGATAAGAAGTTATTTTGTGCTTTTCAAATTTTTTTTCTTTTTTCAGAAAAAGGTATAACCACATACCTCCGTGAGGTTTTATTATGCTGTGCTGATGGCTCACACAATGTTGCAAATTGTTCTATCTACTAAAGCATCTCTAGCCTAAGCATCTGTGGGCTGCTGCCACCGACTGGATTCATGAAATATACTGTGTGATAACATCAGACTCTCCTTTATTTATTTCTAATTCAGATCATGTCTACTGGATCATGTCTACTGGATACAGTCTTTTGAATCTACTTCCCAGGTGTTTTCTGTTACAAAGAACAGAGCAAACAACTTCCAAGGACTCTAAATGTAGCAAGACCATCTGTTGACCTCAGAAATGAGCTTAGTAATGGTGATGTCTTTTCTGTTGTATGTCCTGGAACCAGAAAATGCTTAAATTGTCTTTTGTTGTTGTTGTTGTTGTTTTTTCAAGTGAATTTTAATACCTGTGGTTTGGATTTGAACACATGTCAAGGGACACTTCTAACAGTCGTTTTAGCTGTGTCTAAATATAGACACAATATAGACACACACACAATATAGAGATTGGAAAAGGGGGTGATAGGTATAGGGAGGGAACGAGCAAGATTACAGTGTCACTATTCCAGTCTGTAAGAATCTCCAGTCGCTGACTATTTCTTGTGTCTCTCTCTCTCCTGATAAATGTCACTATGCAGACACTGATCAGACAGTAGAATGCTTATGAGTTTATTTTGAGTTAATGGGTTGGTGGAAGTCCAAACTCTGCAACATGATAAAGAAAATATTTTTCTACGCAGAAGCATCAATTATTCACAACATAGCCACACCTTAGGAAAAGAGGGGGAGAAATGGACTCTGGAAATAAATGAGAGGGCTCCATAATGTAAAAGTAAAATAGATCATTTTGAAGGAAAGGGACCACTGCAGAATCTAATTCATTTGCAAAATCCTCTCTTCTATTTAGGCTCCACAGTAATTGTTAAGTCTTCCCTTTTGATGAGTTTTATCAAGGTTTTTTTGTGTCTTTTGCCACTTGTTTGGGATGAAATCTAAGAATACATAACCAGCCCATAACCCAGGGAGGTGGTGGATTCACCATCCCTGGAGGTTTTTAAGATGAGACTGGATGTGGCATCAGTGCCATGGCCTGGGAACCACGGCGGGGTTGGATCAAGGGTTGGACTTGATGATCTCAGAGGTCTTTTCCAACCTGGTTGATTCTGTGATTCTTTCAGGCACTTTTGGAACATACTAGATCTCTTACTCATCCCAAAGACCCATATGCATATTGAATCTGCAAATATGCTTGGGAACTACTCTAAATCAGCACGCTACTTGGAGTTGTCACCACTTGGTACAGTGATGAATACTGTGTTCAAGATTTCTTTTTAAAATTTACTTTGTATTGCAAAGTGTCAGTTGAAAGTACCTGGTGTTATTATGGTCAAATATTTTATTAGAAGGAGTCCCACTAATCCAATAAAAACAAGAAGGTAGCTTACCAGGAATGTTTTTACGGAACAACTTAAAACCAGGCTGATCATATGTACAACTTCCAAGGTAAATTACAAACTTTGAAAATTGTTTTTTAATCCAAGTTATTCTCACTAATCCACATAAATATTTTTGACATTTATTATGTTTAATAAGTCTGTCCAGCCTTCACCTGGAAATACTAAAAGATATGTGTTGCCTCACTTTTGTCAATTATGAGCTACTGGAATAACCTTAAGAAGTTCTAGTAATATTTTTACTGTCTAGCACTGTCTTCAAAATACATTATACCCTCTCTAAGCTGATATTTGATGATAGGGAATCACAGATCTTTCAATAAACAAAACAAGATCCAGAATCTTCAAAGAGCTGGACCAGCTCCTAACCTCCAACAAAGTCTGGGCAAATCTCCCTGTAATTCTCAGGGTGTTAATAATTGGAAAAAAAAAAAAAAATATATGTACCCCCACAGAAAACTGATATAGCCCAGTGGCTTGAGGAGAGTAGATGAAAAGTGTGGTTTGTGTACATATTCCCCTACTTGGTGACAAAAAACATACATTTTGAGAAATAAGAGAAAAAAACCCAAAATGCCAAACTCCATGTGATAAAAGAATCAATTATAATTAAAAATCTTAGTCAAATTTCTGTCAGAGGCATCTTTATCATAGCTCTACCTTCTTGCAAAGGGACTGTAATAAACAATTTAGTAAAAAAAGTGTTACAGTTACATTTAGAACACTGCAGGCTTGATCTGTTTGCCCACACATGGGCACATGGTACCAGTTAGGATGCTGCTGGTGCCTACCCAGCTGCCATCCCAGAAGGGTTCTCATAGGTTCTCTGTCACATCTGACAGCCCTCTGCATCAACACCATACCAAATTAAAAAAAAAAAAAAAAATTAAAAATTCTGCTAGTGCACTATTCAATAATTATAAGTGAAAAACTTTACTCTTAGATTTTTTTATTAACTTATTTTGCTTTTACAACCAGATTTCATACATTATATCCTAGTCAGTAGTTTAGCTAAAAAATTCCATCCAACATCCTTATAATCTGTAATAGAAACAAGCATAAAATAATTATACAGGAAGCAGCGAAATAGAGATTTTACACATCTAAATGCAATCTCTAGCAATTCAGGTCTTTTCTCAGGCTAATAATAGAGCTGCTTAGATTTAACAGTAGAAGACAATTGCATGTCACAGAGTGGCATAATACAAAATGAGAAACTTTTCATATCTGTGAGAAAAATTACATTATTAGCATTCATAACATAACCTATAATGTACTCTATTTCCATCACTTAAGAGTAGTATTTGTTTCATCTATTCAGAGCAACTCTGGATATGAAGATCTAATTCCTGGACACAATCTTATTACAGCATCTGAGATCAACAGGACTGTTGCTGCCTTTCCTGCACTCACAGGACTTGTGGGTACAGACTCTGAGGACACATTCATGTTTAATTATTGTGAAAATGTCACATAAAGAAACGAGAAGGGCGCTAAATCACTGTACAAAGATTTAAACTGGAAGCTGGTAAGGTTTTAATAACACTCTGCTTGTGAATTATGCTTCCAATAACACATAAATGTATTATGAAGCTTTACCTGGTATAAAGCAGTTTCTTATTGTTTAATGTATTTGAAAAGAGAATGGCTGTACTTTGAGGTAACAGAAATACCAATTATGTATCTAACTCCTAGTTTAATTCACTTAATGATAGCTGCAGTTAAGGTAAACACCAAGCTTAAATTCTTGCTCTTCAGTTTGTGAAAGCAGAGGACAATATTAATTCCCCATGTTTATGGGAGTGCAGTAATGGAAGCCTCCTCTTCCACAGGGACCCAGGCCCCTGCTGCACAGCCATGTGCCCTCATGGAGTGCCTCTCCCACCAGCTGGGCTCCAGCTGCACCCCAGGCCAGCTCCTGCCCGGTGCCCCATGGCCGTGGCAGCTCCTCCATCACCAGCCATTCCCCCTCACCTACCACAGCACCTCCAGCCTTTCCTCTGTATCCCAGGATATCCAACCACCCAACTGCTGCAGGCAAGGGTGGTGGGGCAGTTTGAAAGCTGCTCACACACTTGGTGTATGAGGTGCCTGTGCACATGTGTTGGGAATCTCTGTGAGGAGAGGTCGGGGCTGCCCCGTGCCCGACACAGCGAATTCCAACCAGTTCCAGGACAACCCCACCACGGGGCACAGCTGAGCCCCTCACTGGCACTTCCCCTTCATTCCTTACTGCAAGAGGAAGACCAAAGAATCCCAACCTATCCTTTCACCCACAGGGCCAGGTAGTTTTATACAATCCCAAAACTACTGTAGCTATTTTACCACCAAGAGCTGCCCTGCCACATGCTCTCTCTGCAGTTTCATCTCTCCTGCCACTACAAGTTTTAATTTGAATGGTCTTGCTTAGGAAGAAAAAGAAGCATCTCAGGGCCAACATCTCTCATCTTGGTAGCACAAAGCAGGCTTTGCTAGCATGAGGTTTTTCTTTACCTGGGTTAAAAGCTGATGATGCCTCAGCTGTCTATAGAAGTGCAGCACAGAAGGATCAGCTCTCACTACTTTTGGGTCAAAATTCAGAACACGGAGACCTGCAAGGCTGCGAGCTCGGGAGAGGGCTACCTAAGCCTGCCCACTTTCAAAGACACGAGACAGGGAGATTTCCACACAGTCTAAAGACATGCCCTGCCAAAGACACAGAGAACTTTGTTACAGAACAAACAAACAAGAACACTGTGCTGTACCAACACTAACCTGTGAGTCTGTCAAAGGTACCGTTCTTGGTGTAAGGGCTTGATTAAAAAAAAAGAAAAAAACAAAGAAGTCTTTTGTTTTACTGTGTAACTGATTAAAAGATGAGAATCAGAAAGGAAAGGCAGTTTCCTACTGTCAGTAAATTGCTAGCAGATAGTAGAATCCACTAACTCCAGAGAACCTCTTGTTGCATGAAACTCCATAAATCCCATCTAATCAACACAGCAGGGAAAGAAATCCTGCTGGTTTCACTCCTAGTAGTTAACTAGAGCAGTCACCATTCTCAAGCAGTCCTCAGGCAGATCAGAGAGTTTGGGTTAGGCCTGTCTGCAGGGCTGTCCTGGGCACAGCAGAATTTACAGCCTGCCCTGGTTTAAACAGTGGCACAGGAACAATAAGCAGTGGCATGGGAACAAACTCACAGGTTTCCAAGACCAGTATTCATCAAAGTGTAGGAAGCCTTCTGGAAGGGAAGGAACTTTGAGAAAGTTACACTGTTACATTGAAAAAAACCAAACACACCCCACCAAAGAGCGAGTTCAGCCCAAAGAGAGCTGTGGCTCTGGCAGCTGCCTCAGTTATACTGTAAACCTCAGGGTCTCTCAGTGCTGATGACTCTCAAGGAAACACTGCTCTCATCAGCCCACAATGGTAAATAATGCTGCTTTATAGTGCAACACCAACTATGCAGATGGCAGCACCCCATGGAAACTCCAGCAGTGTATCTAGTCCATCTGTGACCCTATAGGCAGGCATCATGAGCAGATGAGGTGCAGCTAAACACACATATTCTGGAGTTCCCCCCCCCAACAAGGGCCTTTCAGCTTTCCCTTCTGTTTTACCAGCAATGCAAGCTCACCCAGGAAATAAGGCTTATGATGGTGTGCAAGTCTTTAGACAGCTGTATAAGGACACCCACCTGACTCTTGTGAATGGAAATGGCCCATGCCAATTTTAAAGGCAGCTGTTGACGACTCAGGTGAACTCCTGATGGTCCTTTGAAGACCCATTTCTCCATTCTTATAACCTGTGTGACCCCACAGAGAAACCTCACCTTAGGCAGCCCTGTAGGAATGGGAGCAGGAGAGAAACAGAGATGTATTCCTGACACTCAAAAGCCAGGAAGTCAGCAGCCTAAGAACACTTTTTCCCCCCCCTCCTAAACCAAACTTAAACCCGCAGACAGTAAATAGCATGCACTGAAATGATGTTTGGCACCTACTTAAGGCAGGAGAATTAAAGTCAGGTAATTTATCAGCTGAGATGCAGAGAAAAATACACATTGCAGGTAGCAGAACATTATTCTTTGAGAAAAAACAAACAAAAACTTGCTTGAACAAAAGAAAACAGGAAATGCAAATGAGCACCCACATCTAGACAACACAGAAAAGCAAACACAAGAGGCCCATAGATAGCTACAGCTGATGCAGTGCATGACATAACAGCTGGTGAGAGCCCCAAGCCTGCAGAGATCTCCTCCCTGCTTTCCCTCTAATTATTCTTACCAGGCAGTAAACAAAGTTGAGAAGTCATCAGCCATCAATGAAAAATTGTTTTGTTATTTTTCCCCTCTTCCTTCAACAAGAGATCAAGAAGCTCACTTACCCTTCTGTTCACTTTCAAATCCTACAACAACGCCTCGTGCCCCGTTCACCAGCCCTTGAGACACATCCAGATTCTTTGCTAGCATCACCTACAGAGAAAAAGAAAAATCCTTCAGTGCACTGGGTTTACAGCCTGTTCAGCCACCTGCAGTTAAGCTTCTTTCCAGGAAGCATAAGCACATCAGGTTGATATGACCATATCATCCTATCCTGCCTACTGCAGGAGAGAGCACCATCTCCAACTGAAATTATTTCACAGCCTTTCCTTCCTAGGATTCCCAGCTATTTTACAGCATTGAACACTTCACTTGAGCTGCTTCCATCCACAGCTATGAGCTGCCTATGCTCTCTGCTACTGAAAGCTTCTAAACCTGATTGGAAAAGTGTATCAAAGTCACAGCAATCATCATTGTCCCCAAGACATGGACTGCACTCAAATCAAACTCATTTTTTGTTTTGATAAGATTCCAAGCAGAGAAAATATAAAAGATTGGAATAGAATCTTCTGTTGGCCTGGCATAGACATTCTATATTGAATCTGCATTCTGCGTATTAATCTACTCTGTATATTTATCTGATATTCCTTTATTTTTCTTATACCATTTGATCTGCTGTTCTATTCCATGTGTATGTACACACACTTACCTGAGCTCCAAGCTTCAGCTCAACTCTACCACCCACAGGACACTGAGCATCAATTAACTTCACTAGCATTGGGTCACTATCCAAAGCCTCAAACGTGTGCACTTCTCCTGTTAAGGAAAGACATAACAAATTGCAGCTGTTGAACACATTATACACAGCATGACAGGAGGCTCAGCATTTATTTCTAATAGCAATTTCTCTTTTAATATCCATTCTGCTCTGCTGCTAGGACATCTTCACACAAACCTTGTCACATCTAACAACAGAGAGCTCACTATTGCATCTCTTCCCAACAGAATTTGCAGAGCATGAAAAGGCACAGGAATCAAAGGCCAGCAGTAAATAAGAACTGAGCAGCCAGCATTTTGAGCATATGACTAGTTTCATTTGCTGCCAACATCAGATCACTATAGGAAGTATCCAGAAAATATTGCCAGAAAGGGAGGCAAAAATTGAGAAAGCCCTTAATAAGATGCAATAGAAAGAAAAAGCAGAGGTGTGGAGGCAATAAATGACCAACCCTGTTTCATAGCAATCAATGAGCTTGCTGTCTATTACACACCAAGAAGTGACACTGAATATTTAACCAAAAAACTGAAGTTTTTCCCCAGGCAGCCGAACTCCAACACACAGAGCTTTGACTGGTGCTGCTGTGCATGACAGAACACTAGTTCTTCCTGACATCACAGTATCCCCACTGCATCCACTCAGAGCTCAGCCCCAGAGCCAGCAGTTTCCTCCAGGGAGTTCACCTGATAGCTGTTGCAAGCGTCTCTCATTAGTTATTTCGACATCATCTTTATGGGTGCAGAGCCGTGTAGCCAGGATCCCATCACGCTCAGACCTGTTAGTAGCTGTCTGCATCAGCTGCCTGGTAACCTCCTCTGTGCACCTAGTAACCAGGAAAAGGGAGTTATTCTTTAAAGTGATCAGGAACAGGTCTTGAGCAGCAGTAACCTTCACACAGCTGGATCTGTCTGTGCAAGCTGCAGGCCTCCAGAGAGGAGGACAGAGAAAGATATATAAAAGTTGGAGAACAGTGCCAGTGTGTGGGCCCTGGCCACTGCCAGCTCAGGATCCATTGAATTAGCTCACAGAAATCAAGGAGGAACCCTAGAAAGTGTCCTTCCTTACCAGAGCAGGATATATGAAATCTGCCCATGTTAACTAAAGCTTTTATAGCTTTTGCCCCCAGCTACATATTCCTGATAGAGCTCAGGAAAGTGACAAACTGCTCTTTCTTCTGCTCCATAGGTGGGGAGCGGAGATTACAAAGAGATGAGCTTCTCCTCACCTGCCTAAACGTATTGCACTCAGGAGTGAGACAAAGGTCTTGTCAGTCTGTCGCCGCACTTCAGTCAGCTCCATGTTTATGTGGATACATTTCCTCCAGCTTTTTGCCTGCAAAAATCATTCTCTGGTTAAGAAAGAGACAGACTTGAAGTATGAGAATGAGTTCAGGGGCAGTTTTGTACCTGGAAGCAGAACTTGGTTTCTTCATTAGCCTTGCAAACTGGAGGTAGCTGCAAGAAGTCCCCACAGATGATTAGCTGAATTCCCCCAAAAGGCTCATCCCGTTTTCTGACTGCCCTGAAAGAGATGGAAGAGAGAAGTTTTGAATGTCCTCCAGAACCTGGACATACTCAGATCTCAGAAGTTACTTGTTAATCTGTCAGGATATTCAAATATACACCACCTGCATTTAAAAGATGTTTATCCTCAGCTGAATCAGAAGAGCTCATACAATTAAGCAGTGGTAAGACATTAAATTTGCTTTGCTTACCCACCCAGATGCCATTACCAGTCTTTCTTTGGTGGCTGCATAGAGATTTCAGCGACGGTGCCACAGGACCTATCTCCTCCCCACACTGATTCCTGCCCAAGTGTTACAGTCCCAAGCCCAAACCCTGTCCCTATCCCAGCCCCTCAGTGATTTCAGCTCGAGACCCACAAGCTTTATTGCACGGCCAGCTCTGCTCTCTCAGCAGTAGCTCTGCATCTTGCCAGCGCCGCCACGGGAAGCTGCTCCAGGTTCTCACTGCAGGATCTTCATCTTGGCTCCAACTTCACATTCCCAATCCCAGTCCCCCAGGTACTCCTCCAGCCCCACAAACCCGATACCAACTCCAAAGTCCAGATCCCCGCTCCCGGAGCCCCTCCCTCCCGCTCCCCGCCTCCCTCCCCTTCTCCTGGGAGAGCTCCCCGACCGGAACGTGACCGCGGAGCTCCCACCGCCCTTCCGTGGTCCCAGCAGCACCTGAGGGGAACGGGGGGACGGTGCCGCTCGGAGGGGCCGCGCCGCGGCTGAGCGGGCAGAGCTTGCGGGACCGCTGCCGGATTGAAAAGGCGGGCTGTGATTGGACGGCGCCGAGAAAGGCGGGCCGGGATTGGCGGGCCAGACGCTGCCTCGGGCCCGGATTGGCGGGGCTTGGAGCCCGCGGGGTGGCGGGAGGTGCTCGGGTGGCCAGGAGGAGGGACGAGGGCCGTGTCGGAGGGGCCCTTCCCGCGGGTCCGTGGCCGTCCCGGGTCCCGCTCCCGGGACCCCGTCCCCTGCCCCGCCCCTTGGTCGGGCTGCACCCCCGGGGTCCCGGCCCCAAGGCCCCTGCAGAGCCCCTCGGGGAGCCCCCCACCGGCACACGGGGCGGTTCCGGATCGCGAAGGCGGACTGTGCGGCATGGGGGACCGGGGAGCAGCGGCGACGTGGTGGGCCGGGAGTCGGCGGCGGGGAGCGGGGAGGACGCAGAGCGGCAGTGCGCCTCTGACCGCCTCTCCCCACGCAGCAGTTCTGCTTCTACGGGGACTCAGACTGCCCCGACTGGGTGCTGGCTGAGATCAGCTCCCTGGCCGAAATCTTTTAAGTGCCCGCCCCCACCCCCATCCCCCTGCCCGCCCCAGGCCCGCTGCCCACCCTCCTTCTCCTGCGCAGTCCCGGTTGCTGCTGAAGTTCAGCGCTATTTCAGTACTTGTTCTACTTGTGTTTCTGAAAAAAAGTTAGAATCAGGATAGCCAAAGCAACATAGAAAGGCTTATTTTTCCCTTTCATTTCACTTTTCATTTTATTAGTGCCTTTCTAGTTTGCCCGCTTTTATTTTTTTTCTTTAATTTTCTTTTGTATTTTCTATTGCCTCCTTTATTTCCTTAATTTTTTATTCTTTATTTTTCATTTTCTTTTCTGAACTTGGATTTGTAAAGTCACCCAGCACATGAAGAGCCAAGCATGCTAAAGCCTGAGCAGAGAGGGATGGTTTTATGACAGTATCTCTTAAAAACTACACCAGAATGGGAGGAGCTAAAGCCAGGCTTTCGGATAAGTGATCCCAGCTGTCTTTCCAAAGCAAACATTGCAGGACTGAGAAAAAGAAATAAAAGTTACTTCATAGATTTGCTCTGGCCCCAAGCTTGCAAAAATGAAAAATGAGCTGGGTTTCTAAACCTCCCTCATTTCCCAGGATCCAAGGTTTTCCTAACAAGTTTGTCAGCAAGGATTTTTTTTACTCTATTTCAAACATAAGCCACAATCTGAAATGAAATTTATACAGCCCTGCTCTCGTTTTCCCCCCTGCCAAGGCACTGGGGACAGGGACCCTGGTAAAAAGCACTGGGGTGAACAGACCCTCCACACATCTTTGCTGTTCAGCCACCCCAGCCAGAGGCCAAGGACAGCCCCAAAACCTCTTCCTGTTGGTGTAACTGGTGTGTTGCTCTTCTGTTTCTTCAGCACCTTTTCAATTGCAAATGGCCACATTTCATCCATGGCTACATCTTAAAACAGGACACTGCTACTGTTTCCACACAATAGTTACATGGATACAGCTTTGGCCTCAAAAGGAAGGGGAACAGAGAAGGCATCACACACTCCTGTTGCTCTTTCCCAGCCCCCTGCTCTCTCTAGCCTCCATCCACTCCTGCAGCTCTGCAAAGATCCCAATCACACAGAGCTCAAACACACCGTGACAGCAGCTAAAATTTCTAAACAGCTGATGAAACTACTAAGAGTGGGGAGGAAAACGTCCTTTCTCTTCTATGCTGAGAAGTCAACAGGAATTCAGCAACTTGCCAGGAGAGCAAAGATTCCACACGAAAACCAGCACTTTGCGTCTCCCCACCCCAGCACAGCCTCCCCTGAGCAGAGTCAGAGTCTGAGGAACAGGGGGATGTGAGCACCATTGTTTATTTGAAGAAGGAGTCCTGGGAAGAGGCACCCGCCACTCCCAGTTGGAGCCATGGCAGTAAAAAAGCACTCCCCCGGGGAGCAAGGGGCCAGCTCCCAGCACAGTTCACCCCAAAGCACCATGCTCTCCCTCCTCCTTGAGCAAAGGAGGACAACTCTATCCCCTGGGGAAATCTGGAAAGGAGGCACAAGGCACGCAGAAACCTTCACAAAAGCCATTCCTGAGGAACTAGAGCAGTCAAGAGGAAATCCAGGGATGCTGTGAGGCCAGTGTGCACATGCTGCTCCAAGGTGGACCACAGCTGCCTCCTTCTATTTTTGCAGAACTCAGGCCTTGCAGGGAGACGTCTTGCTGTCATCTCTCCAACCTTTGTTTGCCTTTCAATAATGATCCCAAAGCTTGCATTCCACACACTAGCCAGCAGTTAGCCCAGTTTGTTACAATATAAATCTACCTGGGAACAGAAGGAAAAGAAAAATCCACTCCCACACACTAAGGTCCGGCAGAGGATATTTTTTCCTGCAGTTCCCCCTCCACTTATTTAAAGTTTTAAAAAATAAAATCAAGAAGCAGAACAATCCTTCATGATAAGATTAAGGTCCTTGATGTGTGACTCTGTTTCAACGTGCCCAAAAACTGTCGAGCTTTCTCCTGCATGAAGAGTTGGTCTCGGGTTCCACCACAGGCCACTGCTTTCCAAGCCCTGGTCATCTGCAGAGGGAAAAGAAAGGATGTGTGCAAGAGAGTTAAGGGAGAGGACAAACATCTTGTCAACATCGTGTTCAAAAAGATTGCAAAAATAAACAGACCTATCAACCATCTGCTACCACCTAGGGGAAATCAAACTTCAGCACCCATCTCGCAACCAGGAGGAACTTGCACACCACCAGTTACTCATCACAGGGTCAGGCAGTAATTTCTAAGGGTAAGGTTCAGCAGTTTTCCAGGTGAGTGCTCCATTTCAGGACAACTCACGTACCTTTTCAGGGCTTTTCCTTACTTGCCTCAAGACAAAAACCCCAAAGCACAAGCCCTGAAGGGATTCCAGCGATGGAAGAAATTCAAGCATAGCTTTGGGGTTTATTCCCAACCAGTACCATTTCTACAGGAGCTGCTCAACCCCAGGTCTAGCTGATCGAAGACGACTCTTAACAGCAATTACGTGTCTTCAGTTTCGGCAGAGTCCCACAGCACAGAGGAATAACCAAAAATAAGGTGTGCTTCAGTCTCTGCATGCAGAAAGGGCACCCACAAAGTGTTTCTGCACTTCAGGAAAGCCCCTGTGAATCTCCTGATAAATGCAGCCAGGAGACACTCAACACCCTAAACTGGAAATACCTGTTTACATGCACTGCAGAGAACCAGAGCTTGAGCTTCAGTGTTTGCTCATAGCGAGAATGTTCCACACAGCCCCAGCATGGCTTTGGGCTGATGAAGGTTCAGCCCACAGCTGGATGAGCTCCCTTCATAAGTAACTGACTGCAAGCACCACCAGCCCAGCACAATAAATCCCCAGAGCCCAGGAGCAGCTCAGACAGCTCTGCTGTCTCTGGGCAATGGGATTTCACTGCACATCTGTACTCTGTTGCCACACAAACGGCTGCACTGCCACCTTCAAGTCACTCCCAAAGCTTTATTTATATGGATCTATTAGCTCTTGGAACAACTTGACCCTGCTGAGGACAGGAGGAGAAATGGAAGTCTTTAAGAAGGGTTTATTTTGGGAAGGAGAAGGAATTATTCTGGCTGAGCAGTATTCATCTTTCAGAAGAAAGAGCTTCCACAAGACAGCTCTAATGCAGGGACAGGTGCAACCCCCCTCACTGCAGTGCTTCCTGAAGACTGAGCTACGGTGCTCAGTGAGGACGACATAGCAGCTGGACTCTTCTGGGGTGGGAAACCACCCCCGCAGGAGCCCCCAGCTGCAGTTTCACCCCCTCACTAAGGACAGCAGGTATTTCCATCGTCATTCAAGCTACTAGAGAGCTCCAATTACTTGGTCCAAGCAAACACCTGCAAAATCATGATCCAAATCCCCTTCTCTAAGCCACACTTCTCAGCAAAGCAGGGATATCCCTCTACTAATGCACCCTGCCTGCAAGTGGTGAAGATTTTAAAGAGATCTGCTTATGTCCCAGAGGGCATTTTTAGGCTGCTGTGACTCCAGCACAACCTGGATCCAACTGTGCAGAGCTGAGGAAAAGGGTTGCTGTAACAGCACCAACCTCAGCACAAGCTACAAGGGTAGCCTGTCAGATGGAGCTCCATACTGCAATGGGTTCAGGATAACGTAGGATGAAGTCAGCCTAAGCTGGCTAAGGCACACAGCCTTCCCCACCACCCAGAAACACCCTAAAAATCAGAGGGGTGAGAAATAAGCTTAATGTGCTTAAGCTTTATATAGCACTTCAGAGTCGCATACCCTGAGAAACAAAAAAGATGAGCTTACTGCTGTCCACCCAAGGAGTGCTCACTGGGAAAAGGAAAGTTTACTTCAGAGCCAGATCAATCATCCAAATTCCCTGACGGATTGGGGTAGGGTGCAAATTCCCATGAGGAAATCCAGGGCCAAACATGCTAAGCGGGTCACAGCTCTGATCAACCGCAGGGCTTTGAGCCCCAGCAGGAAAGTAGGTTTGCAAAGAAACAGAAGGAGGCTGTAGTTTGACAGTACTGGTTGTTATCTCCCAAGCTTGGTGCAGGGACAGCCCTGAACGTGTAGTGGTGCCTATGCAGTAGTTCAGAGCTTCATCCCTCACTCCTCCTCCCAAGGAGGGACAAGGGCTGCACTGGAAGCTGAACTCTTGGCTGAGAGAGCAGAGGTTGCAGGGCTTACTGGTGCTGGTGGCCTGAAATGGCTTGGCATTTTCCTGTAGGACATTTTCTCTGGCTGCACTTGCATGAAAGCTCTGTTGAGCAAATGACTGTCGTTCTTCCTGCTCGAGGAGGAAAGGTTCAGGGACCTTGACAGGAAATTCACAGGCTGAAAAGACAAAAAAAAAAAAAAAAAAAAAAAAAAAAAAAAAAAAAAAAAGGAAAACTATAAGGAAAGAAGAAATACAGACTTTCATCCACATTCACATGGACTGTTCAAAGGCAGCTGCAGGCTGCTTTGGACAGGGGTGTTTTTCAGAGCAGAGATAGCTCTGTCCCTGCTCTGAATGCAGAACTCCTCACCTGGGCTCTTTTGAAACACACAGTCTTGGGGAGGGCAGGCAGATTTTGTGTCATATCTTCATCCACAATATCCAAGGCTAGAGACTTCCGGACCTTCCTGATGGGACTCCTGCGCAACTGGAGGACATAGAAAAAACAGTGTTAGCATGAATCCACCCAGAAGACTGCCATCCTTAGGGCCCAGGGTACACACCAAGCCCATGTCATCCTGGGTCTGCATGGCCCCAGCATCTCAGAAAGAAGGATTGCTGCAGCCTTCCCCACCACAGGGCACAGCAGCTTCCAGTGCTCTCTTCCTGGCACCTGCAGCCACCAATTTAGAAGACAAAGACCCTTTCAGTAGGAAGGTCACCAAGAAACTGAGCCAATAGACCCTTCGTACCAGCCCACAGCCTTCTGGGAGCCCAATGTGCCCCAGAAGCTCCAAGCGTGCCATGGGTCTCTCCAGTAGGATAGCAACACAGCATCTCCTAGCAAGCCCTGAATTCAGTATAAACCAGGACATGGCTGGCAGTATTTTCAGCAGGCCTTAACCTCAAGTGCCTCTTGCTGATTCAAAGACAGCGGTCAAGGGGCCAAAAACATTTTGACATCAACAACAAGATGAATAAAACCAACCAAAACACCCCCTAACAGCAGAGGGCAGCTCAGCAGCAGGTACTGGATGCAAAATCAGCTCACCCCTTGTTTCCTTTTCTGTTTCTCAGGCTTCACCTCATCCTCTATGATGAGTTCGATGCCAGCTTCACTTCGGAGCACCTCTTTCAAGTCTTCTTCCAGGTGAGGAGTCTGGGGCTGGTGTGAAAAAGGCAGAGAGAGCACAAGGTAGTCAAAGTCTGTATTCTGGGCAGGCTCACGAGTATTTCTCTCAAGGGATAACGGGGTCAGGAGAGACCACAGTGGGAGGACAAACACAAAGATGACTTCCAATTTACTTCCCAGCTGGAAAAGATATGACAAGTTTTCTGCTAGCCTAACAGATTTCCAGGATCTCTAGGCATGAGAGACTCTTACCATCTGAACCCCAAGTGTGGCATCAGCAGACCAGTATGCACACAAGGCCTGGGATACTGGAAACCGCCATCCCCACAACACCCACATTCAGAGACGCAGTTCCTCAGAGAAGCCTAGGCAGAGCATTTCCTTGCTTTTCCTCAAGGTCATCATAGCCAAGCACTGCAGCCTGATTCAAGGGCAGGTTTTGGCATTTTTAGCTGGCTTCCAGAGGAACTAACAGTCCTGTGGCTACTTACAATGAAATGATCATCATGACAAGGTCCCCTCCCATCTCAGCCTGGCACTACCAAACTGCACTTTGTTCTGGCACAGATAAGAGCTGGTTCATGGCTCTGCTGCAACCTACCCCATGCCCCATCATGCTTCTGCCACCTGCAAGCCACAGCCCTGCCCAATGATTACCAGAGGTCTAATTGGTCCATATTTCTCCAGGGCATTTTTGAAAGGCGTGGGAGTATGAGGCGTGTTGTCCACCACATACGTCTGATCTGGTGTGACAAACCTGAAAGCAGAGAGGGGGAAAGAGAAGGGATCAGACCTGCTGTAACCCACAGAAGGCAACAATCCACCCAGCAGTTGAGCACAACACTTGGCTGTGGCCCCAGTCAGCCTGGGCACTTGCTCCCTGCAGCTCAGAGTGGAGCTGTTTTGGGAGAGAACCACTAATTTAAGAAAATCCCCAGCCTGCCTTGCCCCTCTCTTAGTAGTGTCGAGTACTGAGAGGTGTGTTTGAATAGAACCAGTCTCCTGTCTGGAAAAGGACTCTGCTCAGGGAAGAGGAGGAAGAAAGGACTTACGCTAAGTTCTTCTGGGGCAGAGGGGTCTTGTCCCTGTGCAGTGGGGTGGTGACAATGACTTTCTGGCTGCACACAGGTGTGGAGGTCAGGGATGGGTTCTCCAGTTCTAGTGCATCCTGTTTGGTCCAAAAGTTTAAGAACTGAACAGCACAGGAAAGAAAAAGTGAACACAGTCAGTCTCAAGCATCCCAGCATCACATCACAAGGCACTACTTTTTCCTCAGTAGGGAGAGAAAATCTGAAGTATGGACAACACTCCCATTCTGAGCAGCTGTCCCAGTGTAAACCAGGATGACTTATGGACTCATACAGTTCTGTACATGGACACACATGTGAAAGTTGCCAGAAGGTGCCTCACACCTATAAAGGTTATTTACTTCCCGTAAGGGATGAGCTGATACAACTACTACAACTACCAGCTACAGTGTGGGAGAGAAGTCTCTCCTTGCACCAGTAATCCCAGCTCACCAAAGGTCTATTCCAACCTCAGGTTAGCAAACATGAGGGAAGACCATGTAACACACAAAGTGTACAAGTTAACAAGTTTTGCATTGAGCTGCTTTCAGCCTAAACTGCAAGAAGACTACACTCTCATCTCTGCTAGGATTTTACTTCATAACAGCTAATAAGTGACAGCTTTACTCAAAAAAGGAACGAGGTTTGTGCCCAAGAATCTATCAGGACAGAAGAGCTGTGTTCGTGACATTCACTGATGGCTGAAGCTCAGCCCAAGAGGCAGGACATGCCCATTGCCTTCTCAAATTCACTCCAGACCTTCCTGTCATTTACACTGAGCGAAGTTAAATATTTCAGATCCTGATCTGATTTCCCAGTCCTTGTTAGCCTTGCATTCAAGGCCAACCTGAACCTGCATATTGGACTGTCCTGTGGTGCTCTCTCATGTGCATCCAGGGCTGCAGGAATAAAGGCCTGGAGGGCACAGGTAGACAAAGAATCTGAGCAAAGTTGCTGTGGGAACTGTGCTGGAAAACACAGCAGACTTTATTCTGTTTTATAAGCAGAACTCCACCACTTTCAGATATGAGAGACTACTGGGTTTGACTATCGCAGTACCCTAAGGTGATGTATGTTGGAGACTACGTGTGCACAAGCATGTGGACACTGTAAGAGTCACGACACAGGTCAAAAGACCCCAAGGCCCTTTTGCAACAGAGACAAGCCCAGGAGCATTTTCCCAAGCACAGAAACGCCGAGGTCTGGTCAAGGTGTTTGCTGCCCAGCCTGCCTGAGTGACTGAACTGCAAACAAACGGGGAAAGCAAATTTTCACTGCTGCCACTCTGCTACCCACAGCTGGGGCAGCAATGCCCTGGGGACAGAAGCAGTGTGCTCTACAGCATGGGCAGGCATGGAGATCCATCCACACAGTGGTGCTTCTCCACAGTGCCCTGCCTCTCACACAGTGTAGCTGGGCTTTTCTGAGGCTGCAAGCGCTCCCAAAGGCAAACGCGGTCTGCTGCTCCCAAAGGAAGGGCAGCACTGAAGACAAGCAGTGCCAGAACCCAGTTCTGTGGCTTGTTTTAGCAAAGGGATACACCCTGCACACTGGCACTGTCTCATTCAAGGCAGGAGAGACATTCAAAGCTGGCAGAGCTGATGGGGATACATGGCATTAGGGCAAGAAGACAGAGCATGAGCATGCTTATTAGCTCAGGCCCAAGCCCAGGCAGAGGAGCACAGACTGGGCCCTGCTGTTTCCCTATACCTGAGATGGAGAGAAGGGCAGTGTCTTTACAGGGGTGCCCTTGGGGGTCATGCTGTTGCAGGAGTCAAGGAAGGACAGACTGGTGCTGGTGACGTTCTCCGTGACAGGGGAGAGGGAGATCTTCCTCTTCTTCTGCCTCATCAGTACTGAGGGTGGGGTGCCAAAGCTCCCCTCAGCATGAGGGGAGATGGGGATGAGCTCTCCCTTGCTGCTCCTGCTCAGGTCGGAGATGGTGTGGCCATCCAGGCGGTACTCGGTCATGCTGGGCAGGGACGGCGCGGCCTCACTCAGCGTTGGCCTCATGGGACTGTTGTTGCTGCTGCTGCCACTGGCAGAAGGTTCCTCAGGCAGGTCAAACTGGGTCAGGTCACACCACCCACCGTCTGGGTCCTGCACACAAGGGAAACCATCAGCGGCAGCCCAGGAGCGAAGCTGAGCAGCCGACGGGTGAAGACGCAAATTTGAACTAGGAGGTGAAGTAAGTGTGTGATGGCACCAAGCTTTGGAAGGAGCCTGGCTAGGAGAGCTCCAGCCCTCCTCCCCTCTGCTGTAGGCACAGCTGGAAGCCAGACCAGGGCACTGACCCAGCTGAAAGCTGCTGTTTGTGCACAGGCAGGTTTTTCTGTTTCTGCAAGATTGGTTTCCCAGCTTGGTTCACAGCACGGCTGCACAAACAGCTGCACCCCTCCAGAGAGGGAACAAAAAAAGCAGCTGGGGAGAGGTCTGGAGACAGGGGCTGAATGAAGTGACTGTCACCCAACAGCAAACCACAGTCTTGGGCACATCGATAGAGCTGGACACAGGGCTCTGCACTGCTGAAAGCAGAACCAAACCAGTTCAGAGATGAGCTGCTTCACAGCTCCATCCCACCAACACCCAGTACCACACAAGGACCCACATATGGGCTGCTAAGCCTCGGGCACAGACTGTCTTCCGATACACAGGCAAAGTGGATCCTTCATGGATAATCAGCTCATAAGCTCCTCAGGCAGGCTGAGGGCTGCAGAGGCACTTTCCTCTGGTGGCAGCAAAGTGCCCTGTTGATTCTAGCCAGCCTCCCACCCTGGTGTGCCTCTGTCACCCAGCAGACATCAGCAATGCTTGACTGGCCCAAAATTGCTAGTTTCAGTGAAGCTACCTCCACTGAAAACAAACGGTGACCATATGCCGGCATGAAAGGGTCTGTCCTCCGTAGTACAAATGGGCTTGGCTTATTCCCAGTCAGTCCTGTCCCATCCCATCCCATGACAGGAGGAGAGAAAAGCCAATAAGCATGAGCTGAACCATTATGAAAATGAGTGCTGGGGACACTCTGGCCAATAAAGAAGGATTTGAAATCAGATTTGCCAGCACCTACAGCCTCCCACACCAGCAGAGCCCATGCACAAGGACACTCACCTAAGACCCAGCCCTCCTCAGACCACCCATGGTGATGAGCAAGGGGACTTGGTAAGTTCATTCAAGGATGAAGGATAAAGTCAGTCTCCCTTGGGGGAGCAAGGGACTGTTACTTACAGATTCAATCATGTCCAGAGCTTCATTGAAGGCTGGCACACAACTTGGGTACAAATAGTTGGCAGCCTCGACAACCCACTTGTAGGGTGATTCGACGAACGAAGTGGCATCCTCAGGCACTGCTGCCTCTTCTGGAGTTCCCTCCATGTTCTGCTCTGCCAGTTCTGCCGCTGGCAGCTCCGAGGGCAACTCCTGTACACCCGTCACCTCCTCGTCACTGACATCTTCTTCTTTTATCTCAGAGATATCCACTGGCCAGTTCGGCAGGACATTCTTCACACATACAAGCAAAGAAAGTCCAGATATTAGTAGGAAACAAAGGAACAACGGCAAGTCTTGGGTACAAAGAGCAAGAGCCCCTGTACACATTCAGGTTTCCTATCTGCCATTCAGTTTCACATCCCCATTCTCCCTCACTGCTCTGTCCCATACACTACCTGAGCAGGAGTCCATGCAACATAACAAGCACAAGACTATTTAATTGAAGATTTCTCTTAACAGTATCCCAGGAGAAAACTGAACATAGGCTGAACAGGTAGCACAAGTTCTGCATTTCCTATTTTCCAAGAGCCTGCCTTCGAAAACCACATGCTTTCTTCGTGAACACAATAATTTGGTGTCCTTCCCTGCTTCCTTTTTTAGAGGAAAGAAACACAGTATCTCTTCACCGTGCTCCCCCCCCCACACTGTCTAGAGCAGCCTCCTTTTCCTACCAGCAACAGCACAACAAAGCACAACAAAGAACCTTCAGTGTCCAAGACAGACCTGATGCTCAGACTGGCAAGATAACAGCTCTAGCATATGACACACTTGGGCTCCCATCACACCTCTAGCTCCCGGAGGGAGAGATCTCCCGAGAGTCAGTCTCTTGGAAAAGGCTGGAGAAGGCACAGTCAGTCTATGCAGACACTAGGCTACAGCAAAGGTAGCATGAGGCAGCAGAAGGGTGGATGAACAGCTCCAAAACACATTAGCAGAGCAGGGGACTGACCCATTTGCCTGCTGCAAGTGCTGGTGCAGTACCTGGCTCTCAGGTGTCATTTGGCTTTGTCTCTCCTTGTTATCCACCTCCACGAGCAAGTACAGTGACTTGGACTCCTTAGTTTCATTGAGAAAGCCTCCCGTGTCCACCTTCCGCTTGATGGTGGAGTTCCAGTGATTCTTCACAGCATTGTCGGTCCTGCAGAAAAAGCAGAAGAAAACAAATCACCATTTACAGCAGCTCTAAAGCACAGCTAACAGTTCCAACACACTCCCCAGCCCCTCCCGGGAGCCTAACACATGGATCTCCATGGGCCACCCAGCTGGGAAGGCAGCAGTGAGCAAAGAGGTCCTACCTCCCAGGCAGCAGCTTGGCAATCTCCGCCCAGCGATTCCCCAGGACCTTGTGGGCCTCAAAAATTATACGATCCTCCTCCTCTGTCCAGGAGGACTTCTTCACCTCAGGGTTCAGGTGGTTATGCCAGCGTTCCCGGCACTGCTTCCCTAACCGCCCTTTCAGGTGCTTGGCTATCAGGGTCCACTGTTTGGTGCCATATTTTTTAACCAGTTCAATTACCTTTGAAGAGAGAGGGAGGGAAATAAAGACATGGAAGAAAGGAGAGGAAGGTCAATACACTCATCTTCAGGCTTTGCTCTTCAGCTCTCTTGGGACTAGTTAAGGGCAGACAAGGGCCCCTTAGGAGGAAAAGCTGGAGGGATCCAGCATGGACAGTCAGGTGTACCAACCCTCACGAGAGCAATGATTCTGCCAAATTTCTGTAAGAGGCTGTTTCCATGCAGACACAGGGCACCTGTGAATGCAGATGACCACTTCAAGAAGATGAGGTGGAGACTGGCAGGTGCACCAGAGGCAAAGGGGCCCAGACTGGGAAACATGCCCATTTCTGAGAAAGGGCCAAGTCCCACCTGCTCGAAGGCTCCTCTGCCCTCCCTGCTTCTGAAGACCTGCCTGCATGACAACAGTCCCCATCAGCTCTGCACTGGTCTGCTACTCCCTTTCCCAGCCAGGACATGCCAGGGCTGCAGGTCCATGCTCTGCTAGCACCAGCACACACTCAGGGAGACCTTCAAAGCCTAAATAAGCCACGTTCACTTAAGAGCCATCCACTTTGCCTCTTCCCCTTCACCCAGGGCTTTGTCACTTCTGCCTGAGCCTCAATGCAAATGCTTCTGGGCACAGAAACTGTTCTGAGCCCCTAAAACGTCCAGGGCACAGTCAGGATGAAACCATCTACTTCCTGCAATGTTCAGCCTACCAAAATCCTAGCTGAAGAGTTTTCAAAGTACATTTCCACCCTGGCCAGCTGTGCTCAGCTGAAAGGTGCAGGTAGAGAGGTGATGCTCAGTGCTCTTGGCATAGCACAAATGTCCCTACTGCAGACCCTTGTCTGTCAAGCACAGACAAATGGGCCAAAGGTGCCAAACTGAGGCACAGGCCAAGGAGCTGGGGCAAAGCAATGTGCAAGGTTGGGAGGAGAGAGCTGGAGCCCAGCTTGGCCAGGATGGGTAGGCTGGTAGAGTCTGGACAATACAAAGGGAAGGGGAAATCAGGCAACAACTGCTCTGCTGTAAGGTGGGAGGACATAACGAGAAGTTCCCTTGGGACACGCTTGATATAAAGTAATGGGACCAAAAGAAATGAGGGAGCAAAAGTGTTACAGAGAATCTGCCAGGCTATGATATTTTGTAGCAGAAAACCTTGGTAGAAGTTGGAATTTATTCCAACTTTTCTTAAGTACATCAAGACGACGAGTCTGAGTTGGCCCCTCTTAGCTCACTCTGCAAACGGCAGAGAAACAGGCTCACAAAAGTCATGATTTACCCAGCCGACCCCAGACATCCACTCCAGCCTGCCTACTGTGGCAGAGGAAATGCCAGTTTTATTTTCTCTTGAATCCAACCTGGCCAGGCCAGGTGGAGACCTGCCAGCACAGAGATGAATTAATTCCCTTTTCAGCTCTCTCCCCTGCAGATTACTGTGGCAGTACTGTGTGAAAGGGAGAAGGTGTTTACCTGAAGAGGCCTAGAGCTGCTCCTGCACATCACAACCATGGCTGCCCAGGCTGCTCAGAGCAGGTCAGACAGTGCTGCTCTCACGGGTATCCCTCAGTGAGAAGAATTACACATAGTTTACCACAAGATCTGAGGGTCTAACTCCTCCACCCTCTCTGCAGACAGAGACAGTCCAAACGCTCTGGTCCTCTTGGCCCTGACTTACCTTTTGGTCCTCTTCTTTGGTCCAAGGGCCCTTAACCAGGTCTGGATTCAACACTCTCAGCCACCTGTACTGACACTGCTGATCACTGCGGTTCTGGGAAAAGGAAGGAGAATAGCCTTGTGTTAGACTGGAGGCTCCAAAAGCCCAAAAATCTCCAAAGGCAGTAGCAGTCCCCATACACAGAGGCTGTCCCACAGAAAACCTGCAGAAGCACATGGAAAATACATACTAAGACCCTAGACCCAGGGCACTGGGCACAGGGACAGGAACCTCAATTTCTCACCCCAGCTCCAAGAGACTCACCCTGGAAAGCCCTCTGTACAATGTCTCCCTGCCCTGAAGCAGCCCCATTTCACAGCCTGGAGCTGCTGTCACAGAACAGTCCCACTGCACAGACACAGAGAACCAGCACAAGGAGAAGAAGCAACATGCAAACTCTGTGATTCCCAGCTGGGCAAGGGGTCACTTACAGGAAAGTGACTGGCCAGGAATTTCCAGTCATTCTGCCCATAGTGGCTTACTAACATCTTCAGTTGCTCATCCTGCAAAGAACAAAGACACCCGCTTTCAGATATACTGAGGGAACAGATGCCAGAGGCACCCCATGGCTGATAGCATCAAGAGAACAAGCTAGATATTTTGAACAGCCAAGAAGGTTTTGTTGGCATTCTGTGTTCAGGGGAGGAAAGTAGCTCACACCAGCCTTTAACAGCATTCCAGTATACGGAGCCAACTGGAACAGACTTTGGTTCTGGGCTCTGTACTAGGACAAGCCAATACACTGAATATAAAACAAGAGCTCAGCTCTGTTCCAGTACAGTCTGGTTCTAACCCTGTGGCCAAGGGCCTGCTTATCCAGCCCCAGCGCACCCCTGATCAGATAGTCCATCTCCCAGCTCAGCCACTGGTTTTGCCTGGCCAGGAAAGCTGACTGGTTGAAGTGTATCATCACTAGCCTGGTGGTCTTCTGTCTTTCGGTGCTACAGGGCTCTACAGCATCTCTTCCATGATCCCTGCTTATAGCCTGAATGTGTGTACTCATACAGCTCAGAAAAAGCCTGTTATAGGGGTCCTTGTCTGTGAGCTCTGGATGGGCAAACAGGCATGACATTATTCCCTGCCCAGCATGAGCCCAGGGCTTTGAACTCTCCACAAAGACCACCTTACTCAGTGTCCAAACCCCAGGGAGATAGGACATCTTGTAGTTTTCATAGAGAACAAAAATGATGGAGGAACTGGGAGGAGGGAAGTGAATATCCCAACTAATTTCACGCTCTTAGCCAGGATGACTAAGCCATGATTCCAACAGTTTCAGTACTCCCTGCTTTTGCTAGAGAAAAAGGAGAACATTACACAATTCAGCTTGTTGGAGGCCTCATCCATCCTCTGGAATCCCTCTTTGCTCACATGAGTGCTGCAGGCAGAGGATGCCTCGCTGAGGACTCACATGCTTAAGCTAAAGAGGTTGGAGCTCTTGCTCTTCAGGCTGCACTTTAAACTCCCCTGAACTCTGAGCCTCATTCAGACCTCAGATCAGAATAAAAGACACATGGTCTTCTCCAGTAGCAAGACAGCAGGAGGTGGGGTCATAGTCAGCAGGTAAGAACTAGGGTGGAGTCACCGAAGCCCAGGGTGCCAGGCCAGATGCCCACCCCAAAACACCTCTCTCGGCAAATTCTGGGCTCTCACTCACCTCTTCTTGGGTCCACTTGACTTTGCACCTGCCATCCCGCTGCTCTGGCACATCCGATTCGGTATCCTGGTAGCGCAGCTCATCTTGGTCCTCACTAGAAATAAAAAAATGAAGATTATAACTTCCAGCTCTGACGAAAACGCAGGAGAGGGAGCAAACCCCACCATGCAGAGCGGAACTCCAGATCTGTCCCTTCCAGCACTGAGCCTCAACATCCGTCCAGAGACCCCAGGTTTAAAGGAGACCCTCAGCTTTGGGCTCTGGCGGCTGCTAGTAACTTTCATGCTGCCCAGAGCAGGGTAAGGAGCGTTTCTCTTCGTTTCTGCTCCCTCTGTCCCTCGGGGAGGACTTTGCATCTGAGGGGGCTGGCACCATTCCCCCATTCCAGTTCCCCACCTCCGGGATCGCTGGAACGAAGGGAGTGGGCAGCGCCGGCCGGGCGGTGCGGGGGAGCAGCCCAAGGGCTCCAAGAGAGCAAACCCAGGCCCAGGTGGAGCCCCTGGGACCGTTCAGCGCGGGGATCCCGGGGCCGCCGCCCTGCGCGCATCCCGCTGTCCGGCCTGAGAGCGGGAACGGGCGGCCAGCAGGAGCCTGCGGGATGTTCCGCGGAGCCGGCACGAGGAGTCCAGGCACGTCGGGGGCCGCGCTCACTCACCCGCGGGTGCGGCGGGCCATGGCGGGGCCGGGCCGAGGTCGGGAGCGGGGCCGGAGCGCGGCACCGGCGGCACTTTCCTATCTCGCGCCAACGGTGCCCCCCCGCCCGGGGCCGGGCCGCGCATGCGCCCCGCGCCTCCCGCCCGCACAAAGAGGCGCGCGCGGGAGGGCGCCCGTCCGCCCCTCCCCCGGGACCTGCATCCACCCGGGAACGCTGGCATCCGCCCCCGGGACCGACCCGGCACCACCGGCATCCACCTCTGCACCGACCCCGCACCGATCTGGGACCCCCTATACCCGTCACCGCACCCACCCGGGCCCCTCCGCATCCAACACCGCACTGACCCGGGACCACTGAGACTCCCCGCATCCACCCCCACACACACTGCAGCAGCAGCTCTGAGCGCTGGGCAAGAGGATCACACACAGACACCCGCCCCCGGATCACCTCTCCCTGAAACAGTCTGAGAAAGTTGGGGCTGTTCAGCCTGGAGGAGGGAAGGTTGTGTGGAGACCTCAGAGCAATCTTCCCGTGCGTGAAGGGGCCTACAGGGAGGCTGAAGAGGGACCCTTCATCAGGAACCTAGTGACAGGACAAGGAGGAGTGGGTACAAATTGACAGAGGAGAAATTTAGGTTAGATATTAGGAAGAAATTCTTCCCTGTGAGGGGGGGGGGGGGGGGGGTGAGGCCCTGGCACAGGTTTCTCAGAGAAACTGTGGCTGCCCCATTACTGCAAGTGATGAAGGCCAGGTTGGATAAGGCCTTGAGCAATTTGATCTAGTGGGAGGTGTCCCTGCCCATGGCAGGAGGGGTTGGGACTAGATGATCTTTAACCCCTTAACATTCTACACACTCCCACAGGATGTGGCTACGTGTGGTTGGGGGTGCCCCAAGAGCCCCCAGGACTGTGCTTGGCTCCAGGAAGGAACTGGCAGCTGCCAGAGTCCTGCCATGCTTACCTCATACCTCACCAACCCTGGGACATGGGACCCTCACAGCCGGGCAAAAAACCTCACAAAATTCAATTCAATCACCATGCTGCCCTTGCAGCCTCGTCTGGCTCCGGGGTGTGCTGTGGGGTCACCTGGGGAGTGCAGGTCTGATTCTTCCCAGGAGGTAATAGAGGGGCTGGCATGCAACACCTGGATTTGCTCCCTGGCCAGGCAGCAGCACTGTCACACTGCATCCCAATTCCTGCCCTGGGGACAGCAGGCCATGAACACATTAGGGCTCTACACCTGCATACCAGATTCCTGCTGCTCTCACAGCTGTGCAACACAGAGCACACCCACAGCCAGTGCCCACACGTTACAGAATCATGGAACATTTTAAGCTGGAAAGGACCCACCACCATCCAAGTCCAACTCCTGGCCCTGCACAGAACAGCACCAGTAATCCCACCATGTTCCTGAGGACCTTGAACAAATGCTGCAACGTATACTATTTATAGCATCTGTGCTGAGTCTGTGCACATGGATATTCCTGACCAGTATATCACAACAAGATGGTTTAAGGGAGCTGCTTTATGCTGATGCCGCCGCCCTCGTCGCTCACACAGAAGTAGCTCTGCAGCGTTTAACATCCTGCTTTACTGAGGCTGCTGAGCTTTTTGGGCTGGAAGTCAGCTTGAAGAAGACAGAAGTTCTCTATCAGCCTGCACCTCAGGAAGCCTTCCATCATCCCCATATCACCATTGGCGAATCAGAGCTCAAATCAGTCCAGCAGTTTAATTCCCTAGGTAGCCTCATCTCCTCAGACGGTAAGATTGACGGAGAGATAGACAACAGGTTAGCAAAGGCATATAGAGCTTTTGGAAGACTCCATAAAAGAGTTTGGCGAAATAAACACCTGAAGAAAAGTACAAAGATCAGTGTTTACAGAGCCATTGTGCTGTCTACTCTTTTATATGGATCCGAATCATGGGTCATCTACCGCCACCACCTGCGACTCCTCGAACGCTTCCATCAACGCTGTCTCCGTACAATCCTAAACATCCACTGGTCAGGTTATGTGACTAATACGTCTGTTCTAGAACAGGCAGCAGTTATGAGTATTGAGACCATGTTGCTGAGAACACAGCTGTGCTGGGCAGGGCACATCTCCAGGATGAAGGACCAACCACCCCCTCCCTAAGATCGTGCTCTATGGTGAACTTGCCACCAGCTGCCGCAAGAGAGGAGCCCTGAAGAGGAGATACAAGGACTCCCTGAAGCAACATCTCAGCCTTGGCCACATTGATCTTCATCGCTGGTCTACCCTGGCCTCCAATTGGGAGGTCTGGAGACACACTATCTATAACGCTGCTGCTTCCTTTGAGAACGCACGCAGGATGACTGTTGAAAAGACAATGCGGAAAGAATCGTATCCTGCCGGTACCATCCAAAGAGCCTTTCTGCTGTGCCTTTTGCAACCGATCTTGTCTATCTCGCATTGGCCTCTTTAGCCACCAGCATGCTTGTAGCAAATGTGGGTAGACCCCTTCCCAAATCTTCGTTCGCAAAGCCTAGCCATGATATCACAACAAACAAGGCAAAAGTTGAAAGAGCTGTCACCTTATTAGGGACCCTGCACTGGGTCCAAGTAGGAAGGCTCCATGTGTCCTGCAAACACCCCTTTGCTCTCTAGAGTTACCCACTGACAAGGTATCCAGCCCTTACAGACCCCAATGTACCTCCAGCAGTCAGCCATGACCCAGCATCACTAGCCCTGTGTTTAAAAAGAGGGAAACAAAAACCCCTCCCTCTCCCAAACTGGCTTAATTAGAAAATTAGCCTGTTAATTAACTACCAGAACTATAAAACCGCTATAAGTAACACTGGTAAAAAAGGCTCAAGCCTTTTAAGGGATCTCTGTAGAAGCTGAAGGTAAGTAGTGTTTTTTTAGTCTATCCTCTTATTTCTTACATACTCTCCTTTATTTCTTACATACTAATTTGTTGAAATCATCTTTAAGGAAAAAGTTTTTTTAGTCTCTTAAAGAAGACTTTCCTTCTAGACCGACGATACAGTTCCATTTTACAGTAAATTCAGGAGCTTTTTAGCTCTGTTTTTAATGTTTTCAGTATAAAAATGGTTTCAGACCATAGTAAGTGCCTTCTCCTTCCCTGACCTGTCCTGTTCCCTCTGGGGGTGGCTGGAAGTCAACTGCTGGCTGAGCTGGTGGTGAGGGTTACTGCATGTGGGACTAAAGACAAGATGAGAGGTGCTCCTCAACCTCTTCAATCCTAACCAGAGCCTGGCTTTAGTGCCTCCCTCTCAAAGAGGCTCAAATCTAGCGGTTTAATGGCTCACTGACTTAAGGAATGAGGATAAAATATCTTATTTCTCAGGAAAACCAGATCCATCTTAGTACAGCTAACAGACGGAGAGGTTTCCTGAGTCCCTCTATGCCCTACACAAAGCTAAGAGTGATAGACAGGCTGAGGCCAAATGAACACAACTCTAAGGAGGCTTCACGCTGACCTCTGGGCAACAAACAGGCTATGGTGCAACCGTTTTGCTCTAGAAGACAGTGACAGGCTGGATGCTCTCCTACCTGTCCTGGATCCCACACAGCTCCTTACAAGACTGAGACAGGATTTTGTCGAGAGCTGTCTCGCTACTCTAAGTCTGCAATTCACTAGTGAACAATATTGAACAGTAACATGTTTATTCTGATAGGAAAACCTGGTCTCCATAAACCTGGCAGTGGTGGGATTCTGCACCACGCTGTCCACACAGAGGCATGGTTCCAGCATCTTGACCATAAAGGAAATCCTAGAAAATGGCTTTGTGGCCAGGGCCTTCAGCTATACCCATTCTTCTCCTGTCCAGAATTATAGCATGGACTCTAGCAGTGCCTCTAAATCAGACACCTGGGAGCTTCTCATGGACTTGGACAGCATAGCAAAAAGCAGTTCTCTCTGTGTTGTCAAGCAGTCGGAGTCTCTGAGCAGCTGTGCGAAGACTGACCTTCACAGCCTGACTCAAGGCATCTCTGACCTTAGTCTTGTCTGCCTCTGCAAGGCCCACCAGGGCCAGGCCACCTTGGAGCTGTCTGGTTTCCCTTGTGAAGACTCCAGCAGACCTGGCTGCCTCATGGACATAGCATCACAGAACACCTCAACACCTCACAAGAAAGACAAGCACCCCAAACCACTAGAGAGTCTGCTCTACAGGAGCTCCGAGCTCCTCAGAGACCTCTCTGTCCTTGGGAATGTGTCAGCACCCAGGTGGGAGATCTCATCAATAAAATCCCCTCTGGACACCAGCCTGTCCCTTGATGTGAGCACTGAGGAGTTAAGGTTACTGGGATGCTCCAAACCGGACATGCCACCCCTGGATGTCAGACACCTGTAGTGATTCCTCTGGCCTGGCCTGGTGCCTTCAAGAAGCAACTCTGTGCTGATGCGCAGGTCTGCCGCCCCCGAGACCCTGCTGAGCGATCCTGACCTTGTCCCTGTCTTTCTGCACCAGGCTTAGTGATGCTGCTGCCCTGGCTCTGTGCCCGGAGCACGGTGGACCGCGGGGTGCCTGCAGAGGGGCACGGATCCACACTGCAGCACAGGAGACGGAGCCCTCCTGCCCTGTCCAGAGCCAGCGGCTCTTGTGCTGATGGCAGCACCTGGTGAAAGGTTAAATCTGCCCACCTGGGGTGAGGGGCTTTGGGGCACTGCTGTTGAGAGACGCTTGGGTGGTTGACGGCAGCAGCGCCGCTGGCTCCCCGTCCTCCCGGATCCCTGTCTTTTGTACTAACGCAATAAAGATACAAATGTTGTTCTGTGTGGTTGGCCTTTGGCGCTCACTGCCCACCCGGCTTGTGGCTGAACCCCGCTCAACTCCCAGGGCCGGCTGCTGGTACAACCTTAGCGAGCGCGGCACTCTCTGGAGACGCTCCCGCGGCCCGGGGGAGAGGGATCATCCACCCCCGCCTCACCCGCCCCTGTTACCTGGCAGAGGGGCTCGGGCAGGTCCTGGTGGAGAAGAGGCTCCGGGACACGGCTCCGGCGGCTGGGCCATAGCTGCTGGGCCGCCGGGAGAGCGGACGGAGACGCGGCCGGGGCTGGGGATCCCTCTCCTGGCGTACCAGGAAAGCGCAGCCTAGGAGCGCGGAACGGGCGGGACCGGCCCGGACACCCCCGCCCTGTCACCCACTTGCCTTATGCAGTATGTTAATCCGCATCACTTGCCCACACGCTGCGAAGGTTTCCTCTGTGATGTTCACTCTCTGCTCCGAGTGAATGAAACGAGCCTACCCCATGGCATCCCCCACCTGTTACAGATTTTCACGTGCTCCTGTTAGATCTCACCCCATTCACACAACCACTTGCTCTCCTTCCTGTTTTTGCTCTCCCTCCTGTTTTTCCTCTCCTGTCACTGCTTAAAGCAAAGACAGGGAGAAGGACTTGCTAAAACCACTTCTCAGGACATTCGCGGTTTGCTGAAGAAACAATATATCCCGCTCCTTCTTCTTTTAGGGACAGATTAAGGGATGATGAGTCATGTTGCATGAGAGGACAGAGACAAAAAAAGGGAAAACAGCAACAGATGCTTGGAACCAACCTTTGTGAAATCTAGCAATAATTCCATTAATATCTAAACTCCATGGCTGTGTGCCTGCCAGTGGCCTTGCCTCACCTCTTGAAAGCAGTCACCTACCTGTACTAATTCAAAATTCTATCAGTCAGCCATAAACTTTTTATGTATCACACTCCCATGACCAAAGTAAGTATTTCTGTCTGATTACAAAATAAAAGCTTAAATACTTCCACAGAGCCAAAGGGACAAGCTTTGAAAGAGAGATGCAAGCTAGCTACTGCATCCACCTGTATTCCACGCTAGCCAAAAAAAAAAAAAAAACATACGTTCAGTGAAAAATTTGTGCTTCAGTTGTCAGAGAGGCCCCATAGGCATATGGCAAACAGGGAGCTGCTTGTATTCCCTGGCTGCTTACATGGCCTTTTTCTAAACCATGTTACAACAGCAAAAACGGGTGACAAAACAACTCTGAAAAAGGGCCGGGAAACAGAAACTATTTACAGTTTCAAGTATAAACACCCCAGAACAGCATAAACCAGAGCTATAACTAGCAAGAGGATCACTAAGGGGGTTAGTTCAGCTGCACCCTGTGCAGCCTGACTGATTGGTATTGATACTGCACAGGAGAGATTAAGCTTGTTGTGTAAATCTGTACCTGGAATGTGCAAAGTGCTCTGTGTGACAAACAAAACCACAGCCTATAAGGAAAATACAGGAAGAAATGAAAAATTTCAAACATGCCACTGTGAAAAGGGAATGTCTGCAGCATAGGAAGAGAGACAACTTTTAACATTATATTAGCACGTCTCAACTGGGCAGGAACTTGGCAGGGGCTTTAGGGCACCTCCTTTAGAAAACCCTGTGCCAAGATGGCATGTGAAGCATGAAGAAATGTAAAATAAAAAGATTTTTGCAGGGGTAAAAGATGAACAGATCTTTTGCAAAAAACAGCATGGATGTTAAAACACATGGCAGAGCAAGATAAAGCACAAATGTCATGGAAGGCTTGAGTGAGGGAAGAATTTTCACTAACAATTTGAGTGTCATATTGATAGCCAAAAAAAATGCTGTATTTAAAGTGCAATCTCACCATACAGATATTAAGAAAAAGCCTTGCAATAAAGGCACGTGGTGTTGATGATATTGACAAATTTTTTCTTCTCACCACTGATCTCCTTGGCTCTATTTTTGTTGTGCATTGAGCTTCAACATTTCACGGTCAATGAGTTTAATCTGCATTTCCCTCCTTGTGCGTTACCTAGCTCATTACCCTGGGGAATGGGCCAGATATCAAATAACTGGAAGTAAATATATTCCTGAGTTTCTGCACTGTATCACATTTTGTTACTAATGATCCATTTAATCCTAAAGTCTTTTTCACCCACATGCCGTCCTTTCTTTTCAAAATTATGTATTTCCAGTCTTACACAAGGCAGCGATGTGCAACAATGTCATTATTGCTTAATTTCAAATTCTTCCCTCCCTTGGAAGAAATATTTTCCTTCTACAGTAGCAAACCTATCTCTCCTTGGTTCACTTTGGCACAGAGACAAAACAGGCTGCCTCAGGCTGACATATATGTTTTCAGCAGCTCCTTTATTTATGACTCTGTTTTCTTTTTCCCAGTTCACAAACCAAAATAAAAATCCTTCCCAGAGTGCAATTAAGGACTTTTTGTACACCAGGAGAACCCACAGTAAACCTTACAAGAACATAAATGCTAGAGCCAGAAAGAAGGACCCCAAACACATTTTCTTTGTATAATATTTTTAAAATGTATTACAAAATTACAGTGTCAATAAAGAAGTAGAAAAATAAGAAATTATTTGGGAAGTCCTTGTGAAATACAAGCACTTTCTCAAAAGGCATTAAATATCCAAACTACCACACATAAACGATCCTAGCATTCAGTGAACTATTGAGACAGTCCCAATCAATATATTGGAGAGGAGTTTTAAAAAAACAGAGAAGTGTATTTTCACTAAAAAGTCTGTCTCAAACTGGGGAAAGCCAGGTCTCAATTGCCATTGTGGAATCCAGCTTCACTTGTGTCAATATCATGTTCCTTAGGTAAGGGAAGAGGAGAAAAAAAAAAAAAGAAGAAAAATAAGAATTTTTACAATAGGGTAGAACTGTCAGATTTTTTGGCTTAACTAGAATATTTGAGAAATAGGGAATACTTGTTAACACAAACAAGTGATCTGTTAATATGCTCCAAACAGACTTCAAAGCACCAAATTTACTATGAAGAATTATTTCAGCATGGAACCGCTCCTGAGTAACAATGCTGGTTTCACTTCTGCACTGCAGCAGTGGCAAGAGCTGTGAACACTCCTGAGGGCACACTGCTTTTACTCAGGCATCATTAATGAATTGGATTTAGCTGAAATTACCAGAACTACCTTCGCATGTACTAATCCCCCCATTAAAATAAAAACTTAATTAACTGAGCACTACACATTCGATACGGATTAACAGTTGTAAGTACTGTGGATGACACTTCACTGGTCTAATTTATTGCACAACAAATGTCTTACATCTCAGGCCTCTTGCCTGCGACAAGTGTAGCTGCTACAAAGACACGCCAGCCTCAGTGCTGTTACTACCAATTATTCACTTCTAATTTTGTTATTAAAAATACCTGATTCAGTTTCTTAAACTCAACCACTTGGAAGAAGATGTGCTCCAGGATATATTTGGCATCTTGCTTCTCCTTCGGGAGTTTGCTTGTCACTCCCAGGATATCGCCACATTTTCGTACATAGAATTCCAGGTCATCATCAGTACCTAAACAGGCACCCAGGGAAGAAGGCAGGTGAGTATCACACATCTGGATCAGTTCGCAAAAAACTACTACAAATCTTCATTTGTTGTTGGCATTCGGTGAAGTTCAGTCCTATAACTAAGCTCAGCGGACTAGCTGTGAAGTCCTCCTGCAGCTGGCACCTTCTCGTCTTCTTTAGGCTTAAGAATGTTTAGAATAATCTTAACATTTTAACTTCAAAGCATAAAAAGATGTGAAGTTAATCAGTGAGAGCACACAAAGCAATTCATACACGGTATAGGAAACAGCAGGTAGAAGCATGATAAAATGTCATGTAACAAACAAAATAAAATGTCACAAGTGCATAAAGCCATGTTATCAATTGCCATGAGCTTCCAGTTTCCTGGATCAAGATGAAAGCAGTGGATTTTCAAAAATGAAGCCCATGTTTTAAAATTAAATATAACAACAATTTTCCCCTAAAAACTTGGATTTTATATATAAATGTGTAAACAACCAGTCTGCTTCACTCACATTTGTTTGTGATCTCTGCAAGACGAGCTTTCTCAGAGGAAAAGGTTTCATCTAAGTCAAATAGTTCCAGAGGGGGAGGAGGCAATTCTCTGAAAGCAGGTGGAAAAACCTTGAAGACAAGAAGTAGCATGGCTTATTGCCACATATTTTCTTACACTTTACAGATCTCTAAGACAACAGTTTTGGACTTAGACTGGACTTGAAGAAACCTTTTACATAAAAGCACCCCCAAAGCCCACAGCACAAAGGGACACTTTTTTGAAAATTCCATTTACATTTTGTGACTAAACTCTTTTGAAATGTTCAGTTATTATTACAAGCATGTCAGAATTATCACCCAGCATGACAACTAGACATACTGCATTTGCAGTTTCTGTTTTGCTCCATAAGACCTAGGTGTTGGCTGAGACAGCTGAGGAACTAAGCTCCCCATAACAGCTCACCTTGGAAACATATTCACGTCAATTCTGGTGAGAGTATTTTCTTTTTCATGCAGTCACGACCTATGGCATAAGCTGGACTTAGGTTTTCAAAGAGCAGTGCATTCAGTTGCACCCCTGCAGCTGTAAGGATTCCAGTACTGCTTTTTCAGTGGCCAGGGTAAAGAAGGATAGAGCCATGACAGCAAAACTCAGACAGAGATTCCTGCTTTTTGAAAATAGTTTGGCACCATCGTAGCTCATGTTGCTTTCAGCCCAAATCTCCGTTGGTAAAAGTTTGATCAGCTCTTGCTGTAAAAGACTCCACTTTCTACTTCCCCTGAGGATGTGGAGATGGAAGCAGAGCAGGACAGACTGGCTCCTCCCTGGCAGCAGTCAGTGTAGTACTTAGACTGCTGCTTTCTGAGATATCACGTCCTGTTTTCACAGCAAAGGCTGAGCCAGCAGCCTCTCAACTAAAGGCTTACACACACACGGCATTCTGCTATGGCACCACATACTACATTTTGAAGCTCTGTTGATAAATGTAAATAAGTGTTCTTTCCTAAAAGATAGTCCCTAAAGTGTATTCAACTCCCAAGTGATTAATTATTACTACAGCATTTCTCACTTTAAAAAAAAAAAACACAACAAAAAAACTATAGAAATGACACACAGAGGTTTTGCATGAAACAAATGAACCACAGAATCATTAAGGTTGGAAAAGGCCTCCAAGACAATCAACCCCAACCTTCATGGAAAAGGGTTCTCCCTGAGCTGCATGAGCAAGGAGGTTACTCACAGCTGGCTGGAGGACAGGTAGCGGAGTCTCAAACTGAGGCTGAATGAGTTGGAGGCGTTCATGTTTCACATTCAGCTCTTCATAAGCTCTGCAGCACAGAAAAAGACAAAGTATGAAGGGAAAAATAATTATATAACATCCATTTCCACTTGCAGGCTATAGAGATGGATTTTTATGAAGACACTAGGGTCAATGCTATGCACAGTAACAGCATAAAAAAATGGGATGTCCATTTTAGAAGGACCTCAGAGAACTACGTATCAGTAATAACTGACTTCTATAGTGAGAAAATTAGCTAAAATTATGACAGAGGAAGACGATAGGTGGATATAGAAAATGCTGAAAAAGAAGGCAGTCACGTCAATTCTTCAAGTAACTTTCAAAGGGGCAAACATGAATGAAGAAAAAGTGATCTAGTTCAAAAAAAGCAGAATTGTGATTTCAAAAAGATTTTTCAGGAAGTCCGTAACTAAAAGTTATTTTTAAAAAAATATTTGTTATGGGATCAGAAGGGAGATCCCACTATCAATTCACAACTAGTGAAAGTACAAGAAATACAGAGTAAGAAGAAAGTGTCCACAACAGAGTGCAGTTTCATGGAATCTGTGTTAAGCTGCCACTACTCAGCATGTTCAGATCTGGCTAACAGAGGAGTTATGACGGACAAAGCTGATAGTGACACAAACTGGTAAAACTGAGCAGCTGACAAATCTCAAGACACAGTTACTGGGAAATGCAAAGGTGAATGAAACGCAGTTTTCAGTAAATGCCAAGTAATTCAGAAGTGGAAAAATGACCAGCTCTCAGTTATCACTCCAGAAAGCGTCCAACATCACTGCAGCCAGTTCTATTGAAACTATCAGATCACTGAATCAGAAGTAGTCAGAAAAAAAGGAGAAAAGAAGGTCAGAAATTACAGCTAAGACAAGAAGCAAGAGAAAACATCAGTGTCACACTGTACAAGTCCATCTTCTGGTATATCTGTATTCAGAATGCTGCTTACAGCTCAGCCCCTTCTGCTCTTAAGGAGACACAGTTAAATACAAACAGAAAATGCAGAGTACAGAATGGAATAAATAAATAAGTTATAAGAAAATCACAGCTGCTGACTTGATAACTGAAGGGAGGGCAGTTGTATCCAGCTGATAAAGGGATGTATCAAACAGCTTTGTGAAGTCTCTTGGGTTCTCATCTCCTTCTTGCAGGCAGACTCGCAGTTGCTCAGACAGTGCAGCTGTGTCTGGGAGCATGGTATAGTCTGAAATCTGAACACAGATATGGACACCTGGGATTTAAAACGGCCAACCTCTTCACACAGTCTCTTTCTAGTTTATATCTCACCTAAAATCTCATCTAGAAATAATTATTTCACTCTTTACCAGGTATGGCTCTTTGCAGTGCAGCTCACTAGATCAGGAACTGTCCAAACTCTATTCTGTTGCTGTAAAGCTATTCCCTATACGGATGTTTCATCTGTTGATTCTTTAACATTAAAAGAGTCAGCTTACTAGTCAGCTGTGCAAGACTTGTTCTTTTATGCACTCAGAGTATACAGTTTTATCACATATGCTATTTCCAAATAAAAATAGCATTTGTATACATCAGTTAAAAAACCAACTAAAAATTGACGTACAATTTGATCTCTACTCACATACAGAAAATCTACCTTCACTTCCTGCACATTCCTCCTGTCTTAGGGCTCAGAGCGAATTTCAAACTTATTACCCTGGAGCAGCAAATGATCTCATAGAGATGGGCAAATTGGAAAGAGATTTTCACAAATGCAATGTGATAATGAAGAGCAACCTAAGTCTAAGAGATATGAATATTTTTTACTTTGGAGCCATCTGTCTACTCAGACCCTGAATGAAGGTTCTGCAACAGCAGCAGCACCCATCTTGCTGTTAACCATTTTGTGCTAAATACAGGGTGTGCCAAAACTGATCACACTATTCTTTACCTCCTTGTGGACCTCTCTTACCTCAGGGTCCTCCATATCCATCTGGTTTAAGTGGATATCTGATGTTGTGAGCCACTGGAAAAGCACATCCTGAAGAAGGGCAAAACTTAATTATTTTCAGGAGGATCCAAGTAATCTCATACTAGGCTTAAACATTCATATTAAATCTATTAAATAACATACCATGAAAAATAAGACAAAATAGGTAATAAACCAAAGCATATCTGCTAGTATTGGATTAGAATCTCCATACTGAATCCATTTCACAGCTGTCTTGCTCTAAAACAAAGCTACGGAGCCTGGAGTGCTTTGGAAGTACTGTGAAGATCCGCTAAGGTGTTTTTAAATAAAAACCCAACCCAAAATCCCCACCCAACTTACCATGATCTTACCATTTTCTTCTTTATCTAAATATTGATCACTGAACATGTGGGAAGATCCCAATGCTGCCATCTTTCCACCTTGACTCTATCGACAAAGAAGACAATTTAGCAAAAACTCCTTCCAAATCACAGTTTTAGAGATAATTGTTATTGCTTTATTAACTTTCCACAACCCATCTTTCAGTGTTCAGTATGTAAATATAGAGGCCAGTGACACGCATGCAGGTCAATATAGCACATCTTCATGTCAACTAATGAGAGAAGAGTTTGACAGTTCTATTATTTGTAAGATAAAATGTAAAATAGACATGTCATTATATTTTAATTATGCTACAGTAAACATGCATGAAAATCCATTCATGAAACACCTTTGGAATTCTTCTCTAAGATTACCACTCCCACAAGGACATACATTAGAAGAAGTTTTCAACAAAACA
This sequence comes from Pipra filicauda, assembly GCF_003945595.2. Lineage (NCBI taxonomy): Eukaryota > Metazoa > Chordata > Aves > Passeriformes > Pipridae > Pipra > Pipra filicauda. Next base: position 7,785,541 of record NW_024104643.1, on the reverse strand, counting down.
GAAACCCTGAAATGTTCCCTGCACCAACTGTGAAACCCATACCATAATACAACTACAGATACTGCTGTAATGAATTTGAAGATACATCAAATAAAGCTCCAGTTTGTTTAACAAATTTCGGATGTTTCACACTCCATGATTCGCAGTTTTAAGCTAATTCTACATGCTTCACCCACAACTGGGTAGATCCTCTGCTCTTACTTTCCATTTCTTCACTTTCTGTTGCTATTCTTTATCACACCTCTTTTCTAATCTAAGAAATCTTGTTTTCCTGCTACCAAGTTTCTCCCTTGGGATATCTTACTATGACAGCTGCAGACAAAATGCAAGTGGCAAGTGTTCTTGTAAGTTCACTTCACGCTGCTGTATTGGCTTTGATTTACACAGTTCATTTCAGCCACAATAGGGGGGGGATGAAGTTGGGCATCCTCAAGGAAGAAAAAAATCCCCTTCCTAACAAAGATATCAGAAAACCACAACAAGAAATTCACCTACATAGTAAGAAATGTGTTAATTTGTTCACATTCGCTAACAATATCAATCCTTTGTTTGTACTTATCCACTATTACTAGATTTCTGAATTTATTTTTATGAAGTAACAGGCCTGGATGAGTAAGAGAACATATGAAAAATCTACTGGTTCCAAGGTGACAGTAATTAATTCGGTATGGTGTACTTACAGAGCTAATGATAGTCTTAATAAATTATCACTAAAAGGGTAGGAAAAAACCCCCAAACTTCAATGAAGAACTAAATATATCCATCTGTCAACCAAAAAATATGTAATCTTTGCTGACCATCAAATTAATTCTACTCTGAGCCCCATGCAAAGGAGTTTACCATAAAAAGAGGCAGGGGTTCATTGGCTCATCTAAAGTTTGCAGATGCATCAAAAGACAGACGTGGGTTTGTAAGTACTCCCAGAGGACACACTCCCAATTTTTGTGGGTGGAATGCAGGGCATGTCACAGGTAGAATCCTACCTCATGCTGATAGAAAGCCAGAATAGGCCTGTTGAGTGGGAAGCAGATGGATCCTGTTGACAGAATTGCCACTGCTGGTTTCATCACATTCAGTGTGGCTCCAAAAGGATACACAAAAGTGAGAGCACTGGAGGAAATACAGAAACTCCCTAAGTACCTGCAAGTATAAGGCAGGCTGGACATATGTATAAAACTCAAAGTGCAAACTGCAATTGTGCACTGGTGGTGGAAAGCCAAAGTCTTGCTTCCAACATGCAGATCCTTGTAACCACATTTCAGTCTCTCTCTCTAGGTTTCTCCAGGTTAAAGAATAGTCTTAAATAAGGAACAAAGAACACTCTTGATTTCTGTTTGCACGCTCCTGCACCTGAGAGAAGAGGAGGGGTATCTAACTCACAGATTGATATATATTTTGGAACAAAACTAGATAAAATTTTGTACACTTCCACTTTCCCTTGTAATCAACCACATGGTCATTTCTTAGTCTAAAAACTAGCCACAAGGAAGAATACAAACATTTACAGTTATTTATGGAAAAGCTGTGTTCTTCTCAATGCCTTTTTACTTCTTTATCTTACCCTGGATTAAGATTCTTTAAAAAGATGAAGCCTTGCTATGCCTGCAGCCAGACCACCTGCTATCTACAGGTTATTCATATTTACATTTCTTAATCAAATTCAAACTCACAGACTAGGGGCAAAAAAGATTGGATCATGAGAGAATTTCTGTCCAAAACTGTCACTCCTGCTCCTTCAGTGGTTATCAAGCAGTACTAAACAGATTCTCCTTTCCAGATATAACCTAAGAAGCTGGCATAAGAAATGCATTAGAGAACCTCAACACAAGCACAACGAACTGCTGCTAATCACGAACCTGCTAATTCTGAGTTATTCTACATATTTTCACATTAGTTTCCTCACAGAAAAACACTTACTGTGAGTCATGCCCACTTCCATCTTCATCTGTTGTCTCAAGCACTGTTTTTCTTGCAGCTTCACAGATTCCCCTGCAAGATGTTGAAAAGCAAAACTTACTGAAAAGAATACAGATTACAAGAGTTTACTGTAAAGATTTATATACTCCAAATATTTACCTGTTCAAAACTCCATCAGAAATTAGTGCTTCTTTTGGGTGGTGGTACTTATAATATACATTTCGTACTACAGCATCTTGAAGAAAGAAAAAACATAGAAATTTACATCTGAGCTGATGAGTATACTAGACATAGCAGAAAAATTAGTTTAGCTCTTGGATTCCCTGGGTGTTTGCTTCCAGCACCACAAAGCTGGCATTTGGTTCCCAAAAGAATTCAAATCAGCCTTCACTGATAAATAATATGAGAAAATAAGCCCATCTCCACCTTAAGGATGATCCAGTTAAAACAGCATTTAACAAGTTTTACAACTTCAAATTCTATTTCTTTTAGTGTATCTTCCAAACCAGGATGAATTAAATCCTGTTGATACAAAAAAAGGTATCGTTTAGAAAAGCCACCAAAGACCCTAAAAATATTTTAGATACACTGAGATACAGTTGACTTCGGTTGGTTGGTTTTGGTTTTTTTTCCACACTGAATGACATTTTATTGGTCTGCTAAAGAAAAGTGCCACTCTTTGTTCAGGGTGAGGATGAAGTGATTCAGTTCATTAAAATGTGTGGAAAATGTCTTAAATGAAAGGCTTTTTAATCAAGAAACATCACTAGAATTAATTTTTGTTAGTAAATACCATTAACGCTAACAACTACAGCAAGGGAATGGAAATGGCTCAGTTGTTATCCATGTACTCCGCCCATGGAAAGCTCTCGGTATGCTCCAGTATCACCCTGCCAGGTACATGTAAATTTAAAGAAAAAACATCTTTTGGACCAAGGGATACTTTGTATGAGGGATTTTCTTGGCTTGTATCTACAAAGGCTAAACCTCTTCTTTAGATTTTGCTGAAAACAGATGAATGAAAGCTCTCAGTAAGCCCCATTACCATTATTGAATATGATCCCATATTCTTCTAACAAGAAGTTAATATTTGTGCCATTACGGGACTCTCCACCTTCCCTGAGCATCACCAGGATGGCTCCACCATCCTCCAGGAATTTCTTCAGAACGGAAAACTAGAAGACAACAAAGATCCAGGAAAAAAAAAAAAACAAACACATGAAAGAAGATACACACAAGACTTCAAGAAGTTATAGTGAGACGAGGGAAGGTAAAGGATTCTGACTGTTTGCAATTAACTTGATCCTCTGAGAAAAATATTCAAATTTCAACTTGTGTAAATTCATCTAAAGCAGTACAACTGCAGTCTTCTGTGTTGTTCTTTTCTATTTAAGCAAATCTTAAACCAAAATTAATTTGAAAACAGTTATCGATGTCCTACCTCATCAGCACTGAACTTCTCTCTTGGCCCTGCTGTAATCCACAGTTTTACTCCAAACAGTTTCTCCGATGTGATCTCATCTTTTAAGCTATGAATAGATTAATAAAGGCACATGCTATTCTTGGATACAGTCTGGAAACACAACTTTTTTCTTTTGTTTCTTAAAGGACTGGCAAACAAACACAAAGCGAATCACGTCAGTCACTTCATATCCTTTCATCTGGGTTTAAAGTTGACAGCATGAGCAAAAACAATCCTTACAACTGTCAACCAACTAAACAGTAAAGCTCCTCTAACAAGGTACTGTGGCAGATCCAGAACTGCTATAAACTGTCACAGCTGCTATTAAACTTTGCACCTGAGGAGCTTCCTCTTGTTCTTTTCATTCTTTTTCTTCTTTTTGCTCTGGGTACATTTCATACAATCACAGAATATCCCAAGCAGGATCATCAAGTCCAGCTCCTGGCCCCGCATAGGACACCCCAACAATCCCACTATGTCCCTGAGAGTGTTGTCCAAACACTCCTCGAGCTCTGGTAGCCTTGGGGCCGTGACCACTGTTTAGGGGATCCTGTTCAGGGCCCAACCACCCTATGGGGGAAGAACCTTTTCCTGATATCCAGCCTAACCCCCTCCTAAACAGTTTGACGCCATTTTGTAGCGAACAAGTAAACAATATCATCTGCATAAAGGCTGTTTTCTTTTACCCCCCAAACTCCAAACCCAGACAGACTCAAAAACCTCTATGACGAGTTTCAACCTTTTAACTTACACTCTATCTCTTCCACAGGCAAGGCAGCTGGAAGCTCCAAAGAACCACGCTCAGCATCCCACAGCGACAGAACAGCTGATACTACAGAGCAGTTAATGCAAGAGAGCGACCTTAGCTCATGAGATACATCCCATGAAGGATGGGATTGGCCAGGGCTCTGAACAACCTGGTCCAGTGGAAGGTGTCCCTGTCCATGGCAGGGGGTCGGAACAAGATGATCTTCAAGGTCCCTTCCAACCCATACCATTCTACGATTCTACGGTCCCCGAAGACTATTCGGGCACTCAACGCGGACCACACACACCCGTGGAGGTCTGTCTGTCCCCTCATAGCCGCCCCTCACCTCAGCACCTTCCAGTTCCCGCGCAGCCTCTTCCGCAAGGCCTTGTAGCCGCCGGCCGGCGTGAAGCTCTCCCCCTTGGACGCGTTGAACACTATGGCATTGCGCGGGCCGCTCTCCATAGGCTCCCCGGGGGCTACCGAAGGGCTCCAGCTCCGGAGGGGAGCGGGGAACCCTCAGCACCCGGCGTCCTCCGAGGTGTCCCGCCGTGTCCCCAGCGGGACGCGGCGGCACCACCCACGCTCCTCCCCTAGCAACGCGCCCGGCGGACGCATGCGCGCATCTCTCCGCCCCCCTCCGCGCGAGTGCAAAGGTCGCCTCAGGGCTTCCCTCTTTTCCCCGCCTGGGAAAGGGGTGGGACGGGACAGCTGCGGTGGGGAGCTGCCTGTCCGCTCTCCTTCTGCCCGAGCCCTCCGCACCGGCCCTGTCAGCGCCCAGGGCAGGCCCGTGACCCCACAGGAAACTGCCACCCTTCAGCCGCCGCAGCTTTCTGGGCCTTAGACACCAGTAAAATCAAAATCCCGGTCCTGACGCCTGCAGGCTCTTCCCTGTAAGGGTGGTGAGGCCCTAGCACAGGTTACCCAGAGAAGTTGTGGCTGCCCCATCCCTGGGAGTGTTCAAGGCCAGGCTGGACAGGGCTTAGAGCAACCTGGTCTAGAGGGGCTTGAAGGCTCCTTCCAACCCACACCATCATATGATTCTATGATTAACCTATTTCTTCCTCTTCAAACTTAAAACCAGCAGTTTTAGTGACTTTATGCGTGCAGGTAAGTGCTCTCACACACAGCATCGACCAACCACCCTCCCACCCTGCTCCCTCCCCCCTCACACCTCCAGGACAGCCATATGGACGCACATCAGTGTTTGCACTTGAATATAAACCATGTCATATTCCCGATGACTTCAGCATACATAAGATAAAGTCCAATTAAAAAAAAAATGTTCCAGCACAAGCTTCTCCATAGCATGAGCACCACACAACTTGCAGAAAGTCCCTTGTTTATCCCTGGGTTACAGTGGAAGCTCCAAGATCCCCCTCTTTTCCCCACAGCAACAAAATAAAACAGCTTAAAAAAGAAAAAGTGGGAAGCGACATTCAATGAATACACCAGCATTTAAATTAAGGCAGAATAAATAACTGTTCTACATCAGTGATGGGTGTTTTCAGATGAGTACTGCACCCTGGAGCAGCACTGCTGGCCACCCTTTGCTGTGCGCTATCCTGTACTCCACGTGCTCCTCACAGTTGTGTTGGTGTGTCATGGGCAAGTCAAGCACATGCTGTGAAAGACACCCCCCACCCCAAGCAGGGTTCAGCCATAGAGTTATTTTTCCAAGCAATTCAGCCTCTTCCCCACCCCTTTGATCTGGAATATTCCTCCCACACATTGGCTCCTCCATAACAGCCTCCTTAGTGCTTCAGCAGCATCCTAATTCACCCAGAGAGATGATCCACTCACCTTGGGGAGAGACTGGCTGGCATCAAAGGCCCCAGTGCAGTTCAGGGTTTGCAGACCTGCAGCTGCCTTTGGAGCAACAATTGGTGAACAGTTTTCCCTCAGCCCAGCTCAGCCCAGGATGAGTGGCTTAAGTGACACAGTCTACTTAAAGGAAGGAAGCCAATATTCATGGTTGTGTGAAGAATTCCCTTCTCAATTGAGTAGGTGGGGAAAGCAGTTGGACAGAGCTGGGCACAGCTCCCCAACAAAAACAAAAAAGAAAAACAAAGGGGAAAAAGATGGCCAGTTACAGGGACATGGCTGTTGATGTGAATGATGGCACATACCTCAACCATAAATACAACCACAGGGTGAATACAGTTCTGCCAAGCAGTACAAGACACTCAGGGGGAAAACCATAATCAGTGTCCCACTTTCTCTGCCAGGGAAACAGTCCTGGCAGGGAAATATTTGGGGGAAATCCACCAAACAGCAAAAGTTGAGCTCTGTTCCATCCCAGCCAGTTAGTGTGTTAGTCCCGATTTCCTTAAGCCATGAGCAAAGGACAAAATCCTCTCAAAAAACCAACAGAAAACAAACAAACAAACAGAAAACCCAAAAACCCAGTCAAAACCAAAAAAAAACCCATAAAACCTATTCATTTAAAATCTGGCTTCTCAAAGCCTTTGTAAAACTTAGATGTCCTCTTCAGTTGGTGCATAAGAAAATCCTAAAAATGCATCTGAGGCACTGGAGCTGCTGGTTGCTAGGTCAGGTGTGTGGGTGATGGAGGCAGAGATTGCTTCTTGGGTGAACTCTGGATCAAAGTGTCGCAGATCAGCTGGACCAGCCTAAGCCAAGGAGCAGAGACACACTGTCATTTTGAGTGAACAGAACCCAGCCCCTCATGTTCAGACAGTCCAACACAGCTGCTGTTCCAGAAGAACCATCAGCACTGCATTTACAGTTCCTAGTCCACACCTCAGAACCCTCATTGTCAGCATAAGGCATCTACAGAGGGTCCCTTTTGTACTCCTATATATAAAAAACCAGAAACACCCACTTACCACATTGGGGTTGAATGGAGGGGTAATCCTCTTGTGGTACAAATCATCCCAGTTTATTGGGCTGAAGAATACATGGTTCTTTATCTCAAGCTGCATAGAAAGCAGGGGGAAATGTTAGACTTCTGCCAACCTGCCTTTTCCAGCACCTGCCAGCTGGTCTCACAGCATTAAAGAGTTGAAGCAAGACTTGGAGCTACCACATACCCATGCCCACAAATCCTTAATACATGAGGGTCACAGTCCAGTAATCCCTTGAAGGGAAATGACCCATCACACATTGGTATCCCTAGCTTGCCACCACACCTTTCTCTCTGGAAATCCAAGACAACCTCATATGCCCCTTTTAGGAGGCTGGAGGGACACACTGCGTGGAAAGCTTTATCCAAGGCAGTGGCGTTATCATAAAAGAAAGGCTCAGAATAGAAAGCTTTCCCATCTATTCTCCCTCCTGATCATAGTGGAAGCCACCTACAAAGTCTGTTTTGGCACCCAGCCTCCTCTTCTGCTCCTTGTGGAGGAGTCCCTGGAGGATGTCACAAGCTGCTACCGTCTTGGTTCCTTGGATCTGGAGTGGCTTGTGCAGAATGTTGTCATACATCTGAGACACATCCCGGCTGTAAAAAGGAGGCTGATTTGAAAGAGAGGAGAAGCAGCCAGGTAAAACATGAGCTACCATAAGGAACCACACATTGCAGATCAAAAATGACACCTGCTGTGAGTAGACGAGGGAGACCTGACATGTCTCTGCTCAAAAGTACAATGGTATGATTAAACCAGGTCATCTAATTCAGGATTTAGTCATCTATCAGGTACCATGTGAACACCAGACCAACCTCACACCACAGCTTTTGAAAATAAGTTCTCTACCATGTAAAGTAAAAGAGACCATTTCTAAACTTACCAGTCCAAACAGCATTTCATAGAGGACAGCTCCTAGACACCACCAGTCTACTGTCCTGTCATAGGGCTGCTTCTTTAGCACCTCAGGAGCCAGGTACTGGGAAGTCAGAAGCAAACATTTGAGTCAAGCTATAAAGAAGGGCTTTACCCTTGTAAGTCACAAATCTGGCTGCAGCTCAAGTTGAGCAAATGCATTAGGAAGCACACAGGTGCAGCCCCCAGTGTTCTTCCAGGCTACTGAAGGTTTTCTTGCTATAAAGGACTTGTACAAGGATTTACCACCCATCACAATTCAACCAGCAAACCTGTCCCGCACTGACACATCACATCCCTAAGAGGCTCATGTGGTTTTGAAAAAGCTGCTGTTTTCAGTCCCAGCAAGACTGTCCAAAACAGCAAAACTACCAATAACCACCACCAAGGGGCAACAGGCAAGAATTTGAGCAGTCTGCAGAATAAACAGCCTCCCACAGAATTATCTCTATGTACTATCAGATTCTGTCTAGAACAGGAAGACATCAACACACATGAAAACTAGAAAACAAAGCTCAAACATTCCTGCTTGGTTCATGCTGTGCTATTGCATAAGAGGCAATTTCCTGCCCACTTCTGCTGAGCTTGAAAACTGGAAGGTGTGCTGTTCGCAAACCCTCCTTCAAGTTGTCTAGGAAGAGCAGCAGGAGAGGTGTATTACCTAGGCTGAAGTGCTACCAAAATCCTCAGCTCAGTAAGAAGAAGGAAAAAAGCCTCCAAGAAGCCAAACTGGAAACAGGTTTTCACAAAACCTGGTTGGGGGACATTGGAGAAAAGATATTTTTTCCCTTCTGAGCAATGTTCACATTCCAGAGGGGAGCCTGGTCCTCTCCTCTGCACAGGGCATTTTGCAACTCATGCATACCAAGTGCACATAGGAGAGCACGGCAAGGTCGGGTGCATGTCAGCAGCAGCAGGTTCCCTGTTTTGCAGCTCCAGGGTATTGGAGCAGGTAAACAGCCTGCTCACAGGCTCCCAGGGTCAAGGTTACCTCCACAGATACCCGAAACAGCTGCAGTTTCACAAGTCTGGCCATTTCCGAGTGCAGGGATCCCTGCCCTTGATAGCACAGCAATGTCAGAGTTTAGTTGTTACGGATAAAACCATCTCTGATGAGTAGGGAAGGCCTTACTTGAACTCCAGTTTCAGGCCAACAACCTCAAAGAGCCTAAGGCGGTCTAATTTAGAGTCCATATTTTGAGATGCTACATAAGCCGAAGACTCAGAGCAGTAAATCACACCAAAGCCCCAGCATATGCTGTACCTCAGGAGTGCCACAAAAAGTAGAAGTTGTCTCCTCTTGCTCCATTCCTTCTTTGCACAGTCCGAAGTCTGTCAATACTATGTGTCCCTAAAGAAGAGAGGAGTTTCAGCCTGGCTCACTCTTCCTAGAGAGGAGACAGGGTTTCCAAGTATTTGCCTTCACATTGCATCTCACGGGGGTTTTAGTTCCCCACTGGTCATCTCTCTCCGCTCCCTCCCCTATGGACATCCTATAGCACAAGTACAGGAGCCTATAGAGAAAGTACAGTCTGGATTTTTTTTGTTGTTGTTTTATTTGTCTACAACTGGATAACTATGAAGAGATCCAGCATGTCTGTACTTTGCTGCTGCTTTATCCCAGAGATTGTTTAATAGTGCTCACCACCAGAGTAGCAGCAGGGACCTGTTCTTCACATCCCTGATCCCTGCCCAGAAGTCAGGCCCCAGCTTTTGGGAATGAGCCCAGCCCCACAGTGTTTGCAGTTCTGCAGAGGGCAGGCTCAATCCCCCTTGCAGGATCTGCACAGAAGTGCAGTGGGGCAGACATACAAAATCCATGCCATGATGTGAGTTATATCCCAGCTTGCAGAACCACAGCCCTCTGTTTATAGTCCTGATGCTTTTAAAGACAGAAGGAAAGTAGCCCAAGCTGTGAATATACCTGGCAATCCAGGAGAATGTTCTCAGGTTTTAAGTCTCTGCAAGACAAAAGGTGCTGTTTGAGCAGATTTGGCCAGATACTTAGAAAACATGAATCTGAAACAGCATCAGCTAAGAGCAGGAGCTAACAAAGCCTCCCAGTCCAGACCTTCTTGAAGTGCAGATTCCCATCAACATACACACATGCAAACGTTGAAAGGCTGCTGACATACAGGATCAGGTGTTAGCCTGCATTTCTGTGCATAAATTGTTATGGAGCAATGATTTCTCTCTTATTGAGCTAGGGGTTTTTATATTTTTACACTTAAACATTCTTTCTCCTTCCCACTATCAGTCTGAGAGTATTTATTGCCCACCAGGTCCTGTGCAGACAGGATCTTTCTTGAAAGTGTAAGTGCCAGCAGCACCTTTAGTCAGTCTTGTCTGGGGTAGGAAATTCTTCAGCTATTTCAGTCCTGAATATATTGCAGGGCCCCAGTGAAGCCCTTTCCCTCCCCAACACTGACACAACCTTGCTGGGCACACTTGGTGGCCTTGCTCTCCCCAGCAGGACACGTGTCTTACCTGTAAATGATGTTTAAGGAATGCAAGTACCCAATTGCACTGGCAACTTCTGCAGCATAGAACCGGGCCCGGGGTTCACGGAAACAGCGCTCCCTTTGCAAGTGGAAGAAGAGCTACAGCCAGATGGAGAGGGTTGGTCATTTTTCTAAATAACTGAAGGCTATCTGGAGCAAGGCTGAAAGCCAGCTACTCAAGTGAAAACGTCTTTGCAGCAAGCAGCGCACAAATAACACCAAATGAGCCCAAACCAAGCCCCTTTAAGCAGCCCAAACACCTTCCTATAAATTGCTCCCTTTGTTCTACTCTTCATTCCCCAAAATAATTAATTCTCTGAAAAACATCTTCTGCTGATCTAGTTAAGCTCCTAGCTTAGTACAGCTCACGTACTACTGGTAGCCTAGCCACAAGAAGTGATACATGCCTAGATCTGAACACAAGATCCCCAACATAAACTCTATTTGGGCAATAAATCCACGTTACCAATATCTCCCAGCCAGCTTCAGATAGTACAGAAAGACAGCTGGAAGAAAGTGAGCTTCTACAGCACAGAAAAATTCTATAAAAGTGTGCTGACATCGCCCAAGCACACTTGGGTGACACAGATCCAGAGCTGGCCCACAGGTGGGTTTTGCCTAAAACTCACTAGCATCAGTATTTCCTATATTCTCCATAGGATTTTAAAACACCCCTAACATATACTTTTCTCAGCATCCTTGCTTTAGGAATCATCTGGCTCAGGTCCTAGTCAGCAAGATCTTCACTCAATTTACAGATGAGGTAATACCAGGTTTTCCTGGCTGCTCCTTTCTGGCGGTCAAAGCAGCATTATACCTCAACATGATTATCTTCTGACAAAAAACAGTTTTAGGCAATAAAGCAGCATGTTTGAGAAGGACCAAAAAGGAAGCCTCTAAGTGCACTCACCTCTCCTCCATTTACATAGTCAAGCACAAAGTAAAGCTTCTCCGAGGTCTGGAAGGAGTAATGGAGTCCCACAAGGAAGGGGTGCTTGACATTTTTCAGCAACACATTGCGTTCCGCCATGATGTGATTTTGCTATCAAGAAGCAGACAAGGCATTAGGGTTTCAGGCAAGGGTCCAGCCCAGCCTGTCATAGGGGCTCACTGCTGTTTTCAAAATGGGTGGAGGTTGCGAGCCAAAGAGAGTCATTTCTAGCCCCAGAAAGGGAATCACTCCCTGCTATCTGACCCATTTAATCTCTGTTCTTCATGTTCCCATAGCACAGAGAAATCCATGTCTAACATGCAAATTGCCTACATGAATGACAGCCACCAGGTACCCCAATTGCATTACCAGGATAGCTCATACACTGACCACTATTTGCAGAAATAGCCAAGGAAAGCAAACATACCTCCTTTTTCTTGAGGATGGTTTTCTTATGCAAGACTTTCACTGCATAAAAAGTCCCATCACACTTGCGTTTGGCCAGGAGAACCTGCAACACAAGGTCCTGGTTACGGGTTTCAGCCTCACCTTCTGCCTTTCGGTTAGTGTTTCCTCATTAGCTCAATAGTCTTGTGCGTGATTATACTACTCCAGAGGGTCAGGTACAAAGCTTTAAAGACAGTTCCAGACCTGTGAATTCTCATCACTTTCTCATTGCCGGAAAAAAAGCATGCAACACCTCCACATACATCACTTAGACACTCAAAAGAAAACAGTTTGGAACATTTGGGGAGACAGTTCCATTTAAAGGGGATCCAGGCTGTCTCCCAGGTTCAGGTTTGTCTGGAGTTCTTTTGCTACCTGAAGAAGTCTGAAGCTCATTTTGAATCAAGCACTGCTCCTTATCATCAGCACCCTGAGCATAAAGTACCTCACACTTCAGTCCTTAAAGAGATGGCAGGACAGCTCAGAGTAAGAATGGACTATGAAAACCCTATCTCAGGGCTTACCTAATCTCAGCCATACTCAGGCTAAACACCTCACGAGACATGCAAAGGACACAGCTGGAAATTCCTTTAGCAAAATATTTGCTTTCCACGCTACAGCCCACCTGTAAAAACCCACTTACTTTTCCAAAGCTTCCTTTGCCAATAACCTTCAGAAAGTCAAAGTCTGTTGGCTTGGCACTGTTAGACAAGAATGAAATAAGTTAATGTTTCTGGGAGAGAAACAGGCAACAGCAACACTACCATCAAAGCTAAGCTCCTGCTTGGAAAGATGGGTGTTTGTGAAAGGGATTAAAGAGTACTGGATGGGTGACCCTTGCTCCCAGCCACCTCGGGATTCACACTGTGTATGTCAGTGGACCCAGCACAGCATGAGCAATCCCTCAGCAACCCACATGCTGAACACAGCAGCAGGTGAAAGCACCTGTCAAGAACAAGTGACACCTTTAGAGGGGACACTTTTTCTAGAGAAAGATAGTCAGGGAGCCAGCAGTTACAAAGAAGATCTTCCCTCACTGTCTCTCAAGAGAGATGGGACAAGGGGCTGCAGATATGGACAGGAGAGGATGATTATGATAACAAGGACCAGCTACAGCTTAATGTCTTGAAAGCTGGTGCACTGGTAACACACATGGTGTTAGAGGCCAAGTAATGTAGTTGTTAGGACTTTTGCAGGCACCACACACATGAGAAACAGAGACCATCTGCATTCCCCTGCCAGACCTCTTCACACTCCACACCCTACCTGGCTTTACAGGGAGCTTACTTGGGGTTAGCAGAAGGTCCAAGGTTGATGTTGTCAGTTGGTGTTGAAGGCTAGAGAAGACAACAATAATGTTAGTCACAAGGACCATGCTGCAGGCTGTGCTTTCCCTTCCTCAATACAGCATCCCCTCACACTGAGCCATTGATAAACACCCATCAGCAAGAGACACAGTGCTTGTTTTGGCAAACTTTTAACTAAGGCCACTTTAGGTGGCCTTATACACATCCAGCTCCATGGAACTACCTCCTCCCTCTTCCCAATGACAAGGAGTACAGACACACATGCTCTTCCTCCTCCCCAGGAATCTTCCCCTCCCCAGACTCTGGGAGCATTATGTCTTGTCCAAAAGGCTATATATGTCCTCTCTGCTCTTCTTTTTTTCCACCCAGCATCACCCACAAGGACAGAGCAGCAGTAAGACTTCCAGCAGGCTAACACAGGCTCTCCTGCTTGTTTTTCATCTAAAGACACCAGCCCCTTTTGTCCCAGAAGTGAGGATTTGCTGGTTCAGAGCCCTGATCTCACCTGGGTGCTTTTGTCTGGGCTCCGGGAACGATCCATTAAAAAAGCAACTCGTTCAGCACTTGGAAAAAGAAGAGCAAGCTAGTGTTCAAAACAAAATCCAAGAGAGAAACATCTTCACATCATTAACTTGCCAGGGAGCAGCACAGACCCTGGTATGTGCACCTCTCCATCATAGGAGGGCTCAGCTGAGTTCCCCAGCTACTCCCTTGGTAGCACTGCTACCCCCCAAGGGATGGGGCTGTACACGCTCCAGGGGAGGCAGTGAACACTGGGAGCAGATTAGGGAAAAAAGGTTCATGGATGCACAAGCATATAAATACCACGGTTAGCCCTTGACTTGAAATAGCAGAAACCAGTCAGAACACCAACATGTGAGGACCAGCACAGCCCAGCAGGGCCAGGTGAAGTCACAGCCCTCCTAGCCGTGGCCAGACCCCTCTTGAGGCAGGTGCAGCCCCCACCCCACTGCACAGTGATGCTGCAGCACCCAGCCCTGCAACCCAGTGAGTGCCCCCACAGGGCAGCCAGGAGAGTCCAGCTGGGTCCAACCACCACATGCCATCAGGATGGCACCTGTCAGAGGCCATTCCCCCTAGGCCAGGTCAGACAGGGCAGCTCGGGGCTATTGACTCTGCAGGGAAGAGGAGCTCAACATGGCAGCCAGGGCTGGCTCAGTGAGCACAGGACTTATCTACCTAGTGCAACTACTGCTGGGGTTGGAAAACCTGGACTCAAACACTTGGTGGTTCAGATCTGCCCTGACCAGGCATCACTGGGGATGGGTGGGTCCCCCCACCCTAGGGATTCTCCCCCTTTGGTTTAGAGGATTCCCCCATGCTCCTTTCAAAAGCCAGAATTAAGGAGATAACAAACAAAACAAGCAGCTCTGTTCCCTTCTCCCCTGCCCCAGAGAGCCGACTCCCACTCAGCCCCACCAAGCCCTCAAACACTGCAGGAAAGCTCTGAAGGCTCTCATCCCCACAGCCACCCTCTGTCCTACCACTCCCAAAGAGGGGGCCCAAAGAACCCACCAGCCTCCTGACATCTCACCTGTGGGCGTTCCCTCTCTGTGCCCCCACACGCCAGCAGGCACAGACCGCCAATCATCCCCAAGCCCCCTTCCTGTGCAGCCAGGCTACCCATGGCAGGAGATGCCAGGCAGCAGTGGATGCTGGCGGCTGTCCCTGAGCACTGCCCATATCTGCCCGGTGCCAGCCAGCTCCATTCACCACTCAGCCAGCGCAGGGGTTATCGGGCTGAGCTGTTAAAGGGCTCTCATCCCACTGAGAGCATTTTATACTCACTACGAGCAGAGCCTGGAGCCGGAGGCCTTGATGGTTTGCCCTATCCTCTCCCGGCCGTGCCTGATGAGTTCTGTGAGGAAAGTTGGAGCACCGAAGCTGATTAGCTGGCAGTGTGATCACAAGTGCACAGAGGCACATTTGTTCTTCACTGACCTTGCTCTTCTCTCCACAGCCGCCCTCCTCCCCCTTCCACTCACATACCAAAATAACCAGGAAATTATAGGAACCAGGACATCTTCCCTCCCGGCCCCACCAGGAGCCCTCAATAGCTCACAGGACAGGGATAAGTGCCACAAAATGGACACCGCCTCCCACAGCACAGGGAACTCAGGCTAGAGCACCACTGTCAAGCCCTCCTGAGCCACTCCTGGGCCCCGGGGGGGGGGGGGGGGGGGGGGGGGGGGGGGGGGAACAAGGAGAGTTCCCACAAGGACGATGTTGTACTGGGATACGTCACATACTTGGCACATCCACTGTCCCTTTCATTCAGGACTCTGCAAGTAATTAGGGACATGAATGAAACCTTTCAGAGCCCTGCAGGAGGTAAGCCAGCACACACACATCACAGTGAGTGACCTGCCCAAGGACACGTAGCCAGTGCCAGAAGCGGGGATTCCCACCACGGAGCATCCCTGCTCCTCAGCCGTGTGGGTGGTTGCCACCACTCATTATCTTCATCACCTCTCCCTTCACAGAGAGGCAGTCCCAAGCCTGCTCCCTGCTGCACAGGCTGAGCCAGAGAGAAGCCCAAGAAGTGCAACCTGTACAGAGGATTTCCTAGTTTTGCTTAGTTCTGTCACTGGAGGGAAAGGAAGACTCAAAATATTCACAGAAACATACACTGCTCTGTCCCTCTAAAAAGAAGGGGGTTTATAGACTCAGGTAAGTTGTCATCTTGGAATAGCTCCTCAACAGACCGAGGAATCAGCAGCATCAACCACCAGAGACTCTTCCCCTGGGCAAAGAGTTTGTAGGACAAGTTTTGAGGCAAACACAAGCCCATTGCAGAACCCCTCCTGCATGGCTCTTTGGGTCTGCTAGGCAGAGGGACCTGTGTGCTACCGAGAGCCACTGAACTGACCCCAAAAGCAGGTCTGGGATCTGGGTGCAGCTCTGATAAGGAGCCAAAAAACTAAGCTGTGGGTTTAGAGTTTCCAAATGGATAAGAAAGGAAAAGCAGAAACTTAAAGCAAAACCCACAAATCATGCAGTGAGAGAGTTTACAACACCAGGCTGGTTTGAGCCCCTGACCTTGTCTGTACTTTGTCCTGCAGCAGATACAAGAGCCTGTCTCAGCTGGCATCCACAAGGAGGGACAAGATGCAGGCAGCACCCAGACAGATCAAGGCCCATTTCCTCCCACTGGGCATAATCCTTCTTTCCCTGACAGTCTGACTCTCCTCCGACTTACCGAGGTCTGCTGAAGGTCATCAAACACCTGCCTCAGGGTGCATCTCTCCCAGAGTCTGCGAGCCAGCCTGGTCAGATATCATGGCCACAGCAGAGGGACATCAGCACTGCTGTGTTTGGAGCAGGCAACACTCACTCAAGGCTCAGGGCCAGGGAGAAGGTTGGCACAGAGAATGGCCGGGGTACACAGGTGTGTGTGGACAAGCCTCAAGCTGCACTGGCAGCAATAGATAGAGGAGCAAAGGCTCCCATCGCCTGCTCAGGAGCCTCTTACCAGAGCAACCCAACCTATAACCTCACTCCCCCTCCACGCATCGCTGCCATTCATCAGATGATACAGCCCGTTTCCTCCTAATCTGAGCCCCCACAAACTTGGGTTTGGATCCAGGGTCAGCTTGCTGCCACTGTTCCTACCCTAGACTCCAGGGAAAATACTGACTCAGACACAGATGGAGATGTCGCAGCTTGGGTATCTTGGAGACCACACATCCAAGCCACGGGGGGGGGAAAAAAAAAAAAAAAAAAAAAAAAAAAAAAAAAATCAATCTGCCTTGGAGGTACTTATTACCAGTACAAATTTCTGACTTGCTCCAAGGGGCTTGGACAAGCCAATTCTATCAAGGTCTCCACAGCCTGCAAGTAGGCAAGAACCTCTTCCAGCCTGGCAGCCTGTGCATGCTTCCTTCCATCAGCCCCATTCTGCTCCACTGCTTCTTTGCTGGAAATAAAGCCACTCAACAAGTCCCTGCTGACCAAGGGCAGCATTTTCCAACAAAGCGCGTTCATTAAATGGACTTACTCTGAGACTAGAGCCTGTGCACTGAAATACCATGCACATTTTTAGTTTATGTATATCCCCATCCCATATCACTCTCTATTCAGAGAGTTCAGAGCCACCTTTCCCAACCAAGGTTCACCTTCAATGCCAGGTTAGTTTGTGGTCTAAATCTCTGAAGCAGTCAAGTAGGCTTTTCCTGATCACTAGTAAACCCTACTCCCCTTAAAGCACAAAGATTTCCTGAGCGCACACACACTGAACAACAGAACCAGAAATAGGTCACGAAAATACACTGGAATCTTTGGTTATACATGCCCGGCTGCATCCCTCCTTGTGCCTGCTGGTGCAGCAGGAATGCTCCAGGCATAGCCAGGGCCACAGAGAGCATCAGCAAGCAAGTCCAGGAGTTCCCCCAATATGATGTGACTATTCCACACCAGGAACACAAACTCCTGCACCCCACTCTCCCCTCCTCAAAGACCCCCAACTCCTGGCCAGAGCAATCCCCCAGGCAGCAGGAACCCACTCACACAACACAGAGCTGCTACTTACAAGCTGGAGCAGTTACTGCAGCTATGTCTCCCCCCACCACACATCCCTCAGCAACATACGTTTTCTTCCCAGCACGGCACGAGCAGCTCCCTCTCCCTTGCACAGCTCTGGCAGTGGTGACCCACATTCCCATGCTAGCCCAGCATTATTTGCTACAAACACATTACTAATGCAACGCGTACCTTGTACAGAGAGGCAACCTCACAGATTCGTCATCTGTGAGCTGCCTCCCACCCTCCTCCTGGATGGCACTGCTCTCGGCAGCCTTCCCTACCTAACCCAGATTGCAAACCCCTCCAAGCAAGTCCCTCATCCCCTCTCGCTCTGGGAAGGGCTGGCTGCCAGCACGGAGAGGCAAGGAGGTGTGGCAAGCTGTCACTGGGACAGCAGGTGATGTTTTGGAGGAAGCATAGAGTTTGGAGAGTCACCTAAGGCAGGCCACAGCTTCCTCCCAGCACAGGGGCTGCTTGCAGCTAAAGGGGGGAGATGCCCCAGTTTCATCTCAGAGAAGGAGCACAGAGGGGCGATTCCTGCAAACACATGCTTTTACTGGGGAGAAAAAAAGGCTCAAGTTTTCCCCTGCCACAGATCTAAGAGATAGCTGCAAGCCACCATTTTACTCCACTTTCATTCCCATTGAGACACTATAGTTGTACACAGCAAGTCCAGGAGCAGGTTAGGAAAGACCTGAAAGCACTTTTCTGCACTCAAGGAAGCTCTCAGCCATCCTCTGCAAGGCTCCTGGGTTGCCCAATTTTCTCTTACAGATCCTCTACCCTACACCCCAGGGACACTGCAAACCAGTGCAGGAACCCAGCCAAGCAGCCCTGGCTCTGGGCAAGCTGGAGCCCACTGACAAACAACTCTCCAGATTTTTGAGGAAAACTACATGCAAAACTTAAAGAAAATAGCAGGTGGCTAAAGCTTGCAGCACTTTGCAAAAAATAATCCTGTGAAAATAAAAAACAAAGCATCCAACATACCTTCCACATCTACCAGTGGAGGCTGAGTCCTGAAGCATGCAAAGCAGTTCACAACCAGTGAGTGCTGAGACCCCTCATTTCCCATACTTCCCATCTTTGTATCTGCCCGCCCAGATTGCCCCGGCAGACCAGGAGCCCAAGGCTCTTTCTTAAAACCCAGATGGGAATAGGCTTTTTTTTTCCTGCAGCAGTCCATTTAGCCCCTGGACACAGTCATCCTCAGTATGGCCATACCACTACTGCTGCTTCCCAGCAGCCCTTTAAAGCAAGCAGGAAAAGCTGACCAGCTGCAAAAGATGAAGAGATACCTGCCAGCTGTACCCAAGGAGTGAGAATTTAGGTGGGAGGGATAGTTTTGGATGGGGAGGGAGAGGTGCAGGTGCTGAGCAGGAGCAAATTACATCCTGGCAGGCAGGACGTATTCTGAATAATTTTTTACGTGTTGGCAAGCTTGAAATCTGTCCACTGTCCTGTAGCTTGGAGGAAGGTCAAAACTGTCATTTGACTCAGGTCAAACCCAGAAGATGCTGCTCCTTCCAGTGTCCTGTGTGGCTGCAGCCAGGGCAGCAAGGATGGTATTAACTGCAAACATAAACACCTGAGGAGGGGAAGCATGGTGATTTGAGACAGCAGAGACTAAGCAAAAGGAGATCTGGAAGAAGGGCTGTCTTCTCTCTCTTCATTAAAAATAAAGCAGTCGCTTTTTGCTTCCGTTGTAGTTTCCTGTAAAATCTCCCTGTAGAAAAGTGGCCTGTAGAGCGAGTTCAGTGGTGGGTGCAAGGAGGTAAAGGCAGGGGTGTGGGCAGAATTCCCTGAGGGAAGCAGAGGGGCTGGCCACCATGGGACAGATCCCTCATGCCAGACTACAGCTACTAGGAAGAAATCATCTGGAATAGGTTAGTGCTTGTTGCCATGTGTAATGAGGGAGGGGAAGCAGCATGTTGCTTGAAATATTGTTCTCTCTCAGGTTGAAGCCTGATTTTTTTGCTTAGCCAACACCCTCAAGCTATCAGTATTGTCAGCTTTCAAGAGTATCTCCTAATATGTTTTTCTTTTCTCCAGTTTTGCCTCCACTTGAAGTGAAATGGTCAAGTTTGAGAATACTTTTATCAGCTAACTTACATTTTCTAGTCAGTGTCTTCTGCTTTTGTTTCTTTCATGAAAATCTTGGTGTCATCAATAAAATCTACTTGATTTTCTTTTCCATGGAAAAAAGCATCTTTAATTAAAAACTCGTTTTCTATGCAAAGAAGAGGAAGCGGAAGAATCCTCTAAGGAAAAGTTTTTACAGCTAAAATGCATAAAATGCCTAATCTGGTGACAGATACTGGCAGGCAAAGTGATGTTGGGTTGGTTTTGTCCATCCTACCTGTGCTGTTTGTGAGGGTCACTGACCCTCAAGGGCTGTGCATGCACTGGGTGTCACTCAGAGCCAGGCATGTGATGCAAAGCTGCCTCCATTGCACACAAACACCTCCTGGATTCCCTGCATGTCCCATGGGAGCTGGGCTTCACACAGTCTTTGCTGGACAGGATGAGCCCTGTGACGTGAGCCCAAGTGGAGTCCACCAGGAAGATGTACAACAGGGCTGTGCCCTCTGCCGGCTGCTCGGCAGCCCAACACTAGTAGGAGACCTCCATGCGGAAGCCTTCTCCATGTCCTATCCATCCCCAGGGCTTAGTGACACCGTACCAGCCAGAAGCATTACCCTTTGTCTTGCCCAGAGCAGTGGAGGAGGGCTCCATCCAGGCCACGAACATAAGCCAGCTGGAACAGGGGCAGGAGCTCAGCTGCCAGCACAGGGTGTCCTTGGGAAGCAGAGCACACAGATGTTTCTCCTCCTGCAAATGTGAAGGGCACAGGAGTAAGAGCAGAAACAAGCCCTGAGGTGCAGCACTGGCTGCTCACCAGCTCTGGGACACTGGGACAGCTCCCCGACACTTGTCTGGCCAGCATCCACCCGCCAGTCAGTCTGGTGGAGATCACCAAGGGTGCTCTGCCACTGCTTCAGTGGCAAATTGCTTTGGGACTGGCAGATGGAGAGCAGTGGAAGAGAGCTAGGTGGTACTGGCTGGCTGTTTGGCTTCTTTACAACAGAAGAAATTTACACTAAAACTGTTAAATTCACACATTTCTGCTCTTAGGAAAGGATTTTGGGTTTTGATGAGGAGTTAAGACCAAATTAATTCTCCCTGTACCCAGCGTGACTGCCCTGACACCGGTGGTTCCCTGTCACAGGAGAAGACATTCTCTGGAAGCACAGGGACACGGGGCCAACCGGGAAATCCCCAGTGTAGTGCAGGTCCCCACCTGGGAATTCAACATCAGATGCCACCAGATTCCTGGAGAAGCTGCAAAGGGCTTTGCCCTGCAGAGCCCTGTGACTTTCCCTGTAGTGGTGTCCTGGGCAAACATTTGTCCCCATGATGGCAGACAGGAGGGGGACAGGTAGATGTGAACAGATTCCAGCCCACCTGGGAAGCCCTCCCCATGTCTAAGAGATGAAACTTTCCCCCTTTTCCTGCCTTGTGTGCCCACAGCCAGCCACATCCTGCAGCAGCTCTCACCCCTCACCCAACACTGCCCCTTGCCCGTGTCAGTGTCATGCTGAAGGAGCTGCTGGATGTGAGAGTGTTTGCAGGTCACACACATCACACAGGCACGTGTCCCTGCAGGTGCTACTGGCACGACCATGCCCCCTTACAGCAAGACTGGCCTTGGCCCATTCCCCTGCCCAGAACCTGCATGCTCCTAAACAAACAATTCTAATGAAACTGGAGATCTGTTGATGTAAGAGCTGGGTTTTGTGAGTGTTGTTGGTCTTCTGTGCCAGGCTGCTCTTTCCCTGCCCTCAGAGAACATGTAGTGCCAGGAAAACCTCTGATGGACCTGAGTTCAGAGGTGAGGAGCAGCTTTCAGGCAATTTAACCCCTTCTATGCACATCTCCTGACAGGGCATGCTTCTCCAAGCCCTGTAAGGGGTCAAGGGCTGCATGGTCCTTCCCTGGCTGAGTTTGGTCCTCCCACTGGGGCCATCCCTGGCTGGTGCCACTCACCCTGCCACATTTGCAGCTTCTCCAGGGCAGGACATGTCCAGTGGACAACAGGCCCAGCCCATTGTCTCTACCCACAGAGAAATACCTCCCTCTCTCTCCTATAACATTTTATGTGCTATTTTACAGGGAAAGGTAATCCTAATTTCCCTATCTAGTAATATCCATAACCACAATCATAAAAGTATCACTGAAGAGGAACCACACAGTCCTGAGCAATCAGAATTGCAGGGAAGGTTCAGGTAAAACTAAAACAAATATTTGTCTAGAGTGCACAAAACAAGTTTCCATGGACCTGCAGTGAAAGGTGACCTAAAATGTTTGGCTACTCAGTTACCTCTGCTGGGTAAGGGCTAGCATAGGATAGTATGGAATGGGATAGGATAGAACAGAGATAGGATGTTCTTTAAAAGCTCAGAACCTATTTCTTCATTTTAAGGATGATTCGTTAAAGACTAAATAGACTATTGGTGACCACTGCAGGTCTTTAAACTATTTCATTCTTTTTCCTGCTCTCTATATTTTTCTTTCAGCTTCAAAAAACCCAGGCTCTGCCTCATGTTTTGCCTTTGATTTTGCTAGCAAATCCCACAAGGGTGCTGGGGTGTTTCCCATGTTTTGGAGAAAGGAACCAGGAGGAGACTACTGGGGATCAGGTTTTTATTCCAAAAGACAGCTAAAGTGGGTTTGAGCAACTCTTGCAACATTCTGTCCCTCTGCTTCTACAAATATTAACACATCAGAATATTACTGATCTCTTGTAAAGCCTTTACGTCTTCTGAGGAATAAATTCTGGAGTTTATTATTGCCATTAAATTAATTGGCTGGGACTTTTTCGTTCCTAAGTGCCTTTTATGTGTAGGCACCACCTCAGTGAATAAATTATATGCCGTTGGAAGCAACCTGACTGTAAGGTTGCTGGCCAGCCTTGTCCCTGGGGAAGGTGCAACTCCTGCTTGTTGCCCTCTCCTCTCCTCCCCAGCAGCACTTCAGGACACATTACAGCTTGTGCTTTAGAGCCTTTCTTAAAAAAAAACCCACAAACCCTCAATTCTGTTTTTTGGGGTGAGCATCTCTTTTCCTCTGCAGCACAGGTCAGTCTGATGCAGGGCACACACTCAAGGCCACCACTCATATCTCAAGCCCTGAATGTGACCAGCCTGGGGGGCCAAGGGCAGAGAGGCAGTTTTCTGGCTTGACTGAGCAGGGCTTAGCAGCTTGGAGACAGCTCGGGGAGCTGCACTGCCCAAAACCAGGCCCCTCTGACACATCAATGGCTTCATTAGAAAAGCTTGTGGGTGCAGCATTCCTGGGAACACCCCTCTCCCCTGCTCTGCCCCAATCCCATTGCCATTCCTGAGAGTGGCCACCTCCATCTCCTCGCCATAGGACCCATTTTCACCCCTTTTTATCTGCATGCAAATTCTGGGAAGCAACTGCTGGAGACTGTCTCCAGCAGAGCTATGTATACTGGATCTGGTGGACAGCCCAGTTCAAGTCAAGCCCATGAGCCCCTCTACAAGAGCAGCAAAGCTGTGCTGAAATCTGCTGAGCCTGTCTCTGTTCCCCTGCTCTGGCATCCAGCAGGAACAGCCCTCCCTGTCCTGCCAGCGGGGGGTTTGGGAATGCCCTGTTAGAAGGCTGCTGGACACAGCACCCCTGAGCTTCACCAGGCCCAGTTCCAGAGACTCACACAGCCTGGGACACCACAGCCAACACAACCTGAAATATCTGGAGCAAACCTCACCCTTCTAGTGCTGGTTGCAAATGCCTGTGCAGGCCCAAAGCTCCTTTCCCTGTGCAGGTGGCTCAGGGACATGGGGACACACAGTCAGTCACCAGCTACCTCTGCTGATCTGCCAGCTCTTGAAATCACCTTGGTCAGAAACACTCATGGGCGCTCCCCATGGACCTCACCCAGGTGAGCTGATGTGGGGCTGCATGGACAAGCAGGGTGATGGAAGCTCCTTGCGATGGAAGTTTCCTGGGGGAGGCACAGTTAATGCCAGAAATCTTTTCACCTAGTACAATATTGCAGGAGGAGCAAGGAGGCTGCTTGTCTTCCCTCTGGATTTCTCCACAGTTGGGAAACCACCCCACTGCTGGAAATCAACCTTCCACCACTTCCAGCTGCTGGCCCCAAGCAGCAGCTCTCCCACAAGCCAGCCAGGTTTCCTGGCAGCAAGGGCGAAGTCCTTCACAAAAACTTCTGCTTCTCCCAGAAGAGTTCAGAACTCATCAGAGGAAGGAAAAGTCTCAGTCATCCCAGAGAAAGCAAATGGGCATTACCTGCAGAGAGCGAGGTGTGGGGAACAGGGCTCCTGGGATCCAGCAGCAGGGCAGACAGGCACTGCCACACTCCCACTGTGGGAAGCAGCATGTACTGCTCTTCTTCCCGTTGTTTTTATTTTGGTAATTCAGCCTGAAGGTCGAAGAAAAAGTCCGAAGGAGTGGCTTGTGGCAGGCAGTAAATGATTACCCTGGACCTCTCTCAAAGGGGACTGAGGTACAGGGAGCTGGGGGGGGAGAGGAAAATCCCTCCTTGGGGGGATTAGAGGGCAGCTCGCTGGCAGGGAAGTGCAAAGGGTCAGAACAAAGTGCTCTGTTTGCTGGAGGCTGTGCCAGGTCACATGCCGGGTCCTAGCAGAGGTAATGAGACCTGTATCACCTCCCAAATGCCTGCAAGACCTCCTGGATGTGGATATGACCTGTTGCCAACACACCACCAATCCATGGAGCTTGCCAGCCGGGAAGGAGTGGGGTGAGGTGGAGCCTTGTCCTCCAGCAGCACTGCGTCCGGGGCAGGCCATCCAGGGCCTTACGTGCTTGGGTTGTGAGGTGCAACAGTCCTACAATGCTCCTTCTGCTTCTTGTGTGACCCCCCTCTGGCTCCATGCTCCCCATCCTGGGCCACATGTACACAGGAACAACCACCTGAGCAGCTGTCAAGGACTGAGCTCCATGGGCACATCAGAACTGAGGCCAGAGGAGCCCTCGTGGAGCCAGAATCTACTGCCCTCCATTTGCGCCCGCCCCCATTTACTCCCTGGTTCTCTCCTTGCCCCTCTGCAGGGGCAAAGAGAGAACCAGTGGTCACCAGTGGTCACCACCAGTGGTCACCACATCCCTGTGTGGGGGCCCAAATAAGAGTCTGATGGTTGAACATGTTGGTGGAGTCACTGGCAAAGACTCCATCTCCTTACCTACAAGCTTCAAAGATACATAAAATCAGATGGTGGAGAACATCGGTGTCACCATCCAACATTTTCTGAAAGGCTCTGGAATATGTGATATGAAGCATTCAAAATTCACAAGGCCAAGACATCCAGTTGCCACTGCAGCCAATGTCTCTGGCCCCATGTGTGTGGGAAGAAGGCAGAGCCATACCTGCCCCCTGTGAGCTCCAGCACCAGCAGCAGCATGTGGGGAGGAGTGAGCTCAGCCCTCATCTCGCCCCAGCTCCCACCGACAGTTCAGTTTGGGTGGCACGGCTGTGTGGGTGCATGAGGATATCAGAGATTTGGTATTACCCTTATGTCTCAAGGGAACAAGTCCAAACAGAGGTCCCTATTGTATTTGAGGAACCGTAAAGACAGAGAGAAAAATAAATCTGTTCCCTGCTAGTGCAGAGAGGGCCTTTGTTTGTCTGGTTTTCAGAGTGAGAAGGTTTAGAGGATTGCTGCAGCACATGACCAGAAGCTATGAAGCTGCAGACAAAAGCCATTTGGAACAGAGATCAGACTTTGCCATCGTGCTGGCTTTTCAGAAGATTTCTGCTTTGTCCGAGTTAAACCTGCTGCTATTTTGGGGGTTATTTTCCTCACTCCACTGCAGCCCCTGCTGTAAGGGCTGTACATGTCCCACAGCGCCCACGCAGGCTCCCACTGGCACCAGCACAGCATCAAAATGTCTGCTGCGGCAGGCTGGAGGGGCTGCCCATGTTCCGAGCCCAAGTCACAAGGGCTGCACCAACAGCCACACTGGCTCCGGCCACGGACAAGTTTAGAGGACAAAGCCTCGGCTTATCGCTCGGCTTGCTGAGCGGGCTCGTTTCGCAAGCTCGTCGCACGTCAGCCGGGAGCGCCCGTCGGCACCCGGCAGGAACACGGAGGGAAGAGCTTGAGCAGAGGTGACAGCGAGACAAAGCTATTGGGGCTCTCTGGGTAATCACTGGCTCCACCACAGATGACAACTGCAGCGAGCCAGCCGCTGAGATGCTCTGTCATCCCTGGGAGCCGCACAGCCGGCTGCCAGGCATCGCGGGCGAGGCATAAATGCCTCGCTGAGTTCCTCCAGCCAGGGGTATCTCCACTCCCTGGAAGCGGGGCTTGTTGGGGACCGTGTCTAGGAAGGACTCAGGGATTTGAGGTGCCCTTGCAGGGACTGAGGGCACACTACTCGCGCTTCCCTGGTCTGCACCCTGAGGCACAGGAGCACGAAGCCCTGACTTTTCCCCCACTGTCACAGAAAGGGCACAAATCTTCTTAACAGCCCCAAAAATAGTCAAAGCAGGAGCCATTTCTGTTCACAAGGAGTGGAGGGGGGGGGGGAGGGTTGGCAGGGAAAGGAAGTTGCTGAATTAGGTTTAAGACCTCTGAAAAGTTAAAGCTTCATAAAACGGTTTCCATCATCATGTGTCCTGAACCAGAGAACATTTGGCCCCTGTAAAACACAAAGACCGTGACAGGTTAGTCTGTGAGCATCCTGTATTCAGACACAAGCAGCTGCCAGCAGGAGAGGAGAGCCAGCTGCCGTGCTGCTGTGGCGTGGCATGGCATGGCAGCCAGCCTGGCTGCGTCCCTTTGCTTCCCCAGTGCGGAACACAGAGAGAAAAAGACCCTCTAACCACTGCGTGCAGAACAAATGCAAACCACAGATGTGCAGAGAAGTGCGTTAATCTGCCAGGGTTCCTCAGCTCTCCACTTACTCCCAGGATCCGATACTCTCAGCCCTGCACAGGGCAGGGAGGTGGGCTGGATCTCCTCCCACGCTGGTCCCTGAGGAGAAAACAAGAGCTGGAACAGATACCTCAGGGCAGAAGAAGAAACAGCTGGCACACCTGAAGGGAAGCCCCTCACCCAGCTCCCCAGCCCGACTGGCTCTCCTCATCTCGGGCGGGTGGATGCGGTGGCTTCGGGCCGGGCGCATCCCGTATCCCGGCGGGTGGATGCGGTGGCTCCGGGCCGGGCGCGCCGTCGGGCGAGGGCGCTGCGTCGCCGCGGTGGCCCCGGGCTGGAAGCGGGAGGGGAGCGGGGGGCGGCCGCGGGAGTCGGATCGGGCTGCGATTACCGCGGCGAGGCGGTAATCAGGGGTCACCTGCATCGGGATGGGGGTAGTGGTGATGAGGATGAAAATGATGAGGACTGGGATGGGGTGAGGACGCAGATGATGGGGATATGGATGGAGATAAGGTTGAGAACGGAGACAGGACATAGATGGATATCCCCAGGAATGGGCACCACAGGGAGGGAAATGCGGCTAATCCGGGGGGCAGGTGCCCCACTACGATGCCCCCCCCCCCCCTCACCCAGCCACGGCACCACATGTCCCTGACCCCAGACGGAATAGACTCCACAGCTCCCCTGTTCTTTGCTTTCGGAGGCTGCCCGGGAAACCGCCCGAAATGCGTTTTCCTCCGGGCAGGCAGGGATATCCCACCCTCCTGCCCGCAGCCCCTTTCCCGGCTCGTGCCAACACCCCCCTCCCACCCCCGGTACCGCATTGCGGAGCTGCCCGTTGCTACTGGATCGGGCGGGGGAAATGGGGGAACACCTCAGCCCCTCCCGGCGCTCGGCGTGCTTTGAGGGCAATAATAGGAGCTCCACGGGGATCTCAGCTGTGCCTGTGCTACGGGAACGCTGGCGGTGGGTCCCCCCATCCTCATCCTCGCTGTGCAGCGGCAGCGGGCGGACAATTAGTTGTTGTAGCTTTTAAATCGCTGTAAATCGAGGCGTTTTCGATCACAGGTGTGGACTGCGGGGCTAATCCCCGCTGCGGGAAAAACAGCCCCGGGGGGGGATCAACCCCATGCTCCGCACCCCTGGGCAGGGTTCGGTGAGTTTGGTTCAAGCCAGGGGTACCTCCAGCCCTTTATTTCGTTTATTTCTCCCCCTTTGTTTGCGACGGGGTTTTCTTCCCCTTATTCAGAGAAAAACCTCGGGGTACATCTGCAAATTCCATCCATCCCTGGAGTCTGACCACTACAGGGTAAAAGCAAAGCTGGGCTGAGGGGTGAAAGCAGCCCCCTCCCCCTCCCCCCCCAGCTGTAAGTCGACCCTTTCCCGAAATTTAAGTGTCCTACCTCTTGCAAACAGCTTAATCCCACTGTCGATAACAACCCGGCGCTGCCCCGACCTTACCCCGAGAATGTGTAGTACTCCCGATGGGGGAAGGATGAACGTCCCTCTGTCCCTGCCCCGCTCCTCCAAGCCCCCTACGAAACAGGCCAGCCTCATCATCTATGTTTTCTCTTTATTTTTTTCGATATATTTATGTACCACATTATATGTTAAAGATAGATTTTTTTTTCTGATATACATTTTTCATCTTATTTACCACAATGACACCACACATACATTGGAAACAGCTCCACGGATCTGGTAGATTGCACAGAATGAATTGTGTCGTAGTTTTGTTCTGTATCCTGAAACGACGTCAAATCCAACAATATGTATTTTTTTTTAGCTTTTCATAATTTAGAAATAACGATTGTTAAAATAAAACAAAACAAAAGTCACTGAGAAGTGGACTCCAGGGCTGCGATTTCAACCAGAGGCAACATATTATAGTCGATGGGAAGCTCCATTCCTCGGTATGGGTTTGGATGGAAGAATTAAGCAGTCCTGACACCTATGTGACAACGGTGTAAACATTGCAGGTAATTGGCATTTCTGGTCGTCAGCTGCTGCTTGGGCTTGTTGGGCTGGTCATACAATCTGGGTCTCATCTACATCCATCTCACCAAGTGTAAAATGAAAGTCCCTGCTCCCAGCACCCACGATGGGTTTGCTTCCGTTTGTGAGCGCAGTGACCCAATCCCATGGGATTGGCACCTGTGTTTCAGCTCCTGAAACACTGAATTGCATATCTGTAAGGAGTATTGAAAACTGCAACTGTTTCCCAACCGGCCATTTGTTGGGGGCCAAGCTTCAGGCAACGAGTGAGGAGATAGGAGTGGGGCACCAGATAATTTCCTTCTAAAAAAATCTAAATAACAAAAAAAATATATTTAAATCTGAGCTTATTTAAAAAGACATCAGGGTGAGCACTTTCGTCTTATTTCCTTTAATTTGCAGATTCTATGATATAGAATTTTTTGGATGCACATAACGAAAATAATGACTCTTTCCATTAAAGGGATGCAGAATTATTTGGCTATGCGGATGTTCGATGCGATTCTCTTACTGCACCAACTCTGGCCCCTCCTTAGTCTTCAGCATTGGTTCTGAAGGCCTCTATGAGGCCTTCTAAAGAGTGGATGAACCCAGAGACACTGCAGATACCACCTATAACAAAAATGGCAACATCAAAGAAGACATGGTGCCACAAGAGCTTCCTCCACAAGAGTTTGAGATGGAAAAGACTGGGGAGGAGGAAACAGAGCCCTGCGCCTGTCAGGCTTCCAGTAAGACCCATCAGGAGGGCAAAATGGGGGACATAGATAGCCATGAGCAGGGTGAAAACTACCAGGGCACACCTGAGGGTGAGTCCCCAGGATTTGAGCCGCCCATCGCCCCCGTAGCAGTTGGGGAAGAAAGCCCTGTTTCCATCTTGGAAAAGGGACCGCTCCAGGACTTCCACAGCTGCGAAGAATGGCAAGGGATACGAGAGCAAGGCTTTGGCCACCAAGAAAATGTTGACTACTGCCCTAATGGTAGATGGCAAGTTGTCTGTAATGACCTCCTTGGTCTCATCAGCCCACGTCAGGTAGGCGACCAAGGCAAAGAGTCCCTTAAGGATGCAAGCTGCTATGTGAGTCCAGTTCATCATGCAATGAAACTCCTTGGGGTTCTGCATGTTCCCCTCCAAG
This sequence comes from Pipra filicauda, assembly GCF_003945595.2. Classification (NCBI taxonomy): domain Eukaryota; kingdom Metazoa; phylum Chordata; class Aves; order Passeriformes; family Pipridae; genus Pipra; species Pipra filicauda. The sequence goes on along the minus strand of NW_024104643.1, from coordinate 7,755,831 downwards.
GAAGGCAGAAAGATCTGAGAGGTGTAGCTGAAGACAATGATGCCAATAGAGATGGGAAATTTCTTTACATCAATGTAAAACTTGACTTTGTCCCAGGCCCAGTCGCGTGCCCTGGAGAGGCAGTAGGCAATCACCAAGATGTTGATGACAAAGTGGGCTAATGTGCAGAGCAAGCTGAACTTGGAGACTGCCTTGAGGTTCTTCAAGAATGCACAAGGCAGGAGCACTGCCGTGGCAATGATGGACCATGATTTCTGGGAGACGGGCAGGTTGGGGAAGCTGTTGTACATCAGATTCCCACTGACCACCACATAGAGGATGCAGGTCATGACCAGTTCAATGATCTGAGCCACGTTCACAATTCTGCCCCCAAGGGTGGGGAAGCGAGGCGCGCAGCATGCGTTTGCGATGTCCACGTAGGAGTCTCTCACCCTGACTATCTCCCCATCCTCATTCTCTTCGTAAAGACAGGCAATAAGGATTTTCCCAGTGTAGCAGCAAACCACTGCGGCAAAAATTATTAAAAAGAGTCCTAGGTATCCACCATGAAGGATGGCATAGGGCAGGCCCAAAACAAACATCCCCTAGAAAGAGACAAAATGGAAACCGTGTTGCTCAGTGGTGGAGGGGACCAGGCCCACGCCTGCAGCCGAGTACATGCAGCTGCATCATCACAGTCACATGTGCTCTCGCTGCCTCACTGGCACCACCATCACACCCACGCAGTCGATCACACAACCACGCCACGCAGCCACAGCCACACACAGTGATGCACCACCCTCCCTCGCTGACGTGCTACCCCCACAGTCACACCTGCACATCTGCATGATCTCACACCGCAGCACCCAGAAATAGTGAGTGTGGTTTCAGCGCCCGGGCTTTGCCCCCAGTCTCTACCTTCTCTGTCGCCAGCCCCTCTCAGTGCACCAAGACCCTCATAGCCGGGGACCTCTGGAGGCACCAGACCAGGCCCATCCTGGTGCAATCCTGCCACCAGCCTGGTCACCCCCCGGGCTCCCTATCCCCCTGTCCACCTAGCCCATGTGCTGGGGTAACCTGATTGGGACACCAGCCAGCCCCAGCCCTGTGGGAGCCACAGTGGGATGGGGCTGGGGCTCGGGCCCCTATCTGGCACTGTGCCCTCCTCTGGGGTGGGGGGGCCAAAGGAGAGAACCCTGCTGGGGGCTTTTAGTTTCCTTTTATTTTTTAATATTTCTTTCTTTTTCTTTCCTTTCCCCCACCATTTTTATCTCTATCTTTCATCTATTTTTTTCCCCCTTCTATGCCCTTTTCCGCCTTCTTTCCCTTTCTCCTAAAGCAGGTTTGCAATCAGTCCACGGATCGCAGAGCGGGATTGGGATCAGGATAAGGGAGCACTGCCCGGTGCCCAGCGGCGGTGGCGGCGCAGCGGTGGCCGTACCTGGATGGCGTTGGTGACGTTCCATCCCGCCTCCCATGCGGTGATCTTGGGCTTGCCCTGCCCAGAGAGCTCGGAGCAGGCCTCCTTGGAGGCGGAGGGCGGCAGGGGCCCGGTGCCGTCCCGCTGGTAGTGGATGTCCCCCTCCAGGGGCGTCTCTGCACCCTCCTCTCCACCCTCGGACTTGAGGATGTCCATTTGCAGCCCCTGCCGATGCTCCATGTCCAGGTCGTCGCAGTGGGCGAACCCCACCGCCTCCTCGTCGGTGGCTGCCTGGAAGCCCATCCTGGCGAACATTCCGCTCATCTTCGCCTGCGATTTGTGGGACACCGAGGTGGCCACGTTGGAGAGCTTGCTGCGGAGGAGGGTGGCCATGGCTGCGGCTCGGGTGACTCCACTGCTCGCAGATTCTCAGGGAAGGGAAAATCCCGACGGGGCGGGCGGGCGGCGGGGCGGCGGACGGGAGCTGGGCGCCCGGCTTTGGGCGGCTGCGAGTGGCTGCTCCGAGCCGCTACCTCCGCGTCCCGGCGCAGTGCGGGCGGCTCCCGGCCGGGGTGCCCAGGGGCATGACACCGCTGCGGGGGGAGCGGGCCCGCACGCTCCGCCGCCCGCTCCGCGCTGCTCCGCGCCGCTCCGCCGGGCCCCGCGGTGGGGTCGGGGGACGAGCCGGGCAGGATGGGGGGCAGTCAGCAGCCGGAGGATGTCACCAGACGGGCAGCGCGAGCCCCTGGTAGAGCGCGCTGCGTCTCCATCGCAGTGCGCCCACCTCACGGAGAGAAGAGGAGAGGGGAGAGAATTACTGCATTTCTGGGGGAGGTACCAGCGTCCCCGGCCAAGCCCAGCCCCCCCGCACTCCTCTCCCGCCCCACCCACGCCCGCCGGGCCCCGCCAGCATCGCCGCAGCGCGGACCCCCCCACACCTCCGCCCGGCTCCGCAGCCCCTGCGCAGCCCGCCCTGTCCCGCACCTGCCCCGCACCCGCCCCGCACCCGCCCGCGGGCCCCTGGCCTCCAGTCGCTTCCCCACAGAGAAACAAAAGAGCTCCGCTGAAGAGGCAGACAGGCGTCTATTGACCGGTTCTTAACGGGATTTTCCTCCTCGCACTCCCTTCTTTTGCTTTTTTCTGCCCCCCAAAATGCGCGGCCCCTTCGGAGGTGGAGGGCGGCCTGGGCAGCGAACCCTGCGCGGGGAGCACAGCGGTGCGTGGCCACCTGAGCACAGGGAGCGAGAGCTCAGCTGGATGTAATGATTCCCGCGATCCATGAGCTCCAAAACCGGCTGGACACGGAGCCCCGCTCCTGGTCGGGGCCCTCAGCCGGGCGGCACCGCACCAGCACTGCACCGGCACCCGGCAGGATGCTCAGTGCGGAGCTCTCCGTCCCCCCCAGCTAATGCTGAGATTCTCCTTTCTTTAAATGAAATACCGATATTTTAGTTTTGTTTCCAAGCGCTTTGTCAGTCAAAAGCCTTACGATTTTTTATTTATTTTGAATTTTCCGAGATGAGCGTTCAACACAGCCAACAACGGCAACGGGATATTCCGGTGCTGTGCTGTGGCACAGACAAGTGCAGGGTGGCAGGGGGACTAATGGCATTTTGGAGCGGTGTGCGGAGAGCACGTCCCCTCTGCGGCGAGGGAGCACTTAAATCGTTGTTTTATTAAAAAAAATAAAATTATATATATATCCTTTGAAAGGTGGGGGGAGGGAGGTTGGAATCTGTGTTTCGCTTGCTATTTTGGAAGGTAAAAAAAGAGCATTGTTTTACTACAGATGAGTGGAAAAGCCAGTATTAAATTATTTCCCAATATCGTTGTTGAGGGAGCGGAGAGGGAGCGTTCGGGCTGCGGTTGCAGGTGGGCTGAGGCACTGAGCAGTGGTGGGGAACGAATCCTCCTCGACTCCTAGGGAAAGAAACCTTAAATACCCTCCTTAAATACCTTTTTTTTTCTTTTTTGTGTTTCCCCCCCCGCCCCCCCCGGCAGAATCTGAAAGAAAATTGTGTGCAAAGAGACTGAAAGGCGTAAAACCCCCGCCCCAAATAAATATCCCCAGTGAGGTCTTTACCCCTAAGAGGTGTCTCGGCTGCTGTTCCCGGCTCCCGGTGTAAGGATGGGGTAGCTGCTGCTACAGCCAACTCCGCAAAAATGGGGCTTTTGAATGGCAGCAGAGGAGGCTTTGCGGAGGAATTATTACATGTCAGTGCACAAATAGGTCGAGAAAGCCGAGCGGGGAAGCGCTTCGCCCCGAGTTTACCATCGTCTCGACGGGCTGTGGTTTAAGCAGGGAAAATTAAAATCGGCCAGAGGAGGATGCATTGGGCTCGGGCCGTCACTGGAACTGCTGTTTCACCTCTTCCCACCACTGGAAAATGACTGCTACGACGAACACCTCGAGGGATTAATCCAACGATTTATTTCTCTTTTTATTATTATTATTAATTTTATTTATCCTAAAACGAGTTTTTTTGTGAAAGAAGACATGAAGAACACCTGTTTCTGGAGGCTGCAAGGGGCATCAGGGAAGAAGGAACGAAAATTCATCCAAACCTCTGTCTGGTACGTGAATATTTCCTTAAATCGCCTTGACACATCTCCGCCCCTGCCCCAGCACATCCAAACCTCATCTGGGAGCCCTAAGACGGCCCCGCCGGACATGACGCCGCACCCCCAGCCAGCACCCCTCGATACCGGGGAGAGGAAGGGAGTCTCAGCTATCTCAATGATCTTTAAGGTCCCTTCCAACCCCAGTCTATCTATGATCGTGCCAAGGGTGGAGGAGACGGGCTTTCGGTTGCTCGTTGAGCATCCAGAGTGTGACGGATGTACCGGGCTGGGTAAAAAAATCCGAAACGAAGACAAATAAATAAATAAATAAATAAATAAATAAATAAATAAATAAATAGGTAAACAAATATTACATTTAAAATAATATCTAAACCCGAACAAAACCCCAAACCAACAACATAAAAACCCCAACAACAACCAAAAAAACCCCAACCAAACCCAAGCCCACCAAAACCAAACAAAACCCTCCGAAAAGCAACAAACCAACCAAAAACTCCGAACAAAAAACGCCACAGGGATCTCGAAAGTAAGTCCAGGTTCTCGGGACCAGTGCAGAGAGGCTGCCCCCGGGCAGGGACTCCTCTGTGAGGGCCGTGGGACCCTCGTCCTCCTCGAGGGGCTCGGGCCGTTCCTCCGGCCAGGGATACCATCGGGTTGGGGAAGTCTCTTTTCCCGCTGCTGGACGCAGCTGTGCCCCCTCTTTGCTCGGGGAACCCCTCGCTCTGACACCCTACAGAACGCCAGGGGTCTGCTGAGCCTCGTCGGACACCGAGATGAGTAGGAAACTGAGAGAGGGGGGGTGCGGGCGTTGCGCAGAGTTGCCGGGGGATGCAGAGGATGGTAAGGAGTTCAGGTTCTGGCGAGGTCCGAGGGATACAGGAGCAGGGGATGCCGCGGTGCCGCTGTGCCCACCCGGTTTTAATGCTAGGAGCTGAGCCAACACACGCCTCTCCCACCCCTGCGCTGGTGGTGCGCACCTCGGAGCCGCCCTAACCAGCCCCTGGGACGGCAGCTCGCTTCTGCCCCTTTTCCAGGAGAGGGAGAAAAAGACTTTCTGCAGTAGCACCTGGGAAAAAAAAAAAAAAAAAAAAGGAAATCCACTCTGGACTTCTACCGGCGGCTGAAATCGGGGAGAAAGCGGGGGACGGGACATACAGAGAAAAAGAGGGAGACGAAGAGAGGAAAGCGGAGCCCGGAGAGACGGAGAGGAGGGTCGGGGCATTTACCTCTGCTTCTCTCCCCATCCCTGCCTGCAGCGCGCCGGGGAGCGGGAGCTGAGCGAGGCGTGGGAGGTTGGAGGGGCGGATCGATGGACGGACGGACGGACCGACAGACGGAGGCAGCCGCGTCACTCCTGAACTCTCTCTAACTCCCAATTAACCCAAGCAGGATAACGGTGCCAAACCTCATCGAAAGGTTAGCGGCTCTCAGAGGGGCGCTTGAGCTGCAAATCGTTTCAGACGAAGCTAAAGAGCGAGCAGCAGCCTCTCCTCTGCCAGAGCTGGCGCCGGGGGGCTCTGGCACTAGCTGCTTTCTCCGCAGCCGCTCCCCGGAGCGGGATGGATGACTCCTGTACCCCCTCGAGCAGCCCTGGGGGTGTGCAGCCCTGCTTCTGCGGAGAACAGCTTATCCAGACCTCCCCATCCTCCCCAGGAAACGCCACTTCCAGCCAGAGGAGCGACTGCCTTATCTCTTCAGAGAAGGCTCGTGGGATTTGTGGCTGGGTCTTCTGATTAACAAGCTAAGGGAAAAGACCTATTCGTGCTCAAAAATCATTTAAGGGAAGCAGAGAAGGCCAATCCTGGGTGGGTGAGCTTTCTACAGCCCTCACTGCCAGTCCCTCTTCATGCTGCTGGGTGGCACAGCACAGTGCCAGTTGCATGAAGGTGTGATTATTTGGGAGCAGGACAGGTTCATTGCTCAGTCAGACTCCCAGCCCCCAAAGGATTTGACTCACCTGGGCTTTTGGTGGGCTGTGAACTGCCACAAACACACTGGGCTGCAAATTGTGACCATGTGAAAAGGGGGACTTGTAAATCCTGCTTGTTCATTCTCACCCTCCTTTGCAGTACTCACGAAAAGTGTGGGTGACTGAATGCAGGTGTGTAACCCTCTGATTCCTGCTCGGTTTCCTTACTCATGCCATAATAATTCCTGAAAATCTGCTGCCGGGCATCTCCAGCAGAGCTGCCAGCTGCAGAAACAAGAAGGCTGAGGGGCACCTTCTGCCTAATGACCTGAGAAGATTCCGTGGTCACTTCTGCCCATGGAGCAGACATCGTGCAGTCAGCTCAGGCAGTCACTCTCAGAGCAGTAGCCACCCCCCTGGACATGCACCTGGGTACTTAGAGAGGTGATCCCAGGTGTGGGAAGCAGTCCTCCTTCCCCCAGCCACTGCCAAAAGCACCTCTAGATGCCATCCCCACAGCATCAGTGATGCACAAGCTTATTCTCAGCTCTTGTCCATGAGTGGCTGCACAGCAGTGCCCTTCATCCCAGCTCGGCCTCCTGTGCCCCCTCTGATACCACGTTGGGAACTCCGACAGGATAATAAAGAGTCGCACAATATAGTATAAAAAGGCAATTAGACAAATTGCTGGACTGGGACCAGCTCCCGTGACCTAGTTAGTAGCTCTGGGAATTTCAGGAAGGTAGGGAAGGGAAAGGCCTCGGTATCAGGATGTGGTGAGTGGGTTTTGGAGGGGAGGATGGGCTGTGGGATGCAGTCCAGCACGCTGGAATGCCCCAGGCCTTGGGTTCCACCTTCTCCCTGTTGCCCATGTTTAGAGCTGACTGACATGTTGAAGGTACAAGGCAAAAATGCTGGATGCAGAATCACACAGGCTGCTGCTTGTTTTGTGCTCTGGCTGTTGAGGCTGAATTCACAGTTTGGTGTTCAAGACAAGGACAGCTGCAGCCAGGCTGACAGACACTGCAATAAAATAACCATAACACAGTAAAATCCAGAGGCAAAGTCTCCAGGAGAAAGCCCGCAGTGGATGTCCCCTCTTTATTTAATTTTTTTACTGAACACAAAATGGCTGCCTAAATTATAGAGACATAAAACAAAGACTGAGCATATAAAGGGCTGTGAATATCATCATTTTAGATTAACATGTCTTACAGTAAGAAAATTTGCCAGGAGAATATGTAAAAACTAAATAAAGGCATCTTGATTTAACCTCACTATTTACAAAATAGACAGCTTCTCATCTCTAATTTGGGAGACAGTTTATACATGAATTTCTGTGACTTTCATTTCCCAGAAGGGAGGAGCCCCGATAAACCATTATCATCTATAAGCTAAAAATTTATTTGCAATTTGACCACAACATTCCCAATAAGACGGAATTAAATTTAGCTTGTAGTTTGTCTCTATGGTTGACATCAAAATTAAGTGATAACCATTGGGCACTTGCAGTACCAAATCCCAGCTCATTACAAAAATTTTATTGTTCCCATGAGCTTAACAGCATTTTCATGGACTTAATACATAAAGCTTCATCAATGTCAAATTAAATATTCATATATATACATGCGCTTGTATTTCACAGGAAATACTGTGACTATGACATAGTCTTTCCCAGACTATGGAGTGGGAAAGGAAAGCACATACTTCATAGGTGCCAAGCTTTTTAATGTCAACTTTCAAATAAAAAGCTCTTCTGCTGCAGTTGCGGAGCCTAAGTGCTGCTTTTTGAAATTAGATTTTTGTGATCTCTAGTCCTAGATTGGCTGTTTTCCTCCAGCATAACATTGGTTTTGGGTTTGGTTTTTTTTTTTTTTTTTGGTGATTTTAAGCAAAATTGGGGGCAACCTGCAAAGAAAGCACAAGTTGCAGGGAGTCTGCATTACCTCTAGCCATAGTTAAACAGTGGTGACCACACATAATGTTTCAAAGCACAGAATAAAAGCTGCTGTAATGAATGATGGCTGGTTTGTACAGGAAATTTCTCCCTAAGCAGCCTGTGGTCAGATGATGCTCCAGTACTGGAAAGCTTTTATATAATTATATTTTTTCTTTATTTTTTTCCTCTTTTAAATGTTATTTTTTCTTAATTTTATTCCATCTGTGCATGCAGTGAGGAAGAGCCTCTCCGAGCAGAGGGACAGCCCCAGAAGCCAGCTTGCCTTTGGGGTGTTTCCTGTCAGGAGGGTTCACTCTCAGCCAGCTCCATCCCCCATCTGTCCATTTTCATTCTCCTTTTTGTGTCCATTTCTGATAAAAGCAGGTCAGCAACACACACAGTCACTCACATCTCTTGCAAATGTCTCCCAGCCCCATCCAAAAGCCAAGACCAGCATATTGGAAAAACCTGGTCTCTGCTTTGTGATATTCCTGGTGCTCAGCCAAGGCCAACAGGGGAAGGCAGCATACAGAAGTTTGTGTATCTTCCTTTAACAGAATCTTGCTCGATGTTTTGGAGTGGCACAAACTGGGTACTCTTAACCCTGAGACTTCTGCTACTGGGAAAATTGCAGCTGGGTCTCTGAACCAGAACCCCACCTGAATTTGTGTAGCCTGCTGTTTCCAGCAGCAGGATTTGGATGTGCAGCCTCTGCATGTGGATATCATCAATCAGTTTGGGTCAATTTTTTTGCAGAGATCAAAAATAAAAGCCATTTAAGAGTACAGTAAAAATCTCAACCCAGAAAAACATCACGCGTAGCTATTGCTGTGTCCTAAGGAACGCCAAAGGGTAAGGTGAGGTATGTCATTGCTTTATCCAAAGGGAAAGACAGCTCAGCCCACAGCAACACTTCCCATGCCATGGCATCTGCAGAAAACCTCACCTCATGCTGGTGTTCTCGAGTCCCCTGCATGCCCACTCTGAGCTGGGGGATACTGGTGCTTGTGGGGGAGGATTGGATGCTGCACTCATCTCAACTTCCTCTGCTCTGCAGTTCAAGCAGAGTCCTAAAGTCTTAAATAAAGCAAGCAAAGAGAAAAAAAACCCTCTTTTTGCAAGAAGTCTCCACACACATTGATTCCTTTCATCCCACAACAGTAGCGTGAGCAGTGCAATGAACAGTGCTGGGAGAACACACTGCAGCCCAGGGAGAGGGAGACCACAGGGCTCTCTGCAACCAAAGGGGACTCAGAATCAGGCAGAACCAGCCTTTCCAGGACTGCTGGGGTGCAAGGAAATGCAGTTACCTGTGTCTGACACAAGCAATAGAGAATCTGTTTGTTTCTTACATGGCTCAGAGAGATCAGCCAATCTCAGTGTCTTAATCTGCTGTTTCAGGAGTGTCTATAGCAACCCTGGATACACTGAGCAGCAGATCACCTCCCACTGTAGACAGTCCTCTGTGCTGACTTATGGATCCAGTCACAGGGACAGCACTTTGTAATTACAGTCTAAATGTAGCATTTCTGTACAGTTTCTCAAATACTCTGTCCTGGAAAGCTTTCCTGTCAGCACTTCAGAGTAGGAAAGCTCGGACAGGGTAATATTTACTGTCCTCATGAGCAAGCAAGCAGTGAGTTCCCTGTCCAGAGGCACCTAAGGAGTCCAGCCAGCCCTGGGGGTTTCAGCATCAACCACACAGGCAGAAGACCAGACCACTATAGAGAGGGTTTTTTCTCTCATCTAGTGTAAAGTACAGAAAGAGAACAGATAGCATCTTACTTTTTTTTTAATGAACCTGTAGGATGAGGATTTCCCCCCAGTGCCCTCCCTCTCCTTTTCCCCAGAGCTCATCTTTCACTTTGTCATGCAATTCCCAGCTGGCCAGCTGCAGCCGGCTCTCTCCCTTTTCCATTACACACTCGGCTGAGCCAAGGACGAAAGGGCCCCTGGATTCCAGTGAGAAGGTAATTAATTGACTTTCTGCTCTCATTGCTATGCGGCAAAGGTAGAAGCCCGCAGCAGCCACAGTTCATCTTTAATCCTGGAAGATTAGTCACAAATGGCATCATTATGGAGGTGATCAGCTGCCCCCAATAAAGGAACTAAGGGGGGCTCTCAGGATGAGGAGACCGAGAGCCACGAGTAACAAACACCCTGTTGACCCATCAGCCAGGTGTTGGCATTTGTAGCTCCTCTCTCATATGGTCTTTCTCCTTTACATCTTAAACCTGTCCTAACCTCCAAGCTGGGCTGAGATCAGAGCCACCACTGCTTTGGTGGCTGGTGTCACCCGCCAGCCACACATCCCAGGTAGGAATAAAAAAAAAAAAAATCACTTTTTGGAAACGTAGGTAAAATAAGTGACTGATTTGATGTCCCATCCCTGGAAGTGTTCAATGCCAGGTTAGACAGGGCTTTGAGCAATCTGGTCTAGTAGAAGGTGCCTCTGCCCATGGCAGGAGGCTGGAACAAGATGGTCTTTAAGGTCCCTCCCAACCCAAACCACTCTGTGATTCTATGCTTGTGCAGTGTGCCAAGCTCAGGTGAGCACCTTTCCCCTTTTTGACAGCAGTGCTGTCCCCTCAGAGACAGAGACATCACCAAAATCAGCTTCTTAGTGTGATGGAATGGAAAATTCTACCAAAACTTTTTACAAGATCATTTTTCAGCTCAAAATACCAAGCACTATTCTCTATCTGAGACATAAGGACCACTCACATGCAGACTATTACACATGTGCTGAAAACATGTTTGAATTTTAGCTCTAGACACACACTGGAAATTAATTCCTCTCTTTTCAGCAGCAATAAGTAATGGTAAAATGAACCCATTTTCCTACTGGAAGAAAGACTATTAACCCAGGGAGATGCTTCCATTCTAAGCACTAGAACGTTTACAGAATGTCTGACTAAGAGCAATTGTTTTGTTAATTGTGTAAAATAGCTTCTTATTCTTCAAGGTTTTTTATTTCCCTGGTGATTTTCAACTAAGCTGATCTTCCCTATCTGCTAAGTTTCTGTTTAAGCACTTCTCCAATAGTCATACTCCAGATTTAAAGCAATTTGGTAAGGAAGTTCTACCCAGGGGCAGAGAACTTGAGGGCATCCCAGTATTTCATGACTGCCCAAAACTGCTCCTGCTGGTGCCAGGAATCCATGTGGTACCTTCTTTCCTGCAGCTAGCACCAGCAGGGAAAGGTGGCCTTCTTGGGACAGCTCTTTCTCTCAAAACCCAAGGTGGTTATTTGGGCACATTCAACCAGATAAGGGTTTCTCACTGTGCTGGAGTTTGGGGAGTTCATCATGTCTCCCCTGAGTAATCAGTTGTTCTCTACAGCCCTCTCTGGCTTTTGGTGATTTCTCACTTCCCCTCAGCACAATGCCTCCAGCCCTGCAGGGCCTGATGTGCTATTTGCCTGAGAAGGTCAGCAGCAGAACAAATATTTGCCCTTCCTGTGTCTCATTCAGGGCTTTATAAGAATTAAAGTTTTATTCTATGATCAAACTGTATCTCTCTCTCTTTTTTTTTCTTGGTTCCTTGTTACTCTGATACTGTTTCTTTGATTTTCCTTTGATTTTCAGATAGTACTAATGCCATTTTGTCAGCATACACACACAAAACCTTGCCAGGCTCTAAATCTGTGTCTTAGTGCCAGCACAAAAAAGCATTGTTCTCATAGAATCACACAATGACTTGGGTTGGAAGGGACCTTAAAACCATCTTGTTCCAACTCCCTCCCATGGGCAGGAACACCTTCCTCTAGAGAAGGTTTCTCCAAGCCCTGTCCAACCTGGCCTTGAACATTTCCAGGGAGCGGGGTCTCTGCAGGATGGTCCCGACATGGGGCCAGACCCCACATTCACATTGATAACCATAGAAGGGCTTTTTCTCCTTCTGTGCCTTGTCGTCCACTCACTGATGGAAGTTCAGCCTCTTCTACTCACCTGTGTCCCAAGACACACTCACCTGCAGATCAGGGCTAATTTCTGGTTCAGCCTCCATAGCACTGCACAAGGAGTGCACAGGGGCTCACGTGGAGTGTGCTGAGGAAGGATGTAGAGAGGTTAACTGGCTACAAGGCAAAACCTGTCACTGGAAACAATGCAGAGATCCTCTTCTCACTTCTGGTCAGGTCCATCATCAGTGTACAACGCCTGTAAAAGCACAAGGCTCAGTCCCCTGCCAGCATGCCCAGGAGAGCTGTCTCATTTCACTGAGGTGGCAACTGCTCTCCCGCATGGATCTGAGCACAGTCCTCACACACAGGGAGCTGAGAGGGACCCCAGCTGCAACAACAGCAGGAGTAAAAGCACGTTGTTAAAGGTGTCAGCTTACAGCACACAGCTGGGTAGAAGCAGAGATTCATTTGCACCTTTCCGAAAGTGTTGCAAAGCCTGAAAGTAATTTCTTTCACTATTCTTTGAGCCTTGTGAACTGCCTTCTTCAACCCTGCGCGGTGTTTACTCTAAAACTTAATGAAGGTGACCTATGTTTCTGTTATTTACAAACAGCTGTTTTTCTGTGATCCTCACAAACCATGTGGCTGTACAATCAGTGGTACAGCAGCATCAAAGTGTGCAGGCAGCAACAGCATCCCAGGAAGCTACATTCCGGTGTTCCCAACTCCCTTTTCCATCACTGCATCCAAGGGATTTCTGCTTGTGTCACCAGTAGCCTTAATGCACTTACCTGCATGACAGCCGTGCTTCCCCCTTCTCCTCCCCAGCTGCCTGCATCAGAAACTGGGACATAGCTCTGAGAGGCTCTCTAGAGTGATACTGAAGAAAATACAAAGGTAAAATGTGTTTTACTGTTTGAAATTTAACACCTCACACAGACTTTAACAGCTTTGAATTTACAGCCCACTGGACCATTCCTGCGCTTGAACAGGCGTGCCATGAGCTGTGATTTGCATCCACCTGCACAACCTGAGCACTCCCCTGTGTCCATGGTGAGACCGCAGAGCTGCTGCCCTTTGTCTCTGATGTGCGAAAAAATAATGCCTTAGATCGGAAAGAGGCATTTCTGAATGGGCACACACCCTCAGGGTACTGTGTTATGAAGGAAGGAAGTGTATTACCTGAGCCATAGTAAAATTAATTGTTTTAAAATGTGTAGGTGGAGAAATGTGCACATAGTGTACATAGAATCTCCTGAGCTGGAAGGGGCCCACGATGATCATCAAGTCCAACCCCTAGCCCTGCACAGCACACCCCAACAATCCCACGTGCCTGAGAGAGAGCATTATCCAAATGCTTCTTGAGCTCTGGCAGCCTTGGTGCTGAAAAAGATGTAACTGCTATATATAGAACACAGTGGCTACAGTAAATCACCCTTTTCCCCATGGAGTTACAGCAGGGTGTGATTTGGTTCATGTTTTATGCCCTCAGATTTTCTCTGGGGCACTCTTCTGTAGGTTACTGGAGATACAGATACTGTTACAGATAATGGAGCTACAGCCACTCATCAACATCCATCCATCCTTGTTGCAGTTGCCCCTTTGCTCAGGGAATCACTTTGTTCTTTGGGGGCCAATAACAGAGGAGCAGCCAGCACTGGCTCAACATCTTTCAAGAGGGTTGAGCTGGGCAGATTCAGAACTCTGAGCCTAGGACATTTTGGTTGTGCTGCTGATACACTGTGGGTATTGTTGCCAAATGCTCAGCGTACACAAACCGAGGGGCCGTGATGGTGTAGATTAGGAGGCCCAAAGTAGTGTGAGGCAATGGGGAATTATTCCTTGCTTTATCTCCTCTGCTCAGTGTACGTCATCATTCCTGCCACTCCATGATCCCTGGTCCCAAAGGATGCAGCTGCCAGTGCTGTTCACCTGATAAGGGAAATTCTGTCGTGTTTGTTTGTACAGTTTCTTTCCTTGCATATTTTGCATAGCCACGACTGTTATTCTGCATTTCTTATGTATAAAGAGATATGGAAGACAGCACACACAAGGAACTCTAATTAAAATGCATGTATTTGCTGCTGATGTTACAGCATTCACAGTGGAGACCAGACCTGGATGCCTGATGTTACAGTGTGCCATGTAAATTTATGCTGAATACCACGATACTCGATGGGAAGCTATATGATAATTGTCCCAGGAAAAATTGTCTGCACAAGAAGGTGTGGTGCATGTTCCCCTCCCTCTCTCTCCCTTGTCCATATTTTAACAGCACAGGTGAGACTTAGTTGGGGCACTTGAGATGCTTCAGACAGAGCAGCCCACCCCCAAGGGCACCATTTCCCTGCCTGACCTGCAGCACATTGCCAGTGTGAGCTGGAACCTCTGCCTTCCTCCTCCAATTGCATTATGCTGTAAATAAAAACCAGAACATTTTAAGGTACTGTAACATCTCCTCCTGCCCATTTCTGTGGCCAAGGTGATCTCTATCACCACTGATTCAGATAATGAAACCAGAAAAGCAAGCTCAGAAAAGGGAGGTCAAGTATTAATAACTGTAGTCATATGGAAATCTTGTCCTACATGCAATACTGAATGGGAATATTTATCTGCTCACCCAGGGATAATACTTACCTAAAGCCATCCAAATACCCACTTGGTACAAGGGATCTGCTGTGCCCCACTGGGACACTCTCAGCTACTGCAAATTGTGCCTGTACCCAGTGGAAATGTCTGTTTGCATCAACTGGGATCTGCAGTTCTAGGAGTTCCTGCTTAGCACTTGGCTATAGACTATCCAGCGGAAAAAAGGTCAGCCTATGATATCTCCTCAGCTGGAAAAGAGAGAGATTATCTAAGAAGTGTCCATTACTCATCTAATGGCCAATGTTTGATTATCAAGCATGGCTCCTCTTGGACTGAAGCCTCAGTCAGCAAATGTGTGTATCAAAGGCGAGGTCTGCAGTGCCAGCTGATAGCCCTCAGCTTTTGTGCTCTTAGCCAGGGTGAAAATGTCACAATATTCAGGAAAGCTAGAGGTCAAGGTCTCATTTAAATAAGAGCTGATGGCTGGGGAAATGCACACCATTGACCAGCAGGGTATTTTCTACCTTTCAAAACTCCACTTTGTTGGAAATAGGCTAAAAGCAACTTCTAGACATGAAATTAGGAAAGGAGACACTCTGGGCAAATAAGATGTGCTTGTTGATTCACAGATAGAAAAAGTCCTTATTCATCCACATTTAAAAACATGGCAAAACACCCCATATCTTTTTCTATGTCTCAGCATGCCTGTCCAAGAAATGGCAATGCTAAACTTAATTTTATTTACAGCTTTTGGGGAAGTTAAATATTTTGACCTCTACCTTTAAATCACAGTGCTCTCAGTATTTCTTTCCTACTCTGATCCCACTGCAAGAGGTGGGGGAATTTCTATTGCTTTCATCGGGAGACAGATCAGGCTCATCAGGAATTTTCAGTGCTTGTTTCTTTGTTCTGTTTCAGGCTTGCGTGTTCAAGAACTGGCTTATTGTCCGGCCTGCTAATGTTTTCAATTATGTGGTGCCCAATTCAATATCCCTACCTGACTGGGAGGCAGCAGGAGTTGGCTTTTTGTGTTCTCTGACCTAGAGCTGACTCCATTTGCTGCCTATCTGACTAACTAGTGAAGCAGAAAATGCTCACAATACAGCACAATTAATGACAGACTCTGAAAAACACACCAGACTCCAGTGGAGAGGAAGAAATTAGGCTCTTGCATAATGAAGGAGTTTGTTGATGATGTTTTTCTATTTATAACATTTTAAAGGGCAGGGAAGAACAAGGCTTAGCAGAAAACCCTCACTGTTTATTTTTTTTCCTAAAATTGGCTTAATTTTTTTTTAAATTGGAGATGATAATATTCACACTAGCTGTGTGGCCCTGTGGAGTGCCAAGAGAGGGAGAAGGTTTCTCTGGCCTTTAACAATCGGTCTCTCTTGGCAAATACGGCAAAGTATTTAAATCTACACAAAAAGAAAAATGCCCTTTGAAAATAATTGCCAATACTGATATACTACCATTAAACAGCATTTTATGGCAAAAATATGTATGAAATACACCCTACTTTGTCCCAAACTGAATCAGAATTACAAAGTCACATCTATTAGGTGTGTTTGTTAGGTCATATTGGATTCAGCCAACTCTTTATCATCATACACCCTAAAAAATTCAGCAAACCTAGTGCTGCATTTGTTCTACTGAGTTACACGTGCCAGATACAAGAAGAGACAAAGGCAACAACCACCTCTCTTCACTACCACTTCAGCTACAACTCTGACTGTTAACTCCTTAGTTTGTAGGACAACACCAACACTGTGTTAGCCCTCACTAGTTTCACTAAGTTCACTAATGGGATGGATTGTTTTAACCTCCTGGTCTTCAACTCTGGCATACGAGGTGCCTTTGAGCACTGTGAGAGAACCAGTAAGAGCAGCATAATCTTATTAATGTGATGATAATAAAGCGAACAGAACCCAAGGCATCAAAATGAGGTGTAAAAAGGGGAAAGAGCAGGCACATAGAGCTATCTCAAGGCATCATCTTTGTAAATCAGGAATATATTGATGCATTTACACTGCCTTGCTTTTCAGAGCAAACCCTGCTTCTGCACATGTGGGACACAGATAGTCCTTAGTAATATTTTTTAAACACTACCTGCCACTTTTAAATATTCAGTCTAGATTTTACTTCATTTTATCTCTCCTGGAAAGCTGCCCCATGCCCTGTATTAGCCATGGTGAGGGTTTCTTTAGCAGAGTTAACCCTCATCCACCACCTGCAACACCCTCCCACAGCACGTGACAAGCAGAGGTGACACAGCCAGCATGGGGTACTGGGGGTTCTGATAGCATCCCTCTCTACTCCTGTTGGATCCAGAAGGATGTAGGTGAGGAAGCTGAACACCTCTCTGCAGCATCTTCATCAATTGTCCTAGGGGGCAACCATGTACTCCCAAGACCTATAGTATTCATGTTACTTTTAAAAAGAGAAATGCTTTTAAAACAATTGCACCATGTCTAAGTTATACACAGCCAAGATCTCATACAGTATTAGGATTATTAGGTAGTAGCTGTGCTGCCTCCTGAATAAACACATGAACACAAGCCCATTGGTTTTCACAAGGGATGGCAAAGAAGGTTCAGTACAATTCCCTCTCTCAAGGGAGGACGCACAGACCACATCCATGGAAGCTGGTGACCACTGTAAAATGGAGCATGCAGGAGATCAGAAGTGCCACAGCTGAACTTATTCATACATTCTTCATTTGGCATCTTTAGGCAGATCCAAAATTGAGCGTTTCAACCAACACGTGGGTCCTGCTTCAGATCTCACATGGAACAGGTAATGCTCCAGAGGGAATAAAGACGATCAGTGTCATCTGTTTTCACTGTTCACTCTCTGGCCACAGGTTTCAATCATTGCACAGAGGTAGACACTGTTGTGAATGATGAACTCGTGTTTCCCCACGGGCCATTTTTCATGGCCAATAGAGCAACCAGATTTTTCAAGCACTAATAAATACATCTACACAATGATTCAGTAGGACACATCATTTCCATCTCATCTTTGAAGTACAGGGCTTGACTGTCTAGTCAGCTTGAAATACACAGACCTCCTGTTTTTTCAACGGAATTTGAAATTCTTCAGCAACTGGTATCTTCAAAATCCAGACCCTCTTGGCTTTAAATGCAGCCTGGAGGACTTGGACTACTCCAAAATCAGGTCTCAGAGTATCAAGCTGAGAAATACTAATGTAGCTCTGCATCTATTCTTTAGTGAGTAGTTTTTGAAAAGTAAATATTCTTTGGCTTGATAACATTACCTTAATGCCAATACCTTTCGTTAATCCTCTCTGGGGAACAGACAGTGCAAGCACTCAGCACTGTGCCAGGCCAGGGCTGTGATAAGCAGGAACATGCCATTTGGCCTCTCTGAACTTTATATCACTTGCATGTTTTGGCAGTGAATTTCTAATTCTCTCCTCTTTACAAGAATCCTAGAAGTTTGTGGGGGTGTTTGGTTTTGGGATTTGGTTTTGTTTGGTTGGTTATTTTATTTGTTTGTTTTACATGCTAGTTTAGTAATTAGACACATATTTTAGTACAATAAAAGGGAAAAATATTTTAGAAATTCCAGTTCCCTACTGCTTTTCTGCACTTCCCATCAGCTTATTAGGGAAACATCTCCCTGGATCCAAATGGTAATACAGAGCCTCAAGAGAGCTTACAAATGGAATCTAAATTGATGTTTAAAAGCCTTTTTTTTTTCCTAAATGGGAGAGGATAATGAGTTTTAATTCCTTGGAAGGCCAGCTACTGTAATAAAAAGATATTTTTCTATTACTAGCAAGTCGCCTGGTTTGGAGACTGATTTACTTATTTATGTATGTCCTGAGCAAAAAACATTTCATTAAGGCTGTGTTTTGTCATTCAATAAATTCTAAGGAGTGCTGCTGCAGAAAGTTGTACTTTGTAAACATTCATAAGGAAGGAGAGGCAGAACGGAATAAATATATGAGCTGAAGGGCAAAATCCGAACATTCCTACAAGCACCCCGGTATAAAGCAACTTTCACACGCTTAGAGCACTGAAACATCCACAGACTGCTTTAGGACCTACAAGGAGAACAGCAGCAGCTAGATCTTGCTGTCACTCTCAAGCCAAGAATAAAATTTTAGATCTCAATTCACAACTTGGGCTCTTTGCATGAGGGTTTGCATTTCTGTCCATGGCATGAGAAATTTTCCCAGTTTCAAGAACAGAAAAGATGACACTTCTGCCTCTTGCCACTTTCCTTGGAAGAGAACCTGGAATATCAAATAAATGAGGAAGAGAAGAAAAACCTGCTGTCCCTCTTAAGGAACAATGTGTTAAGGGACACTGGGATGTAGCTTGGTGGTTTGGACAGCTTCCAGCTTCTGCTGGGGCAGAGGAGAGCATGAAGAGCACTGTGAGGGAGACTGAAGCGCTTGATAACACATCAGCAGAAGCAGAAAAAAAGGGATAGACTTGAGGGAAGGATAACAACCTATGCTGGAGCACATAAACCCCAAGGCTGTCCCCCACTAAAACTCCCTCTTGACAAATACTGTCCATGAAAAGCATCAGAGTTTTGCATTCCTTTCCAGGTACGCTGCCAGTAAGAATGGGATGAGAGAAGTTTTGCTTTCTTGTCTCTGTGTTCCCAAAGGGCAATGCTGCAGCAATAGCTGAGCACAGGCAGAGACAACAGCAAAGCTGGAAGAGCCCGACCACAGAGGGATGATGTGACACCTCTCCCACCGGTGCTCATCACACAACAGTGTCTCATGGCCACGGTGCTGCCTGGTGAGGACCCTTTGTGCAGGGACAAGGGGGGCTGCCCAGTGCCATCCCCTTCCTTGCATCACCGAGGAGCTGCAGGGGAGCAAACCAAGACTAGAAGCCTCAGGAGTGAGATTTATTGCTCGGTTAACGACATCCTTCTCTTCCCAATGACCCCAGTGAAGTAAGGAAGGGCTGAGTGGCTTTATCTTTATTCAGTGCCGTGGTCCTTCTGGGACACTTGAACCTGATTGCATCATTTGCAGTGTCAGACTTGATAAGACGCTGATTGTGTTTCCGCGGTTTTCCGTGGCAGAGGGACTCCCCCGGCAGCCCGGACGGCTAATGGGAACTGACTGGCTCTCCAGTTTGCCAGAGCGGTTCCCTTCGGCTTCCTGCTGTAGCACATTAACACAACAAATTAACATTGTAATTGCCTTTTAACTATTTATCACTGTGGAAAAGGAGGAAAAAATAGAAAAAAAAGAATATTACAGGCAAAGACCCAAGAGATAGCTTAGGAAGGCAGGTCTGTGTCTGCACCTCCCTTCATTTTTATTTATAGCCAGCCATTAAGTTATGCTAATAATCAGCCAGCCACAGGGCATGGCAAATCCCTTGCTCAGGCATAGAAAAAGCACTGAGGTAAATATATTCAGCTTATCTAACTCATAGGACCAATGTGACTGCTACCAAAACCACGGGGATCTAATAGCAGCTCCAGCAGCTTTCACTGAGATCCATTCACACAGCAGAGCCATGGCACAGAGTACATACATTTGGCATATATATATATATATATATATATATATGCAAATCAAGCACAGGATAAATAAAACATGGAAATTCAAACAAAATGCCCAGCATCAACGATTTGGACTTAACCAATTATTCTGGCAAAGGCCAATTCACTACAGTTCATAAACTGATTCATTTTGGAGAAAACAGCCCTTTAATTCAAATAGCAGCATAATGCATCTGCCACCAATTTTTCCAGAGCAATTTCATCAAAAATAGCATTTATTGTAGCTCTCTTTTGCATGCAATTGGTTGTTCTGCCATTTCCATGTCTATGCAGCAGTTCCTAAAGGGGATTGCATCAGGTCCTCACATAACCTATATATTTAATCAGATTATCCAATTAAATAATACAGCCTTAAATGAAAAGTCTGCTATTCCCTTGAGCATTTCTTGGAATGCTTTCATTGCTTGTTCTTTTTCTTAAAATGTACTAGCAGGACTGTCTTCCACAGCTATTTTTGGGTATCCAGGCACTTGTAAAGCACCCATCACTAATTTCTAGATGCCAATACCTTGTTTTCCTCATTAAGTTACAGCAGTCAGAAATGTCACATCAACCTATAAAGTCATAGAGCACATAAAAATAATGATAGTGTCTTTATCTTTCCTGACTGAGCAAACACAGGATGAAAAAGGGATTGTGATGATGGAGGTTTTGTGGAGGAAGGAGGGGAATCCCAGAGGATGATGTGATTGCTGTCCCCCTCAGGGCTGCACTTTGTGCTGACCTGCACCCTTGGAAACGTGCCAGCACATACCTGCCAGAGTAGCAGGCTCAGAGGCTGGATTACCTCCGGGATTCCCTCTGACTTCCCCAGCAGCCATCACAATGAGATGCCCTGTGACTGATTCAGTTCCTGAGGTGACTCATCACAGTTCATCCCTGGCTGCCATGTCCCAGTGTGGGACTGCAGCAGCTCTAATGCTCCGGATTCCACATCCTTCCAAAGGAGGATATACTGGCATGGAACGACTTTTTATCAGCCCCGAGCAGAAAGTGCTGGAGTTTGCAAATCCCCAGGAGAATTTCACGTGTGGAAGGTCATTAAATGCTCTGCCACAGGGAACACTTCTTCCCACAACAAACCCTATGAGGACAGTAACATCCCTGGTTGTTTTCCCTCCCACTCACATCTTGGTAAGACATGTTGCCTTACTATTGGTTTACAGTTTAATCCAATGTCTGCATCTAATTTCTTTTAGCAATGATTAAATAGGTCGTGAAATACTATCAGAAGAGAAGCGGGGAGGTATTAGTGCACAGCAGTCTCAGAGGGGCGGTGGAAGTCATGCAGCGGTTCAGCACTTTGGTTAAGCGAACACAAACACCAAGTGTTATAACACCGTGTTTTCCCAAGGGAAAAATTGGGGAAAAGTGACAAATTCAATCTAGACTGATCACACCAAGCAGACTGGTTGATCGGACTCTGCTGGCTACTGCAGCATCAAGTTCCCTCTAAAAACCAGTCACAAACCTAGTCACAACCAGCTCACTCTGCTGCCAGAGCAGCAGCTCCACTCCAGTGCCCTGATGGGACTTCACCAGGAGGGTCTGATGGCCAGTGTTTTGTGCTCAGGGGTTTCTGACAGCCTAACTCTCCCAGAGTGCCCAAGCTTGGGCAGATTTGATGGTGCTGGTCAGAGCTCAAAATGCATTCTGTGTTCAGGTATCAGTTACATCACAACCGTATGAACAAAGCCATGAGCCTGTGCATGTCACTACTGAGTCAAACAAATGATTACCCAGACACAAATCATTCCCAGCCACTTTTTCTCCAATCCTGACACTAAAAGGTAATAAAATAAATTTTAAAAATGGTTAATTAATCTGTTCTATTTCTTTACTCCTCCCTACCATCACACACCCCAGTAAAGCAGGCATCAACCCCTGTACCAGCTCTAGGACATTCCCTGACTTCCCAACACTCCCATTCCTCCAGAGAGCAATTGGGTGGAAAGGGGCCTATTTTGCAGTCATTAAATTTTCATTTTATTTTTAACCAGATACACTGCCATTTGAAAAGCTCCCTGGTGAGCAAGGGATTGCCAGTCTGGGGAAGAGCGAGCACAGGCAGCGGGGGCCAGTGAGCATACAGAAGGTGTTGAACACAGCAGTTGCACGAGCAGCGGAGACGCGCAGCGGCACAGGGAGGGGTTGGCTCCTTGCCAGCCTGCTCTGTATTCTGAAAAACAGCAGAGCTAATAACCTCAATTACAGCCCAGCCTCTCTGGGGGCAGCTGATGGTGCCTTTGTTTATCTGAGTCCCGATGTGAAAGCAAAGATTGTTTTTTGTCTGAAGGGGCATGTGTTGTGCAGACACTGAAGAGATAAACAGTGAGTGTCGGGGAAAGAAAGGTCAAATAGTCACGGACTGGTTTGGGTTGGAAGGGACCTTTAAAGACCAGCCAGTTCCAACCCCCCTGCTGTGGGCAGGGACACCTTCCACTAGACCAGGTTGCTCCAAGTCCCATCCAACCTGGCCTTGAACCAAGCACAAGTCAAGTACACTTTCTTCCAGAATTCACCTTAGACACTGACACCTTTAATATGCCTTAAATTCTGGCTCCTTGGGGCTCCAAGGTATTTTAATTTAGCAACCAGAAAGTAGTAAGGCATCTGGAGGGTGACTATCCATGTTTCAGCCTTAGCTGAAACAGGGCTGGGCTTTCACCTCCACTCCACTCTCCACTGAGGCACTCAGCACCCAAATGAATCTGATGGCTTTTCAGAGAAGCCTGGAGCTATTCCATGACAGTATGCGGGGACTGACAACCAAAATATTTATTTTATTAGTATACTAGTTAGGCAGAGATTCTTAGAAGAAATAGGCAGGAAGAAAACAGACCCATGTCTGTTGAATATTTGAGAGAATACTCTCATAGAGAACATTCTTTGTGTCTGAAGAATATTTGAGACTGCAATATTACTGCACTTCTTGCAATTTTCCTCCTTGGTTACAAACCTAATCTACATTCAGAAAACCTGGAAGGACTGGGTAGAGAAACCACCACCTTCATCATGAGACCAGGGACCAGAAAATAGAGTGTGGCAGCACTTATGCTGAGTCAAGAAAATTACAGCATGTGATAGAGGCGAGCTCTGCCTACGTCTCCACGAAGAATTAAATACAATAGATTTCATAGAAATGACCGTCATTGTAAAATCTTTTATATTCAAGCACTGCTCCTGCTGATAAAATGAGCAATGCTTTTGCTCATGCATGGCTTCTGTCCGTGTGTCACAGGACACAGAGCCTGCAGGCTCAGTGACTCGGCTGAATCTGCCAGATGGTCCATACGGTTGGGCCCACACTGCAGCTGTAATGCAGTTTGCTGCACTGCAACTTCGTTTTCTTTATATATAAAAAGAGCCATATAAAGGCTTGTCAGGACCAGCAAAGTCTGCTTTTATTCAGTTACAGGTTCCCCCTCAGTCCAGCAGCACACCCAGAAGAGCTGCCACTTCAGGTGCTTGCAGCAATACACCTTCAGGTTACTTTTATATACATTTCAATTTAAATGAGGGTGAACTTATGTAATGGGAGTTAATTTTTCTCAATTCCCTTAGGAAGCAGAGGCAATCAGCCAGCACTCACAGCCATGTCACGAGTTGACTTTGTGCCCTGTGTACACACACAAGAAACACAAGCCTTGTTTATCTGCAGCAGCATAAATCTGAATCAGATATTGGATGCAGAGAAACAAAATGCTTCTTCCTGGTATAAGCCGAAAGTGCAATGCCAGCCATTTTTTGGCAGCCCAGAGTTGGATGAATTATGGATAATACGTTACCAGGAGGTGTTAGATCAAGTTTACACAGACTGATGAAAACACATCACTCCTCATAGCCAACAAGGATAGCAAGGATATGCTGTCAATATGTTTTGACAATGCAAAACCCAGGATCTAACAAGCAATGTAACAGCTCAGGTTAGATACCCCTGCCTCAGGCTAGGAGTCAAATCTCTCCTTGGCTAAGACAGCCAGACAATTTAACCTTTGCCTGATCTCACACATGACTGGCTCTTAAAAAATTACAGCAGAAGAATTGTGAAAGAGGGAGGGGGGAGTTATTGTATCTTTGACCTTGTTCACTCACATTAAATAACAAAACATGGGAGGGTCTGACACAGCCGGGCTGAACCTCTCCATTGACACATGCTGGCCTTCATTAACCACAAAGGCATGTTGGAAAATTCACATGAAGCAGTTGTACAAGACCCATAAAACACGATAGGTGTCGTTGCCTTGTCCGGTATGGAGCTGAACATCACTCCAGCCATGGGTCTCCAGCCACGCTGGACCAGTGCTCACCAGTAACCGGAGCTTTTACAGCCCATCACCATAGGCTGCACCTTCCAATCTCAAATCGGTTTTCCTCCTTTAAAGACAGTAAAAATCACACGATGCTGAGCTGGAGGTTTGCCTGGCATATATCATGTGATTTTTTTCAGTAAAATCACAGAAACAGCAAACGCAGGCTTAGGTTCATCAGCCAAATCCTCCCTAGATGCCTGAAGTCCCCAGGACCTCTAGTCCTCTTCTGTTTCTACACTCCTACAGAAACACTTGCTGTTACTGCCAGGTTTTGGCACAGTGGTGACAACTGTGATATTAATGTCCCAGGCAAAAGCAGCCACAGCAGCAAGAGAAATAGGAGTGGTGACAGGAATACTGAAAGAACAGCTGAATTTTTTGTGGCTTTTTAACGAAATAATCCAAGAAACTGCAAGGTCAGCTCCAGTTCAAGATACCTGTGTGGGTGATAGACCAAATCACAATTTGGCCTGTCCTCCTGCAGAAGATGTAGATCTCACTACAGCATCTTTCCTCTTGTCCTTTGCTGAGGAGCTGCAGTTTGTCACAGCAGCCCCTTGGCACCTGCAGAGGTGCTGACTGGGCTCTGCGGGGCACCCGCATCCCAGGTCACTAAAAAAGTACTTGGCACTAACAGGGAGAGTGACCCAGGGGTGACACCAAGCAGCCAACGACCAGCCTGCTGCTCCAGTGGAACAGCATTTGCAGCAGGTCCCCTAAAGCAAAGGGGATAGAAGAGCTACACCACCCAGCCCTGCAGTACAAACACTGGTGTTACTGGTGCCAGGGGGAGAGCTGACCTGAATGCTGACAACTAAGTGGATAATCACGTAACTCCAAATTCAAGTAGCTCTGTGCTTCACATTAAGGTTCAGCTAAATGTAGCAACTCAATAAGCATAATTAACTGTGCTCCAATTTTTAAGCTCAGTGAGATTGCAGACAGTAAAGTTTCCTCCCTCCGTCCAATAACACGAGAAGGGAAGAAAGAAGACCAAGCAGTGCAGATAGTGCTGATGTTTCGGGGAGATCTGTGGGCTGGAGGTTGATTAGCAGTCGTCAGTGTCCTTACTGTGAGAGGAGAGGAGTAGATAAGCAGGAAGCAGAACACTGCAGGCAGCTGATAACAGCAATTCCCAGATCAAGGCTGAGGGGGGGGTTGAGGATGCAGATCGGGAAAGACTTCCCAGAGAAAACAAGTTGTGATGCTGAATGGTTCTGAAGTTTGTGAAAAGTGCCTTGAGCCTACTAAATACAAACATGTCACTGAAATATTCTTCTCATCCTAGAGAACAGTTTTGTTTTAAACAGAAAGCAATACCTCCCAAATTCAAGCCCAGACACTTTTCAAATGTAATTAAGTTTGCCAAATAACTCCTCAGCCATCACTTAGAACCCCAACTACTTACAAATATGCAAATTTTTCTTGAAAACATCTTAAATCTTGCTCTGCCTACCAATGCATCACCTTTATCAATAAAGGGACATAGGTTTCATTAAAATAAACCAACAAAACCGAGTTTTGAAACAAAGCAGTCACTCATGAACTGTTTAGATGCTTATAAGGGAGTGTGGCTGACTGTAAGGACCTATACATCTTTGGTTTTTTAAGCCTCTTTAAACAAAAAAAAAAAGCTTTAGCGTGAAGTTTAAAAATGAAATTAAGCAATTTATTTGTAGCCTCATATCACCGTGCAGGGTGCAGAGTACTGCTAATAGTTTCCAGGTGACTGTGAAGGTCTCTATCACTTCTTGTGTTCAATTTCAAGGATGCTGTACATGTTATTTTATTACGGTTCATAAAATTTAACTAAATCCGAGGCACCAGCTCAGCACCATAGACTAGGAGAGACAGGGAACTCAGGATGGGGTTGGATCAACACCAGGGATGTAACTGCTCGCTTGCATCCAACAAGTTCATCTCCTGTTCACCAAAAGGAACAGGCACTACCAGCTCTGTAGTTCTGTAAAGGATTAGAAACCCTCAGTTGTTAAGGAAAATAAAGACAGAGAGTTTCCAAGCCTCAAGCAGGACCAGTCTCCCCAGCCAGCTGGTCAGTGGAGGGCTCTGCCTTTCAGACAGAACATCAAGCTCATTTCTGAGTAATAGCCCTATAATTTAGATATCAAGCCCAGGCCAATGAAGGCTCAGCAGCCACAATCACCACGTTTTTATCCATCCAACCTAGCGCAGAAACCCTACTGTAATCCCCTTTCCTAGCACATTATCTTTAATCACAGGCATAATAGAGATTCAATTTGAGCCCTCAGCTGCATTTTCTTCCTTGTTATTCACAGTGCTGTATTTTCATCAGCAATAAACAATTTCCCCCCATTTCATTTTGCATTTATCTGCCTCAAAGACAGCCTTTTAAGGTTTTGATAGCCCTGTGTGGAAGCTCCTGGCTAGTAATGAAGACAGAAACTCACGGGTTTTACCCAGAAAATTGAATTGCACAAAGCAACTGTTTAGAAAGCATCCACTTCCTTTGTTCTCCTTCAGATAACATCCTCAGAAATTTAGCAGTTATTTGCAGTCATTTGCCAGCACTGTTTTCATCCAAGAACCCAAATCCCACCATCGAGAGTTGCTCCAGCGTGGGCAGGGTCTGTTCAATCTGATGCTCTCAGAGTGGAGTGACCACCCAAATGCTTTATTACCAGAGGTCTGGGCTTCACCTCTTTGCTCTGGTACCTCCTCTAGTCCTTTCTGAACAAGCAGCCTCTTTAAGCAATACCAGTAGTCTGAACTGTTTAAAAAGAAAGTTGCCAAAACATGAAATTAATCTAGGCCGTGTAAATACACAGTTTCCCCTTAATTGAATCTTTAAACGCACCTGTGTCAATGCAGGCACCCAGCAATGTATCAGCTTGCAGGACTGAAAGGTCTATTCCCCCCTAGAGGCATCTGGGCTAACATTTCATAAATTACAATCATGTTTTCCTTTTCTGTTAATATTTTCATTCCAAAGGTCATTTACCACACACACACACTCTCACAAAGCAGAGGAAGGTGATGGAAGCTGCTTGATTCCTAGATACAGGAATCAGTCACTCTATTAATGATGCAAATCTACAGTCTTACTACAAAGATGTTTCTACCTGCAGCCAGTGCATTCACCCAGAAAAAGCTCCATTCCAGGAATTCACATGTGTATGAGCACCCAGGCTCTGGGAGCAGGTGCAAGACTCCTCTCTACACGTACCTTGGGCTACTAGAGATGTCAGACCATCATCAGGGCCTAGAGCAACCTAGTCTAGTGGAAGGTGTCCCCAGCCATGGCAGAAGGTTGAAACAAGATCTTTCAGGTCCTTTCCAACCCAAACCATTCTGTGATTCCTTCTGAAGCTCAATGCTTCAGTTGGGCACCCTCATCCCTCACTAAGTCAACCAGCCTTTGGTCACCAGCCTTGGACACGGAGCCAGCCTTGCTCAGGAAAGTCTCACAGGGGATCTCTCTTCTTCCCTGAGAGGCAAAAAGGATGAGGCTGCACAGCAGCTGTGGATCAGCACCAAAGAGGACCCCGAAGGTGACCCAAGTACTGAGCCCGCCCCAGCCTGAACTGGGGTCTCTGACAAGGACTGCTTGATCCCAGGAAACCAGACATTGCCTGAGCAGCATTTGGTTGCAGAGAATCCTGTTTATACACACAGATCTGAGAGCCTTCAGTGGTTAATGGTTAACACACTTTCTGAAATATCTAAGGAACATAATATTTTCTTTGGTTATTATCATATCAGCCTGACAAGGTTTCTGTGCCCCATCCGAGAGGGTGTCAGGAGCTTAATATTAATTAAATAGCAGATTTAAGGTTATTTCTCATAATCACAGCTGTGATCTGAATTATTGCTCAATGATATTCCACTTTTGTCTGCTTGCTGCTTTTGATTGATTATTTGCATTTGCTGGTTTATAACATCCATGTATTGCTTCGGACAGAGGCATCTTTTTTGATTCTAACTGCATTACATTCTCTGGTCAGATGATGGATTGGACTTTCTAGCATACCATAAACACCAGCCCATCCTTGCCAACATGATATGTATCTATATTCCATAATCACTCTTCAGCGTATTCTGTATTCAATCATCCTTATATTCATTTCTACTGATATTATTATTATTAGCCTTGGGGAACTTGTTTTATAGGCTATTTAGTTTGAATTAACCATATATGTCAGTCACTTCTTGTTTCTAGAAGAACACAGATGATAAATGGTAGGATTTATGCCTAGACTCTGCTTTGGACTAGTTCCCATCTTTACCTCTATCTAAGTATTATTACTCTTGGTAAAACAACTGCAGGATTCATTGTCAGAAACTTCCATGCACACATATCACAAGCTTGTTAGTGGATACATTAGGCACACTTGGAAATTGCTTTTTCTTTCTACTAACTTTCTGGTTTAATCAAATATGATCTCAAGAGAACAAGGTCTTTTGCCATTTTTCACCCATAGAGCTCACTGCCACCTCTCAAAAATAAATTCCTTGCTTGATCAAGATTTGATTATATTTCAACTACATTTTGTCTTTATTATATCTACATGTTGAGCCTTATTGAAATTTTAATTATTTTTTAGTTAAACACACTTGGTTATTCAGGAACAAGTGTTTGACCATCCTTTCACTCAGCTTTTACAAGATCAAATTGGCATGGTGTTGGTGGAAATAGATACACGTGCACAGTCAAGTGACCACATGTGCAAGTTGTGATGAAATATTCAAACACAGAATTAAATTTTCTCCCCGATTCCTCTTGATGCAGCTGTGTTAAATTTTGAGGCTTTATCCCTTCTCCAAAAGTTCCAAAGCAAAGCACACCTCAGATGACGTTTTGCTCAAATTGTTCCCCATCATCCCTCTACCTTTGCCTCCCACTAATGACTCATAGAGACATTTCTGGGGGCTTCTGGAGTAACTGGCATCCCTTGTGATGGGGAAACACACTATTGCCTGCTGCTCTACACCCCTTTAGAGCAGGACTGAGTCACCCTATTTTTGGCTTGAAGCCTGTAGATCCCTCTAACACTACTGAAGAAGGGCCAGGCTGCAGATGGACAGCACAAGGAATGTGACCATCTGCTCTGCCCCTGGTACTACACAAACTCAGTTACTTCTACTCCTGCAAGGGTTCTCTCCATGGGTTTTTTGATTTTTTTTGCTCAAGTTTCCAACTTATACGGGAAAATCACCACACTTACCCCCTTTCTGGAAGCATTTTCTGTAACGTGTCAGCCTTTGGCATGGTGGTGTCACATATTATGGGCCAGAGCTGTGCATTAGTCAGCCCCGGATCTCCCAAAATAGAAGTGAGCAGCCTGATGCACACAAGTGGATTATGAAACTATTTTGTCACATCTGCACTGGGAGATTAAAAGCTGTCAAAAGATTATCATAATGGAAATGGGTTATCTAGCAAGGTGAAGATTGGAAACAGCTGGGACACCACCACCAGAGCTGAACACTGTTAAAACTGGCAGATTATCTCCTTTCTCTATGATTTTACATACACTGACCAGAGATTAAGGCAGGGAAGCCTTGAATCAGGTAGGACTCTACTTTTCAGTCAGAAGTTTTCCTCAGCCTTCAGTATGCAGCAGTCAGGATATTTGAGAGGGAAAAAAATCAAAGAAATCATATACTTCCAAATCTAGACAGAAAGCAAAGCCTCTGTGAGCCAAAACATGAGCAGACAAGACAGATATAAGCAACCACAATCAAAGGCTTTGCCTGGAAATACTACTAACAATTTAGGTGATAATTCTTGCTCTCTACAATGCTGCAAGTAGCATATCTAAGCAAAATGAATCCCACACTCT
Source organism: Pipra filicauda (assembly GCF_003945595.2). Lineage (NCBI taxonomy): Eukaryota > Metazoa > Chordata > Aves > Passeriformes > Pipridae > Pipra > Pipra filicauda. The sequence continues at coordinate 7,725,811 of NW_024104643.1, read as the reverse complement.
GGCAGAATGGCTTTAAATCAAAGGAATAAAAACAGAAGCCAAGCAGCAGGCAGCAATGCACACTCCAGTCACCTGATGTAGCAGTGGGCATCCCTCCTCCGCACTGTGATGCACTCTGGGAAGTGCTGGGGACTCAGTCAGTGCCCCTGCAGCCAAATCCACCAAGGGATGACTCGGAAATGGTTTTGAGAGCAGAGATATCCTTGCGGAATTCTACCCACTTAATCCTTGCCAGTGTAAGCACATTTATTATGATAACTTTAAAAAATAAAATCCTTTAACCACCAGAGAAGGGATCTGTGTTCCCATGTGTTGCATCTGCATCCTGCTGCAGGTGTTCACACTTGCTTATGCCCATGGCCAAAGTGGTGTGTGGGCAATGAGCAGGAGCAGGGGAGAGGATGTGAGCTCAGGATCTATTACATTTCTGTCTCATTACCCTGCCAGCTGCAGCACTCTCGCGGTAGGGATACTTGCCCAGAGTCCTGATTCATTGGGTCAGAGAGATCGTGGGCTTCAGGACATGGGGGAGGAAAAAGGCAAGGGTGAAGATATTTTTATGCCTGACCTTTCCTAGAAGGTCAGGAGTTGGGGTTTGTTTCTTACCACAATGCTGCAGCAGTGAGAGAGAGCTCCATGCTGGAGCAGGCTCCTGGCAAGATCTGTGGCCCCATGGAGAGAAGAGCCCATGCAGGAGCAGTTTTACTGGCAGGACTCGTGACCCCACAGGGGACCCATACTGGAGCAGCCTGTACCTGAAGGACTGCACCCCATGGAAGGGCCCCACACTGGAGCAGTTCATGAAGAACTGCAGCCCAGGGGAAGGGCCCATCTTGGAGAAATTTGTGGAGGACAGTCCCTCGTGGGAGGAATGCTGTACTGGAGCAGGGGAGGAGTGTGAGGAGTCGTACCCCTGAAGAGGAAGGAGCAGCGGAGACAGTGTGTTTTCAACTGACCACATTTCCTGTACCACTCGGGGGAGGAGGGAGAGAATTTGGGAGTAGAGTTGAGCCTGGGAAGAAGGGAGAGGTTAGCGGAAGGTATTTTTAGGATTTTTTTGTATCTCTCATTACCCTACTGTAACTTCATTGGTAATAAATTAAACTAATTCCCCTGAGTCAAGCCTGTTTTGCCCTCAACTGTAACTGGCGAGTGATGTCTCCCTGCTCTTATCTCAATCCATGAGCCTTTCACCATGTTTTTTCTCCCCTGTCCAGTTGAAGAGGGGAGTGATGGAGTGGCTTCGGTGGGCACCTGGCATCCAGCCAAAATTAGCCCACTACAGCTTATCCACAAACCTCTGGAGACAATGTCACCCACAGCTCCAGTGTCACCCCAACCACCATCGAAGCCCTTGTCTCAAATAAACTCTGCAGGTAAGTTCACCAACAGTCAAAAGACCCAAGATTTTGGTCAGCTCTTCCTGACAAGCTGGAGAAGGGGAAGGTCAGTATGGGAAGCCTGTTCAGAAACAGCTAATCTACCCAGGTCCTGCAGCCTGCACTTGTGAGATTTATTTAAAGTACCCAGATACATAAAACATTTCATTAATTCCTGGGGGTTCACAGTGTGAACTTCTAATAAGTGTGCACTCAGGAATACTATGGAAAAAGTTAGGACACTTACATAAACATTCCTGCTGGGCACCTGATTTATAAATGTGCTGTTTAATCAAAATAAAAGCAGAGGCAGCTCAGCTCCCTGACTAGCCAGAGCCCAACCTCCAGCTGGGTGGGAATGGCAGGGACAACCTTCCTGCTCAATTACTCACAGAAGTTATCCAACAGATATGTCTGTTGAGTTAGATAACACTTTAATCAAGCTCAGTATGTTGATTATCAAAGGAAAATCCATCACACTCCACAGAGAGAAGGGGATGTCTTTCTACTAGGAGTAATTTGAGAGGAACTTTGACCAATAGAAGCCAATGTCCCAGTCCCTGTATATTAACAACAAACTGGCTATTCCACTTTTTTGAAGCTTATTTACATTTTAAATCTGCTGCCCTGAACATGGGGAATGCAGAAGAGAAGCCCTTCCTGAGCTGGAGAGCCCAGCAGAGCAGGACACAAAGAGAGCAACTCAGCTTGGTTCTTCAGCATTTCCCATGTTTCAAATGGAGATAATGAAACTTAAATGCACCAAAATCTCTGCCTGAATATCCACAGAGGGAAACAGGAGATGAGTGAATGTTGTTACACATTCCAGTTGACCTGCTCAATGTCCCACGTGGTTTGTAAAAGGTGTTTTCAACAAATACTATTAACTTACTTTGTTTCCTACAAGGTACTGATTTCCAATATTTTTAACAAGTCCTTTGAAACACTCTATAATGTTTATATTTACTGCTTCAGTAGATCTGAGGTCTCAGGTGCAAAAGCCTGCCTAGGGCTACATGTCTCTTTCCACCACGAACTCGATTAAAGGAAAAATCCAGACTGAGATGTAGAAGAAAAATTTTACTGTTACAAGAAAACTATTTGGATGAGAGAGGAGCAGAAATTTCAACCTTTTCCCATACATATCTCCAAATTTTTACTTGCTGCCAATAGTTCAGCAGGGAAACATTGACTACTGAAGATTCATTTTTCAAATGAGCCTTTAATTTAGTGGCTCTAGGAGCTACTCTATTCCCTGTGCTCCCGACTGAACGCGCCTGTGTCCTTTCCTTCGAGATGAGCTCCTTTGTACGCAAAATCTGCCACCCTGCCTTATTTATTATTGACTCATCACAGTTTGGAAACATAGTTTAAAATAAATGAATGCCATGGCCATGAGGTTATTAAACTGCCTGGCATTGAGGAAATTGCTTTTCATAAACATCCTGAGCCCTCATGGTTTTTTTCTTTAAGTGTTTAATATACTGAGAATCCAAGTTAGTAGTCTGAAAACTGAATTGCTAATAAGAAGGAAAGATGTATTATTGTTCAATATTGAAAGGCTGAAGTCAGAGGACAGAGCAGAGAAAGGAGTTCTCAATGCACAAATAATATTCTCTGTACCTGCTGTCACTTGATGCATAAGCTGATTAGTGATAGAAAGTGCCTCCACATTCTCAGTAGGTGAGGCCACATAGAAGATGTTCATTCCAGCTCTCCTCCATCATGGATCCTGGCAATACAGATATTAACAGGTGAACAAAGAATTAACTGGTGATTTCCACTTTAGTGTACAGAGCCATAGAAGCACAATCAAAGTGTTGTAGGCACTAAATCCCTATTAATATCTTCCCTCGGTAGCACTGGGCCCTGCCCTGTGTGTACTAGCACTATCCTAGGCACTCAGAGAGGAGCGTACAAGGGTAGGAGCAACTTATTTTGGAAAGTCAGATACATTATCCAGATAAATGGCACATGGAGAATGTGCCTCCCTTTAGCTAGTCATCAAATCCATACAGATACATTTAGGGATGCCCTCATGTGTCAGTATCTCAGTTCCTCTTTCAGGGCAGATTACCTCTACTCTATTGCTCTTACTATATAATATACACCAAAGCTGAAGTTTGAAAAAGCTTTGTTTCACACCTTCTGTGTGTGAAACAGCCAGAGCTGCAGCAGGACAGGGAGACCACAGAATGCCCTGTCCTACCTGCACACTTGATAATCCCACTCCTCAGTGCTGGAACTTGTTTCTTACTTGTGCCGTGTAATCATGGTTCCCTTCAAAACAGGCCTGGGCAGCCTCTGTTTGCCTCAATCTCAACATCTCAGATTCCAGGCAAAAAGTAGATTGATCAATCTATTTCCTATCCGTACATCCAGTACTCCTCAACAGCCTCACAGGTACTGCAGGTTTGAAGGGGGTCTGAAGCCTGACCAGTTCTCCAGCCTGACATGGCAATGCAGCAGCAGAACCAACCACCTTCTACACTTTACTCTCTAAACAGGGCTTGGAGGAAAGAGGGACAATGGTCACCCTCCTCACCTGTAATAACCAACATGGTACCAAGGGAGGTACTTGGAGATGCTTTCACATCAGGTCTTACAAGAACAATGAAATTTCCAGTCCTCATCCCATTTAGAGCCCCAGCAAGACAAAGGGATGGAAAACAGCAGCTGAAACCACAAACAAAACCTAGATTGTCTCAGGTCCATTTGCCTCATGAGTTTGCACCCACACAATGCTAAAACAAGGCCAGCACCGCTTGCCGTCTCTTGAACAGATGTAAAACCTGAGCAAATCGTTCATCAGTAATGAATTTCTGTTTAAAATGCCTCTAAATTGAAGAAAATGAGTATTTCTCTTTCCGGCAGAGAAGCGGCACCGTGCCTCAATCGGGGTTGCTACGCAACCGCCTCCTGCACATGGCTGATAACACTCCCGGCATTATTTCCTCGCCTGACTACTCCGTCAGAACAAAGCCCAGCTAATGAAGCTTTGAAATGCTTTTGGCTTTGCCTTTGACGGCTCAACACGGGTTTTCCTTGCATGTATGTGACAGTTACAGCAGGGACTCACTGTCCCTCCCAGCCAGGCACTCTCCGGAGCTGGATGGAGGAGATGCCCAATGGAGAGTGATGGGCAGCAGGGGAAAAGAGCAGCCAAACACCCAACAGACATAACCAGCGTCCAAAATGGAGGGCAGCCACACCTGCCACGGCACGAGGTGGCAATGATGAATCCCTCTGAAACACTGAGCCGTCAGCATTACAGATCAAGCCAGACATTCTCCAGTTTCAATTTATCCCTCTGCCCTAAGGCCCTTATCACACTGAGGCTGCTGCTCATGGGTTTGGCTATAGTGAGGATAAACCTCCCCTAGCATATGCAACACCTTTTTTTACCAATATGTTGGAATAAATTTGACTGTGATTTTCTTACACAGTGTGTGTAAGCAAAACCCTCCTTCTGCTAGATGAGTTGGTGTAGCAAGAACCATTGCTGGCAAGGAGAACTAGCTTCCACCACAGACATCTTCATCCTCCTGAAGGAGCAGCCAGCTGAGGCTGAAGCAGTCCCATTTTGTAGTGCCACATCCATACAACTTTTGAACGCTTCCAGGGATGACGATTCCACCACTTCCCTGGGCAGCCCATTCCAATGCCTGACCATCCTTTCAGCGAAGAATTTTTTCCTAATCTCTAATTTAAAATTCCCCTAGCACAACTTGAGGCTATTTCCTCTCGTTTTGTCACCTGTTACCCGGGAGAAGAGCCCGATCCCCATCTGGCTCCACCCTCCTGTCCAGGAATTGTAGAGAGTGAGATAGTCCCCCCTGAGCCTCCTTTTCTCCAAGCTGAGCCCTACAGCAACCCCAGCCACTCCTCTTCAGACTTATGCTCCAGACCCTTTCCTAGCTGTAGCAGATCTACCCTTTACCAGTTCATTTCACAGAAGGGCTGAACACAGTGAAACAGGGAGCATTTCCTTGGCCCTCTGATATCTCATCTACTTAATGGGATCACCCTAAATACATGTGTGGATGTGACACAATCTCGGTGTGACCAGGCAGAAAGGATAGGCTGACTACACAGGCACTGTGAGCTTGCCAGAGTGCACAGACAAAATAACAAGCAACAATAAACAAAATGACAAGCAACCCACACAGGTACAGAAGCTCCAACAGGAATGAACTCCTGTAGCTGAATGTTTTCTAGACAGCACGTGGCTCCAATTACCTGGAAGAAGAGCTGGGGACAAGTTTTTCTCACACCAGCAGGGTGGAAGGATTGGCTGGGGCTAAAAGCACAGATGCCCTTGGACAGCAAGACGGTATCTGGGCAGTCAGAGCAGGCAACAGACAACCTGAGGGATTAATCTTGCTCTCAAAGACATACATTCTGCAAACAACTCAGTAAGAGTCACAAGGAAGGGCACCACCCAGAGAATCCAACCCAGCCCTGATCGAGGTGTAGATTATAGCAAATCAACCCACCTGGCTGCTCGCCTGCCAGGACTCTGCCTCGCTGGGCTGAGCTGAAGAAAGCCCAGCATGGGCGCTTTTTGCTGGAGACAAAATTATCTAACAAGAGACAATTATGTGACATTACCATTAAAAGCAGTGTGTGACAAAAAAAGCTTTAAGCCTCTGTATCCTGAGATCTGCAAACCCCTTTCTCCACCTTTGTGCTAAAAGGGCCTCATTTAGTCCATTTGCTCTGTCCCAGTCAGGCAAAGCGAAAGTAAGGTTGATCGATTTGTTAATTACAGTAATTTTATCTTAAATAGAGACAGCTGAGTGTTCATCAAGTCACAACTTCGCCTATTACAGAGAGACCTACCTCCTGCTCAGTAATTAGGGATAATAAGTGGCTCATAAATGCAACCCACAACAACATGCTCTGAGAGCATGGCTCAGAATCAGGAGGGCTATTAGGGAACCCCAAGGTCTATTTCTCCTTTTGAAGAAAACAATGTAAAAATCTTTAATTGTCTCTCTTGAAACCCTGAGACAGTTTTGCCATTTTGTTATAAATAAAAGGCAATTATTCCACTTTGTGATTGCTCTTGTGCCCAGAGAAGGCTTAACTAGAGTCACCAGTGCAAATGAGAGTGACTTTCTCTTCCTGCATTGACTGGGCACATACAAAAAGCTGAGGTAGGAAGTAAGACCAGTGAGTTATGTATAATCACACTCCTCAGACTTTTAAGACTCTAAGTAAGGCTCAAAAGATTCAGTTTGAACACAAGTCACAAGCAGTCCATGCTCAGCTTGAATCATCCATCCACACACATGGCCTAACTTGAAATGTGTTCGTTACCGAAGGCTCACCTCACCCTCCTGTCACAGAAAGGGCAGGCTGGCAAAAGCTGAGGGCAAAGGAAACCAGCTTTGGTCGTCATCCTGCACAGAATGGGGAATCTCTGAGGCAAGTTTCTACTGCAGCCTGCCAAGAGCAAGGTTTGAGGTGAGCAAGGAGAGAACATCAGAGCTCACGTGCATCTGTATGTCTTCCAAATCCTGCAAAACAACAAACAAAATGACAAGCAACCCACACAGGTACACCCACATCCTCCATTTCTGTTTGGCTTCTTGCTTTTTTCCACCTTTATCCCCTAGGTAATTACTCCTGCAACTTCACCAGCCAGAAAAGTACAGACAGCCAAGAGGGTCAGAGAGATGAAAACCACACCACTTCAAGGACTACAGAGAAAAGGAATTCCTTCCTCCACCCACATTCTTTGGGGCCAATCCTTGGACAGAACTAGATAACAGAGCACAGTGTGGAAGGAAAGGCTTCAACACCTTGAGCTCAGTTGATCCTGCCAGGTCCAGGTGCTGGGGAAAAGGACCTTGGTAGGTGAGGTCGCCTACCTTCCCCAGGACAGTGAAGAATGGGGAGGGACAACCAAGGGTGTTTGTCACCACCAGCAATGAAAAAAAAACATAAAACTTGAGATCGGGTGTAGTAGAGGAGGCTGGGGGTGACTATGGGGGCTGATCCTGCTCTGGCCGTTTCCCAGATGGTAAGTCAGTGCAGCTGCACATTTTCTTTTCCAGTAACTTAAAATACTGAACTGCGGCCTCTATTTTCCCCTGAAGCTGAAGACATATATGCAGCCCCCATGTGCAGTCAAGACCAAACAGCATTTGGAGAGAACTTTAAAGTTTCATTCTCTTAGCATGCAAAACAACAGATGTCATTTATCTCATTTTCAGCACTGGGGAGTGCACAAGGATAAAGAAATAGATTTAATCAAATGCAGTTGTATTTCATTTACAACAATACTTGCTGCCACTTACTTTGCTCCAGGAAGTGCATTTAGTTGTTTTCCTGTGGCATTTCCCTGCAGGAGCTGAAGCTTCACTTGTTCCTGTGAAGATCCTGTATTTCTGCAAATACCTTTTCCTGATGCAAATTACCCTTTTTTTTTAATTAACGCGTGGTATTTCAGTTCCACTTAATCCACAACTATGTTTAACCAGCATTTGCAAGACTGTTTTATATTCTGTCCTGTTATCTCAGCACAGCATAAAGTTGCATTCAAGTTGCCTGCAGAATAAATACTGGGCTTTTATTGTGAGCAAGGGAGAGCTGTGTAATGATCAATCACAAAAGCCCTTGGGGATGGGAGAGATCAGCACTTTGATAGTGCTGAAGATGAATGGGTGAAATGAGTTTGATAAGCTGGTCTTTTCCTCAGATAATTGCTCTGGAAGCTTTCTAAAGCCACTTGGATCCTCTTTCCCTTTTGTTTCTGGGTAGGATAGCAATTCCTGTTTTTCCAGCAGCACTACTGGACGGGCTGCTGCTGTTACTGTTTTTAAACGAATCACAGTGGATTTATGCCACATTTTATCACTGACTATTGAACACTAAAGTATTAGTCACGATTTAACAAAATATTCAGACTGGATTCCTATTATTCCTCGCCAATTTGGCTAGTCCAGCACCCATGTCACTGAGCACAGCTCAGCTGAGAAAGACTGAGGGAGTGGGAAAGGGACTTCTCATCCTTCCTCAAGCTTAAATCTTTAACAGCAGCTCAGAAGTCATTAATCCTTGGTGCTCACCTTCAGCTCCCATCAACCTTTCTCTGGACTTTTTATACCCATCACCATCCTCCTTTTTCTCCTCCTGGATCATTCTTTTGCAGCAATCCCACAGGATCATCCAAAGAGGAACTTCTCCTGAAGCTTTAACACAAAATTCTTGCCCAGATCACTTAGACCCCAGGTACATCCCTCTTCAGGCCCAAGGCAAATAATGCTAGCATTCATAGACATACTAACTTATTCTCAGCCACTAATGAAAATGGAGCCAAGAGATTTCACTGTATTTTTATTGTTTCACTGAATAAAATGGAATTTAAATACAGAATTAAAAATTTGTAAAAAACGTTATTAAAAGCCAGCATTCAAAAGTGGGTTGCACATCAGTGACCAAAAAATTTGCATTTGCTTTTTGATACAAAGACAGGTCAGAAAAATAAAAAAAGCACATCCATCATCTGAAAAGACCTGATTTTTTTTTTTTTTACATTTCCTTTCATGTTTGAGACCTGATATTTGTCTCTTAAGAATCTCCCACGAACCTTGGTTTTCACAGCACTGATTCACATTGTTTGGTTTTCAAAAAACCCCAATCATTTGTAGTTTACAGTAGCAGTGATGTAGTGACCCCTCAATACATACTGACAGTATGTTTAATAAACCAGCATATGAGGGGTGGAAAAAAAATGCAGCATTATGTGATTTGCAGGGGTGCAATTTAGCCTGCAAAACATCTCTGTGCTCACACCCATGCCTTTATGAGTTGGGTATTTCTCGGGTTATCACATTTCTGGCATTCGCTCTTTGCCAACTCCATCACTGCAACAAAGAATTCTACAAGTGATGAGTGAATAGGTACCATTGATTTTTAATGCCCCATTTTAAAGCAGCTTGATCTTTCAAGGCACAAATTCCTCATCCTCAAGGAAAACAATCAGGCTCTTTTAGGCACAATTTAAACCCTAGAAAAGAGGCACCTCCCTCAAGAATTCTTGACGTCGGGGATCTCGGTCAGGGTTGGGAGGTGGGTTTTTTGCAAGTTTATATTATCGTTTCTTAAGAAGACAACTATGAAGATGGTCCAACCAGTCAATGCATCTGCATCATCTCAACCAAAAAATACTAGAAAGACTCTCTAATATATGCATAATTTTAAGATATCACCGCCACTCACATACTGTTCATAACAGGCTGGAAAGAATATGGAGTATGGCTCACCTGTTCTTCTAGGATCTTAACCACCACAAGAATTTAACCACACAGACAGAGAGTGAAGTGCCCTTACAACAGAAACTAGGAGTTTGAGATAAAGAGTAAGGAAAGCTACACATCAGCCTCGGGGGAAAAAAAGGAGAGGGGGGAAAATTCAGATTGCAATGGAAAGCAATTCATTTAACAAGAAAAATAATACTGGAGATTGTCACTAGTGCACCTAGAATTTGGCAAATGAAATACTTTGAGCATACACTTGCAGGGCAGCCCTGCCTCTGCCACAGGAATAAATATCCAACAGTGTTTAATAACGGTACATAAAAAGAGACATCCGGATTTCTGGATACAATGCATGTTCCATCCTCTGTAACTGCACAGTGGGTTCCCTCACATAAGGTATTTCAGTAACATCACAAAGGAATACAATTCTTCTGCGCTCCTCCTCCAGGAGTAGAGTCCTCTTTAGTTGGGGTTGGATGATGAGGATGCAGCAGCAATGTGAGGTGCAAGTGTTTTGCTCTACCCTCATTCTCCACCCACAGCGACCACATTGTGCTGTGAGGGACGGAAATGTGCAGCTGGAGCAATGAAGGCTCAGTTCAGTACCCACTGTGTGAGACCAGGCACAGGCATAGATAGACCTCTCAGTTCAGCCACTTCACATCTCAGGGGAGGCTTGGTTTGTTTTGGACAGACATGTTCACACAGAATCCTCCACAAAGATGTTCAGTTTATGTGGCCAGGTCAGATTACTATCCTCAAATTAACTTCAGAATATTTCCTGTTTTCTGTCGACATATAGGTTGTCCAGCAAAATAAATGCATGTTTTACCCTCATCAATGGCAGCCTGTAGATTCGGTTTTGCATTACCAGCAGAGCTGTATGGGACACACATCTCTCTTGTCACACTGCACATCTGAAAGGTTGCTGTCCATTTTTTGCAAGGAAAGTTATGTTCTTGTGTTGCGTATGTATTTATCTGCAGTCATTAAATACAGGATGTTGGTATCACATTCCACCTGGCCTTTTTGCAAACACCCTTCTTCATTCTTCAAAGAACATAACAGTGTCTCTTAGTGAAACCTATGGTCTCAACTTCTGGTGATGTGCACCAGGCAATCATGGACCTTACCAAGGGGATATCCTTAATACCACTGCAGCAATTTGACTGTCTCTCCTCCAAATGGTGCATACGACCAAAAAAAATACATAGGAACTGCTGCTTGTTTCCAACACCTCTGTTAGCAGGTAGGCTCACGTACTCTCACTGCCAGCTGCCATGGAAGCAGTAAATAAAGTTGTTTTTACCTCCAAAGTCACAAGCACTGTCCAGTCTGTGACTACACCAGAAATGTCTCTATTTCCATAACTTCCAAAAACTTCAACCAAATGCTTTGTTTTTCTCATCTTTTCCTTAGAACATCCGAGGATAAGATGGGTTTTGCTTAATTATCCACTCAGCATGGGGGTTGATGTGGTACAAGTCCAAGAGGTAAGTGTCTGGGTCCAGGCAATGTTCACCTATTAAAACAAAAAATTCAGGAAAAAACCCCACTTTTTTTTATATCCTTAGTTCTGTAGTTGTTAGGTTTTGGGTTTTGTTTGGTTTTCCCTCACCTAAAAATCAGTACTTGTTAACATTAATTTCAATATTACGCCATTCAGAAGTGTTTTCACAAATCCGGGGTAATGCTTCAAAATGAAAGAGGGTAGATGTACATTAGATATTAAGAAGAAATTCTTCACTCTGAGGGTGGTGAAGCACCAGCACAGCTTGCCCGGAGAAGTTTAACTCCTTTCTGAAACAAGTTAAGCGTAAAAATTGGGTAACAGAGTCCTTATTTTCAGTTGCCTTTTGTACTTACCAATATTACCTCCCACTTCATACAGAAATAAGTTTGTGCACTCTGTTGAGTTGTTACTGCAGAAAGAAAAACACACTGAAGTTAAATCTTTGCAAAGACAGGTTAGGTTGCTCAGTACTGTTTATTGCAAAAGAATTGTTTGTGGTTCTGAGGCCAGCAATGGTCAAGGAAGCTACAGGCCATGGTACAGAGACCTTGCTGATCCTCCTGAACAGGTGTTGAGAAGGACATCCAAAACTGGAAAAAACCCCCACCAAGGCAGTTATTCCTCACTGGCAGCAAGCAGCACACTGTATGCAAACACTAACTTTTCAGTTGGAAAACAATAGGCATAAATATCAAAGTTCACTGTCAGCATTCCTCAAAAACTGATGGACTACTCCAGAGAAGCTCACTTGCAGGAAGACTTTGGCAGCTGTGAGATACCAGCTGACTCGTAATCAGCCAACTTCCCCTCCATCCTCCTTGTCTAGACACCTTGTGTGACACAGTCAGGAGATGCACTGCTGCATTACCTACTAAATACAGTCTGCAGGAATGGTGACAGAGTGGGGCAGGAACTCTTCTGTTCATTTTTTGGGTTACTTCAGCAATTTACCACTGGAGCATAGGAGGGAATTGCGGAGTTCATTTTAGGAAATCCCTACATTGACATATTCATGTTGAGATTACTACTCCAGGCAGGTAATTTGCACAGGTGATGTTTTTTCCAGGTGAGTTAGAGAGGATTCGCTTTGCAGGATCAATGTTATTCCAATTTTCCTTCCTTTCTCCACCTACTTTTCCAGTAAGGTTGCTGGAGTTCACTTGCTGTCCAGCAGCCCAGAGGGGATGGGACCACTGACCTCTTGACAGCCTAAGCACAAAATGGAATCACTCAGCTGAACTAACACTTGACTTCCCCATCCAACACACTATTTCCACTGCTGAGAATAGAGAAGCAGAGAACAGTCTCCTCATGATTCACTGTGTTGCCACATCACCTCAGCCACAAGATCAAAACCAGCAACCACTTAGTTGGGGTTTTTTTGTTTGTTTGCGGGGTTGGTTTGTTTGTTTGTGGGGTTTTTTTTTGTGTGGTTTTTTTTGTTTGGTTGGTTGTTTGGTTGTTTTTTTAAAGCAGAGAAAAAGCAATTTACCACTTGAGGAGGTTGACAGTGTTAACAATATTCCAGCCATTCTGGCACAGGTTCTTTTGGAACTGCCTGAGGACATCTGCAACCCTGATTGCATTGTTCAAATGCACCTCCAGTGAGTCCTTCAGGAGGAGAGATGCGTGGACTTTCACAATCTTCGAAGGCTGAACAAAAAAAAAAAAAAAACAACAAAAAAAAAAGTGCTTAAAGACTTCATTATCAGTCAAAACCCCAAGTTTCAAAATAGATTGGAGAGTGTGAAGAATTACACCTATCCAGCCAGCTGCTCATAGACTTTAGCCTTGTTTCTTATTCCACACATTCTACAGGTTAAAAACTTAAAGCAGCATCAAGGTGAGCATTATAAATAAATCACTAGCATTTCGGTGCTGTGTCCGGGAAAGGAGACCTGTGCTCTCCATCAGCGAGCGGTGGTGCTCTCTGCTGTTCAAACCCAGCACTACCACCAGAAAGCGACACAAGCTTGGATGAAAATAGGATTTGTCGCAAGAAATTTTAACAAACTGGTTTGCACGAGTCTGAATGACTTCTCTGAAATTCATTTAAATTACTGTAAAAGGAGTTTAGACAGCTGGATTGCAGACTACTGAATTTCAGAAAGGTAGTTTCCAAAGAAAGGAAGCACTGAGCCATCACAGAGCTGAGTCCAAGTGGTTTTTTTTTTCCCAATACTGTTTTAATCAGCTACTCCATGAAGTAACTTCTCAGAACTTTTGCCAAGAACACTGAATTATTCTCGCAGGATTTAACCTGCTGTAAGTTAATTTTGCAATCCCAAAACCTCTGCAAAAACAGTGCACAAGATTGAGTCCATTAGAACGGTGTTAACCACTTCCTAAGCATGGGGTCGTCTGTTTGATTGCCTAAACAGTAGCTGCCCTATCCAAAATGACAGCACCTTCAACAGTGACATGTCATCTTAACAGCCGTATTTTAGGCAGACATCATCTCAGTATTCCAGCCATAGAAAGGTGGGGAATGTGTTGGCTTGTGAGAACATAGACTCTTCTTCAGGAATGCAGATTTAAACTTTCAATTATTATTTCTACCTGCAGACTCCAACTAAGCTTGTGTCCTTAGAGCATCCTGGTTGCACCACCACTATGTGATATTTCAAATCCAGCCCTGCATGATATAACCCAGCCCCTACAGACCTGCACATATTCAACTAAGATGGCTACCAAAAAAACCCAGGCAGAATGGCTCCAAGGATCTTTTCCCAACTTTGATACTGAAACAGATCAGGTAGAAACATCTGTTTAAACAACCTCAGTCTGCACCAATACGAGAGTGCGCAGAGCCATCTGGGAACTTCCCATCTGGGAACGTTCATCAGGGAACTTTTCTCCCTTTAAGCAGCAAGAACCTCCTCCTCAAACCCTTCCATACAGATCAACAGCATTATGGAGCAAAAAGAAAATTAGATACAATACTGCTATAATAACCTAAATTTTTGGTTTAAGTTCCTGAAAATAAGTCTGCCTTTATCACAGCAGATGTATCTGTGCCAACAACTAGGGCACCCAGAGCCACGTGAATTCTGCTTTTCACGTGCGGCAAAGACCAGCATTTCTGCTCCTGGTCTCTTCCCTCTTCATCTGTTTTTCACCAAGTGTTTTGTAGCCTGAAACGTATTTAGTGTTCTTGTTGTTGGAATCCGTTTTTGCCACAATCTGGCCGAGAGAGTCTGGGAAACTGTTCCTCACTATTCTGCAACTTTTTTCTCTCTCTTGCTCTTCAAAGAACATCCCTCTTCACAGCTTTCTGAGTTCTCATGAAAGCATTTGACACTGCCATGAAATGGCTTGTTTTTTCCAAGCCCCAACTCACCTCTGCCTGGTTCTTTTCCAACTTATCTTTATCAGCGTGAATCTTGCGCAACAAATTTTTAATTCGCTTGTCACAGAACTGGTACCTTTTGCTGTTGCTCTCGTTCAGCTTTCTCACTTGAGCTACCAGAAAAGAGGAGACCTGGGCAAGGGAGAAGGGAGAAAACAGGAATTAAATCAAGCAGAGATGAGGATGTCATTTAAGAAACCAGTCATCACTTTATGAAGCTCCTGAAATAGACAAAATATCTGTGTACCTTGAAGACAAGGTAGTCTTGGAACTCAGTCAGAGGATTTGCCTACAGATGTTTAACTCCTCTGAAATTTCCAAGACTATTCCCTCCCCTCTTCTAACTCTAACCAGATCAAGACACTGCTGCACCATACTGCCAAACACGTGTGCAACTTACCGTCCAGAGCAGATCCTGGTAATGTATCATCATCCGTACCACATCAGCCGCTCCCTCTGCCAGCTGCTTCTCCTTCCCTTCAGGGATCTTGTTCGGCAGCCCCTTGTGCATAAAGAGGTTTGGGGCCATGACTGTGGAAACATTCCAGAGGTTCATTTTGTTGTTGTTCTCCCTGGCAACCACTTTGCTGAGAAACTCAAGTAGAGCCTGAAGAGAGGGAAAGAGACTTAAGACTGTGGCAATTGCTGGAGAGATCACTTAATTAGCTTTTTCTTCTTGTTATCCATGAGCAAATTCTTTTTCCCCAGTCATGAAGTTCAGTGACCAGTTTCTAATACTAAAATGGCAACAAGCAACTATACTAAGCATACTAGTTTGTCCAGCACTTAGAGATCAGGAGAGACAGTCAGTGTGGGAAGCAGATGGGTTCTTACTCCTTGGCAGGTAGCAATTTACAAAGTCGAGTCGTAAAATTTGCAGAATCTAAAGATAAACCTCTCCTTCTCTTAGTATCCCTTCAAAGCCATTCCCAGATGTGGAAAAATAAACCCTTTTGGATTATTTCTTTCACCTCACGCCTCACCAGAGCCATGACAGATCATCTTTGGCTCGATTATGTATTCCAGAACCCTAAAGTTTTCAGGGTGCTAAGTCAGCCTTGCCTTTAGTACCTAGAAGCTGAACTATGCAAGAGAAAAAAAAAAAGCAGTAGCAACCACCATAGCTCTTATAAAGCACAGAAAGCCAGAGGTGGTGGTTATTTAAAAGTCATGCAGATGTGGCACTTGGAGGTATGGTTTAGTGATGGCCTTGGCACTGCTGGGTTAATGGTTGGACTCAATGATTTTAAGGGTTTTTTCCAATCTAAATGATTCTATGTTTTTTCCAGTTAAAACCAGAACAAGCACTTTTACCTTTAGAGTGTTTCTGTTGGGCTCTGGCAGAATCAGGATCAGGAGGTTCAGCGCTTGCAACCTCTGCTTCAGGTCTGGAATATCTAGATAGGGAGAGCAACAACAGGACAGAGGATTCAGGCTTCTGACACTGTTCTTCTTGAGCAGGGAATCCCCCAAAGAATAAGGCAATTACTTATTGCAGCGTTTGTTGTCTAGGATTTGAAAACTTGCTTTATAGAAGTAAATCAAGCTCATACTGTCCTTATGAAGGGAATTACCCATGTTTTAGAAGACTGGCTCGTTTCCTTCAGAGTACACAGTCTACCAGCAACTCTGATTCCCGTGAAGGGCACCAAATGACCCCATTATTCCCCGTTTCTTGAACAAAGAAGTTGTGCACTGAAAAAGTTAGCTTAACCCATCCAAACCACTCACTGAGGCACAAACCTCAAACCGAGGTGCTTGCAGAACATTGCGTTACCTGCAGTCAAGCCAAGATTGTACACCCTGGCCAGTGGCCACAGCTGAGTTTTCATGTCCTAATTTTTTCAATGACCTAATACAGCATGGCAGCAATGCTGTAGCCTCAAATGACACAACATAATGTAGACTTCAGGATAGTGTACAAAGACATACTCAAGCAAGCACCAGCAACTATGACTCTCAGTCATGCACTGTATTCCCATTGGATCCGCAGGCTCCCAACACACCTGACAAGAGAGTTCAAGGCCACAGGAGCTTTGCAAGAAGAGCACAAACCAAAAAACTGCTGCCAAGCAGGCAGAGCAGGGACTCACTTTGCACAGCAGCAAAAGCAGGGAGGTACTCTGCTGTTAGCAGCGGGGCTGGCAGCTCCCGTATGAACCTCTTCAGCAGCCCAGACACATCATTCTGATGCACTTCATCCCAGCGGAAAAGGCCAGTGTAGAACTCCCTTTCTAGCTTCTGTTCCAGACTCTATTAAAAAGATGGCATTTATTACAAGCAGGTATAAGGGAAAATTCTGTAGCTGAGCACTAGGAGGGCAATCTGTCAAGTCAAAACAGTGCATGGGCCCTCACAGTATGCACTCCCAGATTTCCCAGGGTATTTCTAGTTGTAATTGGAAGGGAGATGAGACAGGTTATTAATAAATATTAATATTTATTATTTTGGGTTATTTAGATACAGCAAATGCTCCCTGATCACCTCTGACATTTTTAAACACTGCTAAAGAGCTCATACCTTGATCCTGGTCTGAGACCCAGAAACTCTCAGAATGCCCTCTGTTTCAAGTCCTCTCTTCTCCAAGCAGGACAACAGCTATTAAAAACGGGGGAAATGAGAAAGCTATTAGGCACAGATGATGAGGAGTCAGCCCTTCCTTTTCACAGGATGACTCTGGGGATCAGAGGTGTGATTGAAAGCAGAAGAGAACTTACTGCCTGGAGTAGCAGAGGAACCTTGGTGTTGGGGAGCAGCTTTTGGTCATTTTCCAACAAAGTGTTGAGTGGAACTCCGAAAAGCCTTTTCTCTACAACAGAAACAACAGTTCGTAAGTCTGTATCACCTCTAATACAGGGCTAAGGGGTATATCATCCCCCACTGCAGACTAAGATGGCACTTTTGCAAGCATAGATACTGGAAAAAGAGAGGAACTGTTAAACAAGACAAATGCATTTAATAGCCAGATATAAATGTGGTACTAGGTCTTGATGTCATGATCCAGTGACTTCCAGGACCAAGGAAAATACACCTGTCACAAGGTTGCTTATCAAAGACTCTCTCTGTCCTAACATTTGGGACATAAATCTATGAGAAGATGAGTGTAAAAAAAAAAGGCACCAAAAAAGAAAAAAACGTAACAAAACACCCCAACTAACCTGTTGTTTTCAGTTTTGCTGCTTTGTTTCTCTTCAGCTCAAAGCCCAGGATATCACAGAGAGCTGTCAGTTCAATGAGGGCCAGTGTGGGGATCTTCTTCATGTCCTGAGCAGACAGATCTCCAATCCTGGTCACTCCTAGTCTGCCCTTGAGGATCTTAAATTTCTAAAGGAAACCACACACACCCAAAAGCTTCAGTTCAAGTTGTCACTTTTTCCACTAGTAAACAACTTTTGCTGTATTCTTACGACTCTTTATCATAACCAGCCACCTGTTCATTCTGCTGTGTTCAAGACCAGACACATGCCCAAAACTGCTCCTACTCAACCACTAGTCGAATAAATATCTTCCCTTTTCAGTATTGCTCTTCGATTATATTGGACATTCCAATTTATCTAAGTTAAAGCCTGATACCCGCCCTGATCTACTTGGATTTTGGAAGCAGTCCAGTTCATCTGCAAAGAAAACTGTTAGGATGATGAATAAGTAAGTCCAGTTACTCTCCCCTTGTCAGAGGAAACAACACAGACCTGTGTCACAATAGATAGTTTCAGATATAAGTCTTACTTCTTTTGACCCTCCACTATACAGTGTCTATCCTTGCCCAACACTGCAAGGATAAAAGCACTATGTACCCAAAAATACCTAATACAGACCCATTGCAACGCTATCCACCGAGGATGTTTCCAAGAGCTGATCATACAACCGAACTGAGTGTCTTGACAAGAACAGATTAATAAATTCTAACAGGAGAAATTCCTTCAGTGCTTACAGTTAGAGCATTTCCATCCTTTAACTTCCTAGATTCAGACAGGAAGGATCCCTTGAGGAGGACAGCTGCTTGCTCTGAGTAGGCAACATCCATGTTGAACGTCTCCTCTTTTCCAGGGTTTTGAACTGTGCGGGAGTAACCCTGGGTTTCTGATACAGAGGAGAAATTGTCTCAAATTTCTGAAAGCCAGGAGGGTGAAGCTTAGAAAACAAGAGTACTAAAAAAGATTTGGTATCATTGTTTTTACAAAATCCTATATTAACATACAAACACAGAGTTCTAATAGCACAGCCCTGACACTGATCAATAGATGAGAATAGTTTGAAGTCATAACATTACAGCTACAATCATCAGACCACTGGTAAGACAAGTATGGTCTTACATTACAGGACACACCTATGGCTAACTTCTCCTTGCACAATTGCATACAGTATTTATAGGATTTCACCACATGATCTTTACTAGACTGATTCTATTTTCATTTTTCAGTTGCTTTCTTGCAGAGTTACCGTTATCAACTTGAGCAGCAAACTATATAAACTATATATAAACTATAACAACAACTATACAAGTGTATCTATCTATCTATCTATCTTTCCTTCCAGTTTCAGCCCTACTTCAGATCCTACTCCTCATTCAGTCCAACTCTACATTTAAAAACTCTCCTTACTTCTCTGTGCATTTGTAGTCTGTAGATTCTGCCACAACAGATCTGGGTTGGACTCCTCTTTCTCTGCTGCTGTCTCCTGAAAAATAAGAAAAATGTTGTTTTCACTAGAATGAAAAGAGGAGCAGAACTGCAGGAAAACAGCTGAAAAGCCAATTGTTATGTATTCTCTGGCAAAAAACCCACAAAAACAGGCATCAAACAAAAAACCCCAAAACCCTCCAAAAAAGGCAGCTCTACTCTTCCTCCAGGATTTTTCAGCTGCACAAGGTCAGCTTATCAGAACTGAACTTAAGAAGTTCTTTTGTTTTGGTTAATAATGATGATTCAACATGTCACTGGAATAAAGAAGACACAAGAGGGCTCCAAATGATGCCAGTGCTCCATGAGGCTGTCATGCTGTAGACACCACATAGAGGCAGGATACAGAATTGTTCCAGCAGCCTCTAGGAAGTTTATGAATCTTCAGGTTTTGTAATAACTTATCAGCACTGCAACCAGGATGTAGAATTTCTCCAATCTCAGCTCCATTTCAGCTCAGGGGATGAAATCATCTCTTTGGACATGACAGCAGCCCTAGACCCAGAAAGGCAAGTCAGCCACCAGAAGGCAACAAGGTCTTTCAAGAGATCCCACTAAATCAACAAACCTCCGAGCTGGCCACTCCGAAAATGTCCCGGACATCACGCACAGAGTGCTTGCTCTTTCTCCGGCGGGAGCGGGAGTAGGTGTCCAGCCGGCGCTGCACAGCGGCCGCTTGGGTCTGGGTCAGGGTGGAGAGCAGCACGAGGTTGTCACTGTCCGAGCCACGGTCTCCGAGGAGCTCGGACAGACCCGCGTCCTGGAGCCACTCAGCTTCAGCTTCTCCCTCTGCCAGGCAAGGGATGAGAAGGCAAAGTGAGCAGATAAAAGAAATTTGGGTGTTTGCAATGCTTCAGAGGCAGAAAACCTGAAGTTTGAGCCATCCCCTTCCTGAGGTGGCAATGGGACATCAGTGGAAGTTTAGGTTAGGTTCCTAACACGTCCTGGTTAGGAAGCCACAGCTGTTCTCAAATTCTTAGCCCTATTCCCTGGTACCCAGCTGCCTGTGCAAAGGGGAGCTCTGACAGCTGGCAATGGAACACAGCCCCCCCAGAGGTAACGGCAGTGTCTCCCTGAAGCACACGTGATCCTTTGACAGCTTTGAGAATGGACAAAAGGTCTGTGAGAAGCCACAACACTGCATATTCGGCTTTTGTACTTTTCCAAATTACTTGGCTATTTATTTTAATTTTTATTTATCTATGCGTATGCCTGTATATCAGCTTCTTTTTTCTTTTAATATCCGGACCCTGATTTGGTAGATTCAAATGTATTTTATTTAATATACTCGCAGAACTATTTGTTTGCACCATCCTTACTCTTTACCTTTTTAAGTGAATTGGTATCCATACACTCAACAAAAGCAAAAACGTTATTCTTGCTCTGTGTATTCCCTTTATGTCTGGGCCTATTCAAAACATCACTAAAATTAAAGACCATTTCAGATTCACAAGGAAGTGTGAGAAGCCTGGAGACAGTACAGCAGCATCACTCAAAAATCTCAAGTTCACTTCATTCCTTAATAAAGTTGCACTTCAAACACAGAAGACAATTTTTTTCTTATGAGTTGCACTCATAAGGAAGTGAGAAAGTGCCCTGAGCAAGGCAGCTACTTGAAATCCAAAGATAAAAGAAACAATTTAGCGGGCAGTTTCAACTTTTAACACAGCAAACACCACAAAGCCTTTTATCTTTTCTGTTCTACGCACCACATGGATTCACTGCAGGCAGCTCCAGTACAGCTCTACCAAAGGTTATATTGGGAAAAGAAAAATCAAAACTGAACTGACACAGAACAGTCCATTCCCAGTCTTTCTGTCCTATGCAAACTTCTATCTCTTCAGCTATCACAGCTGCTCAGGCCAAGTTTTATTATTCCTGCATCAGTAATAAAGCAGCCAAGCAGCTTTTCCTGAGAGATTAAATAACATCATTTTTCTGGAGAAACCTCTGTGTTCATGCAGCTTGCAAACATATGTTGTGACAATTAAAACTCTTCTCAGCCTTCAGAGCATACTATTTGTGGTTTTAGGTGCTGTAACGAAACAGAACATTTCTCTTCATCACACCACAACAGAGCTGGATTTGAAGTCAAATAATTCCCTTAATGAATCTACTGGCAAACTATCTGGTTTTCCTACATGGTCTTGAGTTTTGGTCTTTTCCCGTGCCTGGTTCTACAGTATCTAACAGTTAAGAGCATCCCCCCAGTAGTGCTCATTTGGGCACAGCCACTCGTGGTCCCACTCACAACTCCTCACTGTACATTTGTCCTACATCCATGGTTTCACAGCAGAACAACACACAAAAAGCCTCTGGTTTATTTTGCCTTTGGGAACCAGAGGAAGTGAAATGTATTGCTTGCAAATTTTGAAAATAGCCATTTCAGTCATAACAGGAAACAAATCTAGTACACAACACTAAACAGCAGCCCCTAAATCGAACATCCATGTGAGCCTACTGCCCCTTCTGATGCCAAAGCAGCAGATTGTAATTCCTCTGTTTAATATTTTGGTCCAGTTATGTTTGCCAGTAGCACAAAAGGAAACCAGCAAAACAGGTTATTTATGGGGAAAAGGTTAAAAATGGGAGAGAAACAGGTCAGAACAGAGAGATCCACAGAAGCTGAGCTGCAGGCTTAAACCTGGAGAGCTGCTAAGACTTGCCTTGTGAGCAAGCAGCACTTCAGTGGAGAACAATTAGGAATGATTTCGCAAAAACTAAAGAACACCACTTCTAAACACTTACTTGAAACATAAGCTGGCCACAAAGAGCATTTGTAATATAGCATTCAGTTTCCAAGTATTTAAAGGACAGCTATGGCATCCTACAATTTCAGACTAAACATTAAGCACAGCTTCTTATCTAGTTTTTGAAGGTGGAGAAAGATCACTCTGCAGACAGTTCTCAGCCATGGTTACATGTTGGAAGGAAGTGAACAGGTACTTTAGTGGCAGAGACCCTGTTGTGCTGTCAGGCCCTGGGGAGACCTCGGCAAACAGCAACAAGCAAGGAAAGGACAATGCTGTTTGTATTCCAGGAAAAAGCTACTTTCTGCTCCCATCAACCATTAGCGAGGCCACAAGACCATCAGCACCTTTCAGCTGTCCCAATTCTGCACAGTTACACTCTGACCTCCCAGGTCAGGAGCAGCTTCCCACAACACCTCCCCTCACACAGGGCTTGCACAGGAGCCCAGTTCTCCAACTAGGTCAGCTTTTTTGCAGTGCCTTATCTCCACACAGCCTCCTCACTGTCCCTTGTGCAGTGATTGTGATCAGCCACCTCTCCATGCTGTCTCCAGATGGAGCTGTTTGCCACTGTCCAAGTACAACTTCCTGGAATTTACGCAAAGAGCAATGGTGCCTCTGGCTCTGAGGAGCCTCAAAGCTTCCATGCTCCAACCAGAAGCTGCAGAGGTGTGAAAGCCAACAGGCACCAGTCAAATCCTGCCTCCACACCATCCAAAGTTTCCCCTCATCACCAGTGCTCCCAGCACAACCCTTATTTGCCTAAGCTCCTTTGGAGAAGGCACCAGGAGCCCAAGTGTGCTGCACCACCTTCCCCAGCACACCAGGAAGGCTTTGCTACTCAGAGCATTATTTCAAGTCTGTCTGGTTTCAATGGCCAATTAAGCAGTCAGCTCCTGCCTGACAGATTAACACACGGCATTAAAAGACATTTCCTGCATACACATGGTAATTAAATTGCCTCCAGCATATCAGCCTTTTGGATATCCCAGACAGTCTTTCATCTCATGGCATGGTCTCTTTTCCAGAATCTCCTTCCTGATGCACTCGTTTTCTTGGTTACTTTGCATCTCTTCCAGTTCTAAAAAGCAAACTTACATCCTTTATGTAGGGACACAATCAGCAGACCTTAATGTTTATCATGTCTTGCCTACTACAGCTAACACAGATGGTGATCTTCACATCCTTCTCTCCAGAGCCCCCCTATGAACCCAGGAGAGCTATTGACCCTATTTTTCAAAATGGACCCAGGAAAGGTATGATCCCAAACTGTGGGATCACTGGGTATTTGTCACCACTTATCATCCCTCCGAACACGCCAGGATGTTGTACCTCGCATGTCAAAAGGAAATGCTCATCAGGAAAAGGTTCCTGCTCACCAGTAATAGGACAAGGAGTAAACTGAGGTTCAAACTGAAGGAGGGGAAATTTAGATTAGATATTCAGATGAAATTCTTCCCTGTGAGGGTGGTGAGGCCCTGGCAAAGGTTATCCAGAGAAGCTGTGGCTGCCCCATCCCTGGAAGTGTCCAAGGCTAGGATGGATGTGGGAGGTGTCCCTGCCCATGGCAGGGGGTGGAATAACTTGAGCTTTAGTGTGGCAGTGAGCGTCACAAGGAGGGTGCCAAAAGGCATCCTGGGAAATGTAGTTCCTGGTACTCTGTTGCACATGCCCCGTAGAATACTTATATGTAGTTAAACATCGTTTGTTACTTTTTGAACCTCATATATAAGATGTTGATGTTCTAAATAAAGTTGATTCAGATGCCTGCCACCCCAGGCATCAAGGTCCATGCCCACAGTGCCATCACTTTAGTATCTCTTTCAATGCAAAAAATTCTATGATTCTAGAAGAGGCAACTGTATTCCAAAAATTTTGGAATACGATTGGTTTCAGTTATTCCAAAACACTGCATATAGTTATTTCAGGTTCCACTTATTCCAAAACACTGGATAGCATCAGGGCTACAGAAAGCCCATTAAAAACACCCTACGCACATGAAACAGTTTTCCAAAGAAAGAAAGAAAAAAAAAAAAAAAGAGATATGCTGGAAAAACCTTGTGTGGAAGGACTCAAGGCTTTCTGGATGTTTACTGTGTTTTCTTGAACAGTGAATTAGAGAGGGAACAGTCTGCCTTCCGCAGAAGCAGCTCCCATAAAAGCCACTATGATGAATCTCAGAACCACGTACACAAACAAGCCTTCCAAAACACAGTCAGCTTTCACAGGGTGTTTAACATGCAGCCACCTGCAGTGGGAGTGAGATCCCCTGCACTTAGTGGGGCTGTTTGAAAAAAATCTGGAGCCTTGAACGTGCTCCTGTGACTAACCTTTAGAGTCAGCTTTGCTTCAGAAGCCAAAACCAGGCTGGGCCAGCACTTCCCTTCTGCAAGGCATTACCCACCACCCAATTAAAATAATATGTCTATCTCTGATTGACTGATAATATTCTAACCATACTCCCACATGCTTATAAATTGTTCAGGTGCGTAAGCAAATTTCCTGTTTCAGATGTTCACATTCCTCTCCTCACTCCCAACATTTTTGGCAACCTACCCTCTTGTGTTTTGAGATCTGCAAGGCTGCATTCCTCTTGCTCGGCTTCAGCGCTCTGTTTAATGTTCTCTACTTCTAGCCAAAAACTGTCCATTGACAAGTTGTCCAAAGCCTCTACCCTGGAATTCGTGCCCTCTGACACCAGGGATGCCAAAGGACTCTTCGGAGGAAGCTGGCTCATTTTGCAAGGACAATTTCTGGTGCTGAGAGAGGAAGAGATAAGGAGAGAGAGATTAAGCTACACATATTCACACACAGCATTCACAGTACAGTCTTCACTGATTAACAGCTGCAGTAAAGTCAAACAGAGGTAAGTGCTGAACTTGCTGTGGTTAGTGTTTAGCAACACAGACAAGGTTGGGACTAAATCCCCTAGAGAAGGGGGAAAACTGCAGTCCAAACCTGTGAGAGGACAAAGTATCAACACAGTTTTTCCAATGCTGCCCCTCCAGTGACCTCCAACACACCACCTACCACCACACTCTTGCTTCCAAGACTCCCCTGCAAGCTTGCACAAATACCCTCTACATTCACAGCCAACCAGGATGTTCTCCAAGCTTGGTGTATATGTGCTCCAAGGACCTGGAGCCTGGAAGCTCCCAGCCACAGCAGCCCAAACCCAGCAGGTCTGTGCTCCATATGCAAAAACTGGCACAGCTCCGTCTCTTGCATTTCAGCTCATGCAACAAAAAACTCAGATGGCTGAGGCTCCCTTTTCCTGCTCAGACCAGATTTTTCAGCTGTGAAAGAGCACAAGTGTCCTGGGGAACCCAAGCGTATGGAATTTTCTTACCACCCTGTTGATTTATTCATGGGCAGCCAAAGTCCCAGACTGGCCTTGTTCAGCTTTCAACCTCTGTGCAGATGTTCTCATCACTTCATGAAATAGTGCCTCTCCTAAAATGAATTATAATTTTCTTTAAAGGGTTACAAGCCATTTAAACCCTGTTACACATCTTTTTCAAAGACTTAAAAAAATAGGGATAAGTGGAACATACTTAGCAGAACACCTCAATAGTTCCAATTATGAATACAAAATTAAAGAGGCGGCACACTACACTAACTGTGGGTGGTTTGAGAAACACCTGGGAACAGCCACCACCACCAAACATAGGCCAGAATTCCTTTCTAGTTTCATGAAAAAATAAAAATATAAAAAATAAAAAGGCAGATTGAGTCTTATGCCTTGAAAACCGTGACAACAAAACACACATGAAAAGCAGTTTAGATTCCTAACCCCTGGGCTCTGAAAGTTATAGATGGCAAAATATCTGGAAAGTTTTAGCCCCTTTCATTCCAGAAAGCCATTACTAGCAATTCTGGCACCAACTTGCTTCTGTTAGAAGAAGCATTTCAAGTCATAAAGGGCTAATTTTGAGACACATGTTATAGGACATTCTTAACTTGTATTTATGCATATGCATGCACATCATGCTCACACCTTATTCTAACATGCACATAGGCAGACCTTCTCTTCCAAAGGTCAGAACCAAAGCAATAACCACCACTCCAGGAACAACTGGAGCCAACCAGAGTGTTGACAACAAGAATAAAAGGGATTTGTTTGTTTGATAGGAACACAAAAGTAAAAGACTGAATTGAATCATTCTGCTATCCAGCCCTGGCAAGGGCAGAGGTGATCTGCTTGTTTAATACCCATCTGCTCTTTCCTATTCCTGGATATCCAAATAACAGGTCTCCACTTGACGATGTCGATTTATAGCCTGGTAGAACACTTAAAAAGTAAATCTTAGATTGACTATTTATTTACCTTCACAATCCATGTCCATCTCTCTCAGTTCCACTGCAGTAACCACTCCAAATAATTATTTCCCCTTTGGACTTTTTACTTATATCTTTACCCATTAGGAATTAAAAATTTGGATCACACCCCTCATTAACTCTTCATCTTTAGTACTCCTCTCCATTTTCTCACATTTTCTGACAACCTACTCATAAGATTAAACAAAGCCACCTTGCCAGCATCAAAAAAGACTGTTTAATACCTTGCCATGATATCTCACTAGGATTCTATTTTGCAACAGTCAGTAGACAT
Source organism: Pipra filicauda (assembly GCF_003945595.2). NCBI lineage: Eukaryota > Metazoa > Chordata > Aves > Passeriformes > Pipridae > Pipra > Pipra filicauda. The sequence continues at coordinate 7,699,262 of NW_024104643.1, read as the reverse complement.
CAACACTAACACAAAACTAATTGGAAGGAGGCATTTATATTGGAAGGAGGAATTTATATTATCTTGAGGGAGTTGGTTTTGGCCATATTAGTGTCAAAAACACTGGCATAGGAACTTGCACTGAAGAGCAGTCTCTCAACACAGAACACTAAGGACCATCTTACAAGCTCTCCTAATTACACTACTACATGCTTTCAGCAGGCACAAAACTACTCTTCTTGCCCTAAGTTACTGCCCTATACTCCTGTAGAATTTAGTTTATACAGATCAAAGCTGCTCTGAAATGTATCTTTCTTCTGTGTTAAGCTTGGTTTAGAGCTGGCTCATCTAACACCCCTAAAATCTCCATAGATTCACACCAAAACAGAATTTAGGTTTGCAGCTCCAGCAGAACCTTCCCTAGACCTGAGCAGCAGCTTGCACCCAGCAGATGTGCTCTGTGGCAAGCCTGTGTCACACATGGCTGTGACAATCCCTTCCCCATGCCTGCTGGAAAAAACAACACAATTTTAAGCCAACATAAATACAGTCTTCAGCTCTTTCCAAAGAGTGGCTCTTGACTTAAATCTTCTGCATGACTTACATAGATACCAGACCCTGAATGTGAGTTTCAGTCCAGGAGATGTTACTACAAGTGCAGCATTATTTATCTAAGGCATTAGGGCATATTTCTGGTGCACACCTGAGAAGGGTCACAGCATCCTTACAGCCCAGGTTTCAGGTTACAGCCTTGCCAGCAGCTATTTTTGATCTACCTTCAGTCCACACCAAGACTCTTGCACAGAGTACTGGTGTAAGGATATAGTTTTGCCACACAACAGCAAACTGCTGTCCCCATCCCACTCTGACTGTCTCCACACCACCCAGTTATTTTGCTTCCTTCTACAGCTGGAAATACAGATATTCTACTACTGCTTGCACCAAAACGCCCCCTGACCAGTCACACTATAAAACTACTCTAGAAAAGCCATCTCTGAACTACTTTTGTGTCAAGCAACTTAAAAGGCATCCTGACTTTTTTTTCTCAAAGGACAACACCAAAGTCAAGCGTTTACATTTAGAAAATGTTTTATTTTCTGGTCTAAGTATCTTTTTTTTCCTTGAACTCAATGCCCAGTGCTTTGTAAATACAGCTACCCAGGTGGAAGGTTAATTTTAGATTCAGTGCACCTGAAAGATTGTTCTTCCTCATTGCATTCCCGAGTCAACTGGAGGGCAACTTGTGGCGTACAAACATAGCAACAGTTTAGACTGAAGGCAGAGATTGTTGGCTTAAAATGTTAATCACTTGGTTGCAACTGGGCAAAGAGGAGGTAGAATAATCAAATTCACACTGTTGCACTGTCAATGTAACTAAAAGCATCAGATTATGAAGCTGTAAAAATTAATCCAACAAAAAGTAAACTGGCAGAAAGATCTAGTTAAGGACAACCATAAAGAACGGATTCTGTGGAAAGACTGACCATCCTAATGCAGCCTTCTCCTCTTGTTTAAGAGCACAGACAATTTCAGTGGGGCTTAGGATTTGCCTAACACCTACAGTCTAACTCTGACTTCAGTGTTAATGACACAGTTACGAGTAATTAGACTGGCATGGACTTTACAGAGTTCATTTTCTTATTGTTTTCCTCTCTCCACCCCCTCCATATGGATCCCTGGGAGCTCCCCATGCCTGCACAGTGCTGAGTCCAAGTGCTGGTGTCTCACTGATCCTGGGCTGGGAAACGCAGTCTCAGTAGTTCTTGATCTGTTCCTAGATACTGTCAACACACTGCAAATGTATCGCAAACACTCATTCACCCTCTTGAATATCAAAATAAAATAAACACGGTTGCTATGCATTTGTTCATTCCAGGCTTGAATCATTCCTGTCAGAGAACTGCTCAAAGGACCTGGAGCTGCCTAGACTACTTCTCTGCTTGCTCAACATCCCTCCCTCACTGAAATACCTCTCCAGCAGATGAATAAATAAGGAGGTTCCTTCTCAAGCATTTCAAGTAGAACAGGAGGCAACAAGCGTAAGCCAAGAAAATGGAATTCCTTTAATACTGATTCCAGAAAAACTAAGATGAGAAAAAGACAACAAGAACAGAAGAATTAAGTCAGACAAGGCAGTCCTGCCACACAAGGAGCATCTGGTCTTTAAAAACATTTCCAAAGATTTGGAGCAAGCACAAAGGCACACAAGAAACAAAGAAACAGACTGAGAGTCTGAAATAACCTCAACAGCAAGTTGAGAGCAGTACACCAAGTCACAGCATCATTTATAATGATTCAGACCATGAGCATGAAACACAAGTGTCTTGAAAGGAAAAAAAACCCGAGAGATTAGTCTATCAACTGGTTGCGGTATTTTGACAGATAAAGACTCTAAGTAAGAACAAAACTACATTAGTGTCACAACACATATTTTACCTGCTTTAAATTTGATTCAAGGTCAAAAACAACTGATGAGTACAAAAGCACAAGACTAAAAGAAATGACAAAGAAGTCCACACAGAAAAAAGTCCCTCTTCACATTGCTTCCAGGTTCTTCCCCTAAGCAAGCAGTTTAAACCCAAATGATGAACTGTGAAGTAAATTCTGAAGAGAATGAATCACATGAAGATGAGCCTGTCACAGTTCCCAACATGATAGACTTTGTTTAAAATCGTGTGGCAGACGAAGGTGTCCAGAAACAACGGACAGGAGACTTTGGAAAACTGGAGAAAATCCTGAAGCACTAAGTCACATATATATCTCTATTTTACATAGATATAGCTATAGATATTTTTCTTATTGGAGTTTAAACATTAGTCTCTCAAAGTTTTCAATGCTAATGTGAGAACAAGTCCCTGTATGGAAGAATTCAATCTACTCATTATCAAAATCTTACACGAAATATGCATCAGCTACTTCATTCAGACACACAGAATTACACAAAACTCTATTCCCAACACAAATAGCAAATTTATCTAGGAGATGCCTCATGGACAAAAACTCCACAACTTTTATACAAAAGGCCTAAACCAAATGGAAGCTCTACCACAAATATTTAATGCCTAGATCAGTTACCCCCAGATTTTGTACAGAAACATCACAGACTACCAATTCCTTCCTTCTCCCCGTAACAAGAAGGAGGAAAGAACTACTGCAGTTTACTCTGAAGAGAAAATGAAAAGCACATGCTGTTCAGATTCCTTGGACCAGACCACAAAAGCAAAGAGACTAATTATCAAATTACTGTGGCAGCAACAAACAGTAACGTACCCAATAGACTGTTACCATGCTTTACTTTCTCTGGCTTAACTCAACCAAAGCAGCCAAAGAACCAGAATTAAGGCAACCTTAGTAGCAGTCTGCCACTGCTGACATATGTCTCCATAACTGACCACAGATTTGCTCACGTAGTAGTTTCACTGAGAACATCCCCTATGAGAAGCCACAGTTCTTTAGCTCAGACTATTTTATCCAGCACTGCTGCTAACCACCACTTATGTTCCTATTAAGGCATTTTATCAAGGACTTTTCACATGTGGGACAGCACAGTTGAAGGTCTCTATAGCACCAGCAAGAATAGCTAAGATGTCACTACCACAATTTGTTAACAAGATTAGAGCTTGTTTTCAGTAACACAGCAATCAGCTCATCAAGACCTATTATGCAAGCAGCTCAGGGAGCAGCGTCATTTCAGGTTGTTTTGAAGAAGCCTGTTCTGCAAGTGATAAAGAGGATGCGCCAGATCGTGCCGAGAGTGTGGGGTAATCCCTACTAGTTCCAGCTTTCCCTCAGACACACGAGAAGGCACAACCTCCTGTCCTGGCATCCCCAGTGACATGAGAAAGAAGGAATAGAAGTCCTTTGCTCTGTGGATTTGTGGAGGGAAAGATGTGAATTCTGATGCTTGTATGTATCACACTGCTATCCCTGAGCACCTCCAACATTTTCTGTGCTGGACAGGAACTCCAGATGGTGGTGGAACACCAGCACAGGTTGCCCAGAGAAGCTGTGGATGCCCCATTTCTTGAAGTGTTCAAGGTCAGGTTGGATAGGGCCCTGAGCAACATGACCTGATCATGGGCATTCATGCCCATGGATCAGGTTGGAACTAGGTGGGCGTTAAGGTCCCTTCCAACCCAAACCATCCTGTGATTCTACGATTCTGTGTTACCTCTATCACAGCATTGGGACTTTTAACTAAAGCACAGGTTATAACTTACCAATAAGGGTCTCTATTAAAGTATTTAGGGGTAAAGAAACTCCATCTCAACTTCTTTGTCTCAGGCCTTCATCCGGAATAGTTAGGGGCTAAATGAGCAAGCTAAGGAATAAGGAAAGTTGCCTGTAATTACAGATCTGCCTGGAGGTATCTCAGACCGAAACTCAGAGCAGAACAAACACAGGATCGATAAGCCCATGCAGATACAGTCAAATTAAAATTATTCAAAGCCATTTTTAGTTTAGACTATCAGCTGGGTGTCTGTCCCATCACACTAGCATTTGTTTTGGCCTCAGAAGACCAAAGCTATGCTCCCTGTACATGGTTTCATGTTTGACTGTAAGGTCACTACAGATGAGCCCATTGTTCACTTTCCCCCCTTAGCAGGGTAAGCCACACAGGAAAGGGCTTTCATCCACACAGAAATCCAGCTGTGAGGAAGGGGTACCTGGCCAGAACAAAGCTTTAGTAGTACTGGGATCTTTAATGTGATTGTAAATTGATAAGGCTGATCTACAGGATGATTAGATGACAATCAATTAAAAGGTAGCATTCCCATCTCCACTGAATCCATAGTCACCTAAACACACAAGCTGCTTTATCTATCCCTTAGTCACAAGGACTTGGTCTGACAGTCAAATTCCCCTATCAATATGACACCAGGATCCCAAACCCCACAGCTCAGTAGCACTGGTTACAGATGGGAACCCCCACACACTTGTACCTCTGTACAGAAGCTGCCCTGGGCTTCCTCCAGCTGCCTTGAGGCTCAGCCTCTGCACAGGATTCTCATGAAGGAAGCAGCAAGCACGGACTCTCTGCCCTTTAGTGACTTGTCTGTCACCGCCCCGAGCACACACTGCCAGGGATTCTGCCGAGACCAGAATGAATCAATACTTCCCAGTTACTGAACACATCCTCAAAACATGCTGCCGTTACACCAAATGAGACAGCTTGACTTTATTTCCATCACTGCTGTGACTTCAGGCAAGATGCTAACCTGTACACATCTGAGACGCCTAGGTTTGGGACAAAGGGGTGAGGGACCACCTGGCTTCAAAACGAAAGGCTGCCAATGTGTTTGAATCCACTATAAAAAGGCTGTGAACTTATTTCTTGTGTGCTCATTCATTAACACAAAGACTTTTTACAAAAGCAGATTCACGCATACTAAATATTTGGCCTCCAACCTCTTTAATGTTGAACTTTGAGTAAATCAGAATGATAGAGCTCATCCTTATTTCTTCTTGTCGCCCATTCTACCAGTGCTTGGCAGTTACATTGCCATGAAAAGCCTTTGGTAAAAATTTATAACTAATTCTGTAACTAGTAACTGGAGTGCTGCCAGCAAGTGCAGGGCCAGTGACCCCACCCATGAGCCTTCTCAGGTATCACGAGCTTCTCAACACCCAGAGGAGGAGCAGGAGGCACAGCTGGCTCAGCAATGGCTTTTTCTCAGTGTTGCTTTGGAGCCAAGACACCACCACTGCTGTGTAAGCCAGTAGGTGTCTTAGTGGGAACCCAGTGAGCATGTCACAGTCACTGATCAAAAATAAACAGTGATTACAGGCAATTAATTAGAAGGCCAGGATGGCTGGTGTATCATTGCTGTATTGTACAGGCATGTCTTAGGTAAATCCTAGCAGAAAGGCTTAGTTACACATGTACACACAGGACATGTCTCACCTGTGGTGAGTTCAGAGTGAACCGGTGGGAAGTGCCACTTGGTTGGAGTTCAGTGTTTTGGTCAAAGTTAGTGAGCATGTTTGAGGTTCCTGCTGTAGGATCTGTTCAGACCTGACCACAGAGATGTTCTAGCACCAGTACAAACACTGGAACTCAACAAACTCGTTTGGCAAAAACATAAGTTGTTAACAAATATTTTAATTTTTACCAAAGAAGCCCTGCCATACTCAAGGTGTTAATCTTGTTCTCTTAAACACTGCATCAGTCTCCTAAGATTCTTCTTTTTTTTTTTTTTTTTTTGGGGTCTTTTAAAGATTTCTTGTCTTGCTTTTAACACACAATGTCAAAGCAGACTAGAAAAAATGAGAACTCAGACAGAAACATGAAAACATGAGCTGTGATTAGAAGTAAAAATCAGTACATTCACACAAAACCAACAGATTTCAATTACTACAGCAGGGAAACATTCTAAAACTTGATGCAACTTCTAAGCTCATGCAAATACACATTAAATGAATGTCCAGTAAGCACACCAGCAAGATGGTGTTTGCCAAGCAAAGCAGTTCAAATTTCAGTTCTGTCCTCTAATGCTTTGCATGATATTTATAAATAAGCAGTTCTTACCTTTACATAGTTCCACAAATCCCTGAACGGCCCCCAAACCCCAGGAGCTGCCCAGGCAGGTTACCAGTGAACCATGGAACAGGCAGTCGACAGTTTAGTCCCCCAGGTCCCACTTCCCCAGCTTGCTGCACTCAGCCCAATTACAGAATTAGTACAAGAAAAAAGAAAGGGTTTTTTTTAACAAGGTTTCATTTCAGGATCAAGGCACTCAAAACCCCATTTAAAGAGCATATAAAAGCCTCCTCACTGCTCGAAGTTCACCTTGCTTCCACACTCCGTACCTGCTCAGCACCTGGGCACAGTTGCCTGCCCGGGCAGGAGCCAGCACTACCCGGGGCCTGGGAATCCCACTTCTGGCCATCCAAGAGCCGCACGTGCCACGCTTGTCCATGTCCAAGCGGGGAGGAGGGCGGCAGTCAGTCCATCCGTGCTCCTCCGAACACCGCTGGCCACTCGAGGAACGGCTCACCCGCGAGGTGCCGGCTGGGTGGCCGCGAGCATCCTGCATCCACCCGCCTCGGCAGTCCCCGGAGAAGCGACAGTAAATCCACCCGATCCTTCAAGTGCCTGAGGCTGAGCCGCCCACGCCTGGGACAGGGGCTGAAGGAGACAGCCCACAGCCAGCACTCAGTGCCCGGAGTACGCAGAAAATAGCGAGGAGCTATTCCCAAGGCTGGGCTGAAGCTAAGGCTTGCTAAACATTAACATAAGCCTCGGCCACGTGAAAAAGTAACTCCCTATCACAGCCCTGGGAAGGAGGAGTCAAAACAGCCTATTTGCTCTTTAAAATTATACTTCCCTGCAGTGAAAGAACATCAAGAAAAGCATGAAACATCTGTCTGGGGACCTCGGGACAGCAAGAAAAATCTTCAAGTGCTTATTAAAAAAGCAAATTCAGCATTTCTTGCCATAGTTGAGCAGTGAGTAAACCCCAGCTGGATGTAAGACACTGGTGTTGAAAGAGCAAAGCTAACCCGTAACACCCACAGAGGATATTTTGTAAGATCCACATTATTCTTCAAATTCTCATCAACAAGCAAAGCACAAGTGAGTGAAGAGTTAAAGCAATCCGATTCTTTTCAGCCATCCCTGACAGGTTTGTTCTGTCCTTGTTATTCTCTCCATCAAACCTCCTTTCACAGTGTTTCTGCAACTCTCCTTTCTTATAACATTTACTATTCATAATCCCAAAGTTAAGGGGACAAAAAGTGATTTATTTAAGTTTTCCTAACGAAGGTACACAAAGCTTATCCAGCACAAGTAATAATCCCTCTCTGTGCTTCCAATATTCCCAGTAAGGCTGGATCTACAGCTCAGCCTCCTCTGCCTCCAACAGCTTAAAGGGCAGCATCAGCCAATTTAGAGACAATCCCTCATAAAAGGATGCAAAGAGCCCATTTCAGCTTTGTTCCTACTAATATGGCTATTTATCCAGTCACTGCTTTAATCCAGTCTCTTTAAACCCCCTTTGCTGCCAAGGGAATGCTGCCTCACTGCCCAATATCAGACACCAGGGCCGAGGAAGGGAAGTTGTTTGGTCTGGGACACTTACAACTCCCCACAGTATGTGAAAATACTCACAGGAATTTCTACCGACCCTCCTCTCTTTTCCTCCTTACCCACAATTCCTGTGAAACTTTATTCTTCCCCTCAAAATTGAAAACTCGGGTTATCCATACAGCTCCCCCTCCATCAACTCCAAACCAAGATAAACTACAGAATGTCCCAGCTTGTGAAGTTCACAGTTATAACCAAAACACATCCACAGGCCACAGGTTTTACAACAGCACAGAATTATACACAGGTAGCATATTATCATAAAATGATTTGGAAGGGACCTTGAAGATCATCTCGTTCCACCCCCTGCCATGGCAGGGACACCTTCCACTAGCCCAGGTTGCTCCAAGCCCCATTCAATCTGGCCTTGAACACTTCCAGGGATGAGGCAGCCACAGCTTCTCTGGGCAACCTGTGCCAGGGCCTCCCCACCCTCACAGCCAAGAATTTCTTCCTAGTATCCAATCAAAAAAGTTTATTCAGCAATGAAGATCTTAGAAACGGGCAGAAAGCGCATCTAAAGAATTCTGATGCTTTTATACAGATACACAGAACAGTTGCTGCAAAGCTCCATCAGACGGAAGCACTACCATCACGTGTGACCACGCACACTGCCCAGCATGTGAGACATGGGAGGGCAGAGCAAAGAGGGACAACAAAAGCATCTGTGAGAGGAGATGTGGCTGCTCAAAGCTCTGCTGTTTTTACAAACTTTGGAAAGCATAATTTCTCCCCAGGGACCACCCAGCCTTTCCAAACAGCTCCCCAGCAAATGCACCTTGCCCTGAAACAAGAGGTTAGGTCTCAGACCATTCCTTCTCCTATATACAAAAATCACATCTAAGCTTCCAGCACTGCAAGTCAATGTACACCACAGCCCTCAACTACAATTTTTTTTGTCCCTCGGTGATGTTCCTTGTCATTACATTTCTTTTAATAACTTCAGCAGCCAGCTGCTCATCCTTTTTGATGGGTAAATTTGAAGACAGAGGCTCCCAGACACTCATACCAGCTAGCTTCATCCTCACAAGTTTCTCATCATGGCTAGGCTTCACGAACGAAGATTTGGGTAACAAGTTTCTAATGCAGTAGTAATAACTCAGCCAGGCTTCTTGCACAACTGAGGCAAATTTAAAGTATCCAAAATGAAGACAGAACTCTTTAAGAGTACATTCAGCTTTGATTACTCACGTAAAGCAGTACACAAGCATTACTGAAACTTTCAGATCTCTGTGGATAATAACAGCTGTGCTGCCATCTACAACCTCTAACGTCTTCACTCCTGTCTGGCCTTCGGTTATTCATGGTATTTGGGAGGAGCAATCAGTAAGTTTATCTCCTAGATTGTGCTTGTGAGAAAAGAGGTGGAAGAATAGAACATGAGGCCAGCTCAGTCTGCTTTTTCAGACAGAGTGAATCAGTTTAAATATTCCAGCTCTGGCTCCAGCATGTTTCATGCTCCAAGACAGTCTTCCTGGCATCATCAGAGATGAGACAAGCTCACTGGGATGAGACTATCTGGATCACAGGAGCTGAATCTTACTCAAATATGGAGACAAAGACATACTGATGCTCTCAGCAGCCAAGAGTTCAAATGAATCACAGGTACAGACCCAGCACTGTTACCGTCACCACTTCAGTGCACGAGTTGTTTCTGAAGGTATCTACACTTCCTGCCAAACTGACATGACTTGGCCTGACTTCTTCAGAAACAAAAGGAGGTGAAAAAAACATCCAACATGCTTTTGGACAATCAGGAATTTCAGCAGGCTGGAGACCTGCAGACTAGAGGAACCCTCATCCAGCCTACAGGGAAACCCCAGCCTGAACCCCAGCCAGGGAATCCCCTGCCTCTTCATGGTGCTTGACAGAGAGCCCAGCATCAGTGCCTTCAGGTCAGCTTGAACACAATGCCTATTGCATCACAATGTTTTATAACAACATTACATTTTTTCAAGCATCCCCAAAGTAATTTTTTACACTGAAAAATTAATGCAAGTGACACACTGCAGTGTGGAGTGGAAAAACCAAAATCTGTAACACGTAACTCTTTTTTCCTCCAGCCAGTTTACTTTTAGGGTGTTTGAGATTAGGAAAGGCTGAAAGTAATTTATTCCCCCTCAATCCCACCACATAACAAGAAAATCCTCACATAGTGTTACCTATCCATCACATGGACCCATCAAGATTAAGAGATTATTACAGTTTCTGGAGCCACTGAGGCGCTGAGATTATCCAAGTCCCAGCTTGTTCCCAGTCTGGCAGGGAGCAGAGCCCAGGCTGTGGCCTGGGGCACAGTGCTAAGCTGCCATCAGGTCTGGGTAAGGCAGCAGCTCCCAGCAGTCAGCCCTACAACAGGTTTGGCTCTACTATGCCCTAAGGTGGGAGAGCAAACCAGCACCTCTAAGCAAAACAGCTGTCAAGAAACAGACACAGCAACACTCAGACCCTAAAAAGTGCTTCCACTCATGACACTACTGCACAAGACAAGACCTAATTTGTCATCCTACTGGAAGAGATACAGACATGCCCATGGGAGCTGGAGTATCAATCCAGTGCAAGCAGAGGAATAAAGTATCACCTGCCCAATGGCCCAGCATCACCCCCTCGACCCTTCTTGCTCTATCCACATTTGGGTGGCTCAGCCCCAACAATGAACAGTCAGACCTTGCTTACTGCCAAACCCATCCTGTCTGCAGACACAGCTGTATGTCAGAGCACACGCTCTGCTTCACTGCATCCAAAAGTTGTAACAGAGGATCAGGACTTCAGGCAGCAGACAAACAGCAACAAGTATTTCCTAAAATGAGATTAATAGCCATCTCCATATAAGCAATCTCTCAGTTAAGAATATGGAAAACAACATTGGACAAAGGGCATATCCGGGGGGACACAATGCCGTAGCACAGTGGGATTGGTCAGTTGGCAAAAGATAGAGCCACTTCAGCACGTCACCATCAGAAGCAGCAGTTGTAAGCAGAGATCTCCACCAGACAGCATGGTGGAGATCTCCACATGGGCCAGCGGTTGGGTACACAACTGCCCCCAGTCGCCTACCCTCTTTGACAATGTCATGTCTTGGGGGAATGAAGGAGGAGGGGAAAAAAAAGGTCATACACTCTTTAGACACAGATGTATATTCAGATAGGTGAACTGCAAAGATGCTTAAACCTAATTACTACTATAAATGTAATTTAAATCACCCAAACCATTTCCACTGCTCAAGGAAGAGCTGTAACAATGGGAGGAAGCATTAAGACACAGCAGCTATTCTTAACACTCAAAACCACTTATTCTGATGAATAATCAAGATTTACTTGTTAATTTAAATTTAATGTGCTTCAGCCTCCTGGGCATTTAAGACTGTATAAAATTAGAAGTCTTAGCAGGTTTCAGAGGATGATCTCATTTACCTCCCTGTTCAAACATGTGTTTGACATCACAGGGTGCTGTGCCTTGCAAGAGTTGTATCTTTCCTGCTGAATGCCAAAGGCAGAAAGAAGTGACAGGCACCAGATTAATGACCAGCAAGCTGCTTGTTCACTTCCTTCAAACACAGGGAACTATTATCCCTGCAGGTAGCCAACAGTGCCACACATCACTGCTACAGTGATGGAAGAGAGGCAGGTGGGGAGGAAGGACCAGTGAGTTCCCTCTCAGCTGCAATGAGTAACCAGCACCTCGTGCCAGTAGAGCACACACTGGACTGGAGTACACGCTGCAGAGCTCGCCCCAACGCCACCTCCATGGAGCACTTTGCACCTCCCTAATTCTCATGGAAAAAGATTTTGCAAAAACTCCAATTCCCACACTCACATCCCAGCTCATTTCACAAGACTCATTTTGATTTTTGCAAGTTGGATTTTCTGTTTCTTTCTGGGAAATGGATGGGGCAACAAAGCTATGAATAGGAAGAGCGTCAGAAATGGACTATATTACTCTGGTGCCCCAGTTCCCAGCCCAAAGATGTGATGGATTAAGTTGTCATCTTGTTTATTTCCTGCACCATAATCACAGCAGCAGGATAGGCTCCATGGGCTGAACTCACCATGAGTCAGTCTGTTTTTGGGCATCCCACAGGAGTTACTGCCCAAAGAATGCCAAACATCCACTCCTGAGAGAGGAGATCATGCACATGGCATGGCCCCACAATCAGTGCAGGGCAAATGGTTCAGAGCTACCAAGCTTATGAGACAACTCAACAATACCTACTGATAGCTTGGCTCAGATAAGCTGGAGTTTTAGCAGGGATGGTAAGACAATGGGAGGAAAAAAGTAGGAGTGACCTGATCATAGCTACAGAATTAAGCTATTTATTAAGATTAAAATTAAACGCCTAAAGACCAGAGCACAGTCTAAGCATAAACGCAGTTTTCAAAGCAATGTCTCCTTTAGGAGAGGTTTTGTTTCCTTAACAGGTTTTAGTATCTTATAGTTTTAAAAATCCCCCCATAAGTTTTCGTATTGGGTCAGACTACCTGAAGCTACTCCAGAGATTTGTCTGGAACCCCCTCTGTGTGGCTGAAACTTGTCTTGTTGAATGACTACAATAAAAGCTAAATCCACTAACCTAAATACTCAAAATTCAAGTTTTGGAAAAATATCATTACCAAATAGGTTCCCACACATTGTCCTTACACACATAGACACAGGGCATGTACTTGGGAATGAAATGCCACTGTGCTTATTTGTGGGTAGAAGTTCCATCACCCTCAGAGCACGCAAGAGAAGGATACCCCTCTCTCCAAGAGAGCAGCATTTTTACAGATCCTGATTGCTCAATCAGCTATTTCCAAAATAAAAAGAAGATTTAATACAGTCAAGTAGCAGAAGCTCTCATTTAGCAGCCAGGCAATTGTAAGTGCCAATTATTCCACTTGTAAGCAACAGTTTTGTTTTACTCCAAAGTGCCATCACTTATCCTAACAGGCTTCTGTTCTACTTTGTCATCTCTTCTGCAGTGAGAGGTCCACCAGGAGGAATCCAAACTTCTCTGTGTGCAGACAGGTTACAAGTGGCCTGTAATTTATATTTATGGGCATTCTCCTCATTTGCCCTTGAGAAGAGAGCGGGGACAGAAACAGAGCTGGGCTGCTGCTTTAAAGGCTCAGAAGTGCAAAAAAAGTCAGCTGTGACTATTTTTGCTATGCTGGCACCCAGCTCTGAAGTCACCACGCAGAGCTTTTTTTGTACTGGTTTCATCTACAAACGATGCAACAGCTGGAACAAAAGTGGTTGAGATGCTGAACCTGATTACACAATACAGCTCATGGCTCTCACAGAGCTGTTAGTAGTCAGGAGTCTGTTAATTCATTAGGAGAGGGCTTGTTTTTCCAAAATATTAATGACAAAGTTTAATTACACGAGTCTTCATGAAAACCAGGACTGGAAGACGTCAGGCACGATCTAGCTTGGGGGCCAATGAGGAGATGGAAGGGATTGCTACAGATTTTCCCGAACAGCTCTGTAGTGCAGGATTTACAGGAAGAACATGAGGCAGGTGAGGTTAGTGGTGCAAGATCATCTCAAAGCTCAGTCAGGGATTAGAGTAGTGTCCATAAATCCCTACATGCTGTTTAGTCTTTTAAAAAAAAAATCCACTGCTCTAAATGCGGGGCTAAAGAGAAGGTCAAACACATGCAATCTTGGGTATCAATGCCAAGTGATGTTGCAAGACAGATTTTTATTCTTCAGCTCACACCTGATGTGCAAGGTCAGAGTAGTTCAGGGCTGGTGCAAAGGCCAAAAGAAGACATCACACAGATTATCCAATTAATAAGAACTGTTGAATCCAACAAGTGAAAGAACAGGAATTCAATTCAGACTTGCAGGTGAGCTGAAAACCACAAAGAATTCATCAAAGTAAACCAAGACAGACACACAAACAGATGAACTACAGCAGCTGTGTTTTACCTCACAGCTCTTACAACACAACTGACATTCAGGACTATATGTTTTAACCAGGCTGGTCTAAGCAGCCAAGCTTTTGTACAATGGCCATTTTCTGACACGGACATCACTTGGCTGTGGCTGCTGACTCAACTCCTGCTCAGGTTTTGACCCAAAAATGCTGATACAGCTCAGCCTGACCTACTCTGGCAGCAGCACCACTGGACTAAAGCAAAAGCTGCAGATACACAGGAGGGGAGAAGGTGAGACCTGCTTTCCCTGTAGCTGTGCAAGATCAACTGTCGAGCAGGTTCTGATAAGACTGAAACTTTTCAGAATTAACTGAAACAACCCACAGGAATGGTAGAAACCAAACTTTCACAATGCAACCTGTAAGTACATCACCTTACCCAAAAAGCTTTCAAGCTGAACCATCAGCATCTGCACTGTTGAGGCTCCCAGGCTTTCCACTGTGATGCTTGCACCATGATGGAGGAGGAAGGATGAGCGTTCTCACCATCAGCTGGGAAACTGGCTTTCTCATAAGCACGGGAGTTAGGGAGTTTGTGAATTAACCAATTAATTAGAAAATTAACAAGTTCCACCATCCCACTGAGAAGGGACTGAGCCCTTGTTTGAATTTTTTACCTGATGAGCCCACGTAATAAAGTTGACTTCACAGTGTACATCCTCCTACATCCTCCTGGAACTGTGAGAGATCCAAATGAACCAGGTCACCTGACTCAATACTACTGTCAGAAAAAGTACTCATATGGGGTTAAATGATATTCATAGATCCCCAGTCAGCAACTAAGAGGCAGCTTCTTGACCTTTACAAAGACTAGATTTTTTTGCCATCTGCTTTGCTAGCTATGAGGTGATGTTAATCCATTACAGAACTGCACAGACCACACAAACAGAATTCACAGGAATGCCTTAAAGAAGCAATTCCTTGGTCCTACTTATTGATTTGCTCCCCTGGCTCTTTTTTTCTTCCAGCTAACACATTATTGCAGCTGGAAAAAGCCTTGCAAAAAGCCACTCGCCAAAAAGCTTTTTCCACCACAAGGGCTGGTATTTTGTAAAGCCTTGAGTTCTCCCAATGGACCTGGCAGCTCTGCGCTTGTTCCAAACTCTTCCTGGCCTGCAAACATCCGGAAGCCTCACGCCTGTTTCACGCTGGCCAAGGCAGTGTAGGAAGCACAGAGTGAATGAACTCAAACTCTTGGAGGAGGGATATTGTTAGAAGGGCTGCTCCCAGGAGGTGTCCTTCCTCTCCCATTAGTCAAAGGAAATACTGCAGCTAAATACAGCTGTTACCTTTGTCTGCTTTTACCCTTCTTATGCACGAGCTGGAGGGAGGCCAAGATTCTGAAATATTTGACCAAAACAAGGGTATCAGGGATCAGCTGCAGGGATGTATATATTGCAGCCTCATATCCCCCTTCCGCTGTGAGCCACGCAGGGATTTCCTTCCACTGTGCCAGCCCTGCTGTTTTCAAATGGCGACATTGTCCAAGCTTTACCTTGGCTGAGAAAAACAACTTTCATCAGCAAAGCTGTATTTACTTGTTGCCTAAAGAGGATATCCTTCCAGTTCCATTATATATTGCTCACCTGCTATGGACTTTGCAAAAATTCCAGGCTCCTGTTCACTCAAGGGCTTACACACACTCTCAAGGCAAGAGATTCCACTTTTATTTTGTGTGTTGGAAAATCAGCAATGAGACTCTTCAAAAAGATGAGTACAGAGACAAGGGAGTGAGGAGCACTCAGGATTTGTGCCATTCCACTGTTTCTTAGTTACAATGATACATCTCCCACGCTTCTCTAGGTGACCCAGGCAGGAATAACTGAGAAATATAAAATTTGGTCAGCAGCCTCCTGTCACAGCTTCATCCATGCACAGGCTGCCCAGTATGTTACTGTTGAACCACCAGTGTATAATGGTTGAGCAGGCTTGCACCTCCTTGGCAGTGCCTTCCCTGTAGTGTATGTTGTGTTAGTACCTACTTCCACTTCTAACGGAGTCCATCATCTCAGAAGGAACCTTCTCTAAAAGAACAAAACAGGGCAAAGGGATAAGTACATCAGTGCCACAAAAACAACAGCAATTCACACAGCAGAAGCTTTCTTGGGTCTCAGCCAGTCTGTTTGCTGAAACACTGAGGTCTCAACTACATGTTGCATTCAGTCACATCCTATGCTCAGGCTCCACGATATGATGGGAGTGTGTATGTTCACAAGGACATCTCACACACCATAAGCCACAACATTCAATTCAAGTAGGCAGAGACACTGCAGGTTAACACAGATAGACAAAATTCCATAATTTAAAAAAACTAAACAACCCTTGAACAACTAGTGAATTAATAATTGGCTTGCCAGACATTATGCAGGAAGATTCGAGGGTCCTGAAATTTCTCCCTCTAAAAATTTAAAAGAATACGAAAAAAATACCAGAATTACCAGAATATTGTTTATTTTAAAAAGGTCCCCAGTGAGGGTTGCCCTATTATTTTTCTGTAGGACAACAGCAAAGTTCTTTTCATACACAGCTAGCGCAGAGGATTTAGTAGGAAAGATCCTCATTTTTACAAGAGACACACATTTTAATAGCTTACCAGCCCAGGCACTAGCAGCCCTGGGGCTGATGGAATAAGCTATGCAGATGGAAACAATTATTTAGGAGGGGAAGGACTCCTGCATGCATGGAGAAACATCTCACTAAAACTGAAGCCTCCCACCAACACATTCCAGACTCTTGGAGTAATCTACTTTGGGGAATATGCTTTAAACTACATCAGCTTTTGTATTTCTTTCTCCAATCTTAATTGCAATCCCAAAACATACTCCCCTGCAAACTGACCCATCACTCTTACCAAACAGCAACAAATACCAGAAAATATTATGAACATCTGAACTCAAAACAGTTTAGAGACCCAACTTTTCAAGCAACAAGTTCTGACTTCAGACAAGCTTTTCACTACGCAACACACCTGGAAGAACTTACTCACAGATTAGCAATGTTGTCGTGGATGACTTACACCTAAAGTCCATAGCATAAAATCATGAATAAATCATACACACCATATTTGATATGTAGTATATCAAATTAAAATGCCTTATGTAATTCAAAATCGTGTGTCTTAGAAAGGAGCAGAATTTCAGAAAGCACTATTTGATTAGAAATATCTAATTAAGGATAGCCCTTTCAAGCCAGCTACATAAAGAATGTTTCATATAATATGTTGCAGGAGAAAAATAACTTCAGCAGGTTTCAATTAAGCCTCATTGCCATATGGATTTTGCATCCGCAGCAGGAAGGCTCAAACACCATGTCACAACTAAGATATTTTTATGTCTCCAACTGAAAGTACTTAAACTGCTTGGAATAGAAGCATGTGGGTCATAACATCCCCAATAAAGCAAAGCTTTTGCTGAGCCTAAAAGACACATGAAGCTAGAATATACCATATTCTTGGTCATGCATTGTAGTTACTAACTTTTAAAGGATATAAAAAGCTAAGTGTGTAGAGCATGTATACTTCAGTGCCCTCCTTACCCAGAAAAACAGAAGACCCCAGTACAAGTCACACAGTGCTTTTTAAGGAGACGCTAAAGGAGTGGGGCGTCTTTTTCTCCCTGCAGACCCAGAAGGGCACTGCTCCCTGAGCAGTTTACATGTGCCAACACAAGCACATTTGAAGGGCTCCTCAGGTTACCACCTCAGCCAACCTCCTGCTTAAAGCAGGATCAAACACCAACTAGGCCAGGATTCTGAGGGCTTTGACCAGTTGGGTCTTATGAAGGGCTGAGGTACCATCACCTCTGTGGGTCCCCATTTTAACACTCCCCTGTACTCCCATGGAGTGGTATTTTCCTCAAGGAGGGCTGGATACTCACCCATTTCAATATATAAAGCTTTGACAAGTAACAACCCTCTATCCAACTAATGAAAGATGCTATGAACTGGAAAACAACAGTTATGAGGTTTTCCCTTCACTATTAAAAACATTCTCAAAAAATACGTCTTGATTAACCCAAGAGCTCCACTGCTGCTGCTGTGCCCTCTTGGGGCACAAGGGACCTTGAGCCAAACTGTCAGTGTTATTTTTCTTCACACAGTTTGGACCCAAGAACCCCAATTCCTCTTTACTGAAAACAGATGTCAGCCAAGTTAAATCATCCCATGACTCCTCCAGCAGAAGGATGTAAACAGCCACAGCTCACCCAGCTGTTACTCAGAGAGGCCCTGCTGACAAGTCAGGGATCCCAGCATGCTTCAAGACCTTCAAAATACTTTGACATACTGATTTGTGTTTATCACTTAAATCCATCAAAACACATTAGGTCACTTGAGTTTGCACTAGATTAGAGTTTGGGTCTTCTATCAACTTCCTTCAGGATTTTGAGCTCAGAGGAAAAAGAAACTATTATCTACGTTTTTATACATACAATGCTTCCCAACAGAGTCTTAATGTTTAATAAACCCCACCCCTGCACCATGCCTGCAAAGTAAATGCTTTACAAATAAGGAGGGGGGGGGAAAAGAGAGATTTAGTGATGTGCAAAAGGTCATAAGACACGTACGTGTACCATACGCCTACCATGTTCAGCACACAGAAATGCAGGCTTCCACCTCCCAGGAGGCTTAACCTCAGCCAAAAGGAGCTACCAAACTACAGCTCTCACTAATGCTGTGCTCCAAAGTGTTCAATTCAGGTTTTTGTATCCAACTTTTTCAGCTAAGAAAACTACCTACTTGCAACAGTATGGAAGGACCCTGGGGCAGAAGCTGTGGGATGTGTATGAGAAATGATGCTTTGGATCAGGTGAACAAGAGGCCTTCAGGTGAATTAAATCCAAAACTATTTGCAATCATTGTAAACAACCACACTGGCAGGAGCTCTACTACAATATCTGAGGCTGTAAGCTCTCTTGCTGATGCCCAGGAAACGGCTTTTGCACGCACAGCAAAGGGAAATTAAAGCACGAACTCACTGATGTTATTCAAACACTTGAGACTACAAAGGCAGCTGGGAGGTCATGCTACATTCATGCTGTGACTCCAAATGCTCAGCAAAGATAGGCACAGGGAAAGGCATTACAGCCAGATTCAGGGAAAGGAAATTTTTTAACAAAGGTGGATCACAACACAGTCTCCAGGGTTCAAACAGAGACCCCTCAACTGTAGGTCTGCATCCATTCTCCAGGCCAAGTTCACACATCACCAACCTCTTGTAAGAAGCACAGACCCGCAGCAGAGCCAAAATGTCCTTTCCATACAACTTCTAGCCAAATCCTCAAACAAAATTTTATTCTTAACAGCCAAATATTTATTTGTGCATTATTTCTCATAGCTCAGAGACAGGAAAACCAGGTATAAATTACTAGTGCCATCAGCATAGCTGTGGTACTGGGCAGCTCACAGGAACCAGGAGCCCTCAAAGTAAGTTCCTCAAGCAGGTTTTGCAAGCTGGCACCAACTTCCCTGCTATTACAGTGACACTACCAGTGACAGCCAGCCCAGCCAAGCTAAAGCTATTCCGAGTGTATTTACACTGACTAAAAACTACATGGAGCATATACTCTGTTACCCCTGGGCTTTAGAACATCACCATGTAATTCAAGAAGCAATATTCTCCTAGACCTTTGGGTTATTTATTTACTCATCTTAGTTCATCTACTTCTTTGCAGTGATGATCCCACTATAACGTTTTTATTTAAATTACGGCAACTGCCTCGAGATAACAAGGTGTCATTTTGAACTGAGATTGTAACAGTGTGTCCAACATACTCAAATAGCCTAAACAAGAGAAATCCAAGAGAGACAGGAGGCATCCCCAAGGATTTAGCTGCAAGATTGGAGGCATCCCCAGTGATGCGCTGCAAGATTAAGCCTTTCCTGCCAACACTTTTTTTAAGTGCACATAGACTAGGGAGAAAATGAAAAGAGAAAAACCTTGCGACTACCAGAAAACGTTCTCCTCGCTGGCTCAACGAGGACAGCCTTGAGGTGTCAGAAGGGAGACTAGAGCTGAGACAATAACCCCATTCCCCAGCAGGGCAGAAGCCAAATTCTGCAGGAAAAGCGACAACTCAGCACCTAAAGCACTAGAAATCCCGCAGCTCCGGGGCACGGCCGGAGCCCCCCCAACATCCGCCACGCACCAGCCTACCTGGAGGGGTCAGCGCTGCGGACAAGGGCGGCCGGAGAACTAGAGGAGAAGAGAGCAAGGGGCTCTCCCGACCTCAGTACCGCTGCCCTGGAGCCGCCCAGGGATGGGCGCGGAGCTCAGCGAAGGCGAGACCAAGCAAGGAGACCCTTCCCTTCCCTCCGCCCCGGCCACTGGGAGGGCTCTGGGAGGGCGGGACGGGGGCGGACCCCACCCGGCGCCGCTGCCCGAACTCGCCCCGAGGCGCCTCCGCAACCAGCGGCATCTGCGCCCGGTCCCGCAGCATCCGCAGGGAGCACCCCCATGCAGCACCCACCTCGGCCCGCTCGGCGTTGGCAGAAGGGGCAGTAAATGGGGAAACCCCATGGGAGAAGATCCTCAAACCCCCTCCGGGAAGAGTGGGATGTCCTTGGAAAAAGGCTTTTTTTTTGTGTGTGTATTTTTTGTTGGTTGGTTGGTTGGTTTGGTTTGTTTGGTTGGGTTTTTTTTGGGGGGGGGGGGGGGGGGAGGAGGTTGGGGTTTTTTTTGGTTTTGTTTTGTTTTTTTTTCCAAATAAAGGAGCTGCGAAAATAAAGATGTGGGCAAACAGTTTTTATTTAAGAGCATACAGCTTTGGGCAAACATTTGGACACGTTCAGGGGATGGGGAGGGAAAGGCAAATACGGACAGGAGAGGTTTCATGGTTACTAGGGGCTGGTGTTACACAGCGTTCCCATGCAAGGCTCTGCAGGCACATGGCCTGCACGTGGGGAGCAGAGACAAACGTTTTTCACAATTGGCTCTGTGCTCTTTGGGATGTGACTTCCTAATTCAGGTCCTTTTTAAATAAAAAAAAAAAAAAAGAGTGTGTTGAATGTGTGCATCAATGCCAGGAGCACACAGCTGTTCTGATCACAGCCCAACACCTGGAAAAACCTTTAGGCCACAAAATGATGGCTCGTCACAGTCCTACCACCCTCCTTGTGGCTCCAACAACTGGTGAAATCAAGCTGCTGGTGAGTGCCTCTTTAGGCTGTAATCTAACCTTCCATCAGCCTGCCAGCTGTGCCAAAAAGCAGAGCCTGCATGGAAATGAGGGACATGCATGCTCGGGATCTGCTGAGGGCTTAATTATTTCTTATTAATTGGAGGTAGGCTTGCTTAATTTATTAGACCTGAGTCTTGAAAAGTTGTTTCCTACTTTGCAAACTGACAAGTTGAAGATCAGAAGAGTGCTAATTGGACTATAAGTATAATAATCCTTGGGCTGTACTGCATTTAAGTCCCAGTAAGAACCACTACAGAGAAAGATTGCTTTGATCTTTTTTGTTTGAAACCAAAGATTAGTAGTGTGAGCAGAGAGTATCACTGGTGCAGTTCTTGGTCCTTAAAAAAAGGGACTCATTCCTTTGAAGTGGAAGGGGAGCAGAATACACATCCAGGTGGTGGACAAGAAACTGGCTGCTGTCATTTATTTCATATTTAGCCTGTTAGTACTCTGAAAGTAGTTGTTGTGACCTCAGTGAGTGCTGGCTTAGTCTTGAGCGGGTTTCCTTCTCAAAGAATTCCCCTCCCTCTGTCATGCTGCAGTCGCTCTCACTGATGCCAAGCAGGATGGATGCTAAAAGCCATGAGACCATCTGCTTTATTTTCACCCTCTGGTGGTTCTCTGAGCTTTGCTCAGCTCCAGTTTCCTCCCCAAGACTGAAGCCAACAGTCCTCTGCTCTCCAGCCTCAGGGAGTCCAGGATTTTCACAGCTTTTTCATACAGCAAAGCAAACAGCTGAGCCATGTAGGTAATCAGATAGGACGGCAGCAGTAGAATCCTCAGGACATTAAAGAACTGGAGCAACAGGCAGACAAAGTTCCAGGTGAGAGAAGAAAACATGGTGCACAACAGCTGATGAAGAAAAGGAAGAACTGAATTATTATGGCAATGATGTTTTCAGAAGAGGTTCTATTTTCAGTGGAATAGACATAATTTTGAAATCACAAGTGCTTGTTCCCTTCCCTCATCCACCCTGCACAACCTGCAAGCCTTTCAGCATGGTATTATACCCCACAAGAGACCAGTTCAAGCTGCTGTGTTCAAGTCAATGCTTGTACGTGTGAAGAGCTCTAGGAGAATCAAATGGTACCTTAGACAAGTCCAAGCTCATTCTTAGCATTGTTAGCCTTTGAAAAATTAATTAAAAGGAAATTAAAAAAATTGTTACTACACCGACTTGGTACGGCCTTGGTGGTGTTAATAATGTTAAAAATGCTTTCACTTAGGGTATTGTTGATTCCATGCTAAAGCTCAGCATCAGGGTGTGTTAGTCAAAGAACTGCAGCAGTTTAAGGTGATTCCAGTCCTTAGCTAATCTAGCCTAAGCAAGGTTACCACTCCAGCAAAACTAGTGGAAGGAAACATGAGTGAGTACCTCAGTTGCTGCAATTCAAAAATCCCAGCAATGTAACTGAACAGACAGGACTGTGTATAGTGAGCGTGGAGCCACAGAGCAGCTTTCCCTTGTGAGCCCCTTCTACAAAGGAACAGACAGTCAGGGCACAGGGAAAGAGAAGACACACAAGACATCAAGCTCCTCCACTGTGTCAAATATATCTTTTGGGATTTGTGTAAAGCCTAAGAAGATTTGGACTGTTGTGTTTGCAAAGAGATTTCTCACTTCAGCTCTTATTGAACAAGTGAAATACATCCTATTTTTAGTCACATACTCCACTGTGAGAAATCTGAAGCAGCTTTTAAAAATACATAATATCAGCCATAAATACCACAAGAGTTTCTACGCACATTTGAGCTAAACTTCTTATCTTAGAGAAATAAGTAGCATTTTTTTGCTGTTTTAAATGCAATTCTCAAGGACTTTTAAACTATGCATACATACCTTGAAATAGATATACACACACATATTCATGATAGTAATTCTGCACAATTTTGTGTTACCTTTACCTTGTCTACATCAGGAGCCACTCCAAGTGGGGAAGACAGAATATAGAACCTCCTGTTAGTCATTAAGCAGACATAAACCAATCTTGCAGCTTTTTCTTACCCAAGAGACCGAGGAGTCAGGCAGAGGTGAAAAAAAAGTCGGAGCTGAGGCACAAAAGCAGTAGATATGCAAAGAGACAACCCAGTCACACTACTCACCATCATGATGTTACAGAAATTGCTCTTTTCAACATGGGAATATCTTATCTTCTGGCTCCGGGACCAGCTGTTTGAGGTCACAGCAAGAAGACTTTGCTTTTGGCTTTTTGGATTTGAGCTCAGATAAGCAGGCTTGGGCCTCAGCCTCCCCACAGAGTCACTGGGTTGGGACTCCTCTTGTGTCTCTGTACTGGAAGCATCACTCTGGTTGTCCTCCTCTGTTAGCTCATCTTCAAATATAGAGTCAGAATCAGGCTCATCAAAAGATTCTTTCTTTATCTTTTCTGTGCTGGGCATCTGTGCTAGAAATAGGTTTAAAAAGAACATGCAAAACAGCTGTATGTGACTTTTTCTCCCTGGCTGCAAGCCTTGCACGTTCCACCTGTGAGCTGGGCAAGGTTCCTCTGCACATTTTTCATCTGAAATAAAGGATTTCCAAACCCAACTAGACAATAAAAGGTTTATACAAGTGTTTGATTTCAACTAATTAACTCTTAATCAGCAACTATATTAAAGGAAGAGCTGAAACATCCATAACTTTTTATTTGTGCCTGCTGTAATCTAGCATAAAATAAGTGGATATGACTGAATTAGGAAGTTACTTAAAAGGGCACTGTTATCTTTCTCTCTTATGAGTAACTGGGAAATGCTTTAATGTTGTAATTCTGTAAATATGCTAGTATGTAAAAAGTTAGTAATGTGTCTAGTCTTACTGATTAAAATGCAATTTAAAGCATTTGTGGAAATTGTTGGAGGCCTGGTGCTAACAACAGTCGCTATAGGGCCAGAAATTGTGGAAGTAAATGTAACAAGAATATCCCAAAAATCTCATTCAAAGCATCAATAGATTCCAGAGTTACTCTGTCCAGACAAAAACCTGAGCAGATTTTTTTTTATCACTGATATTGAACTTACAATTCATTCCTTATCCAGGATTACTTATGATCCAGCATTAGAGCAAAGTAGCAAGGCTTTATCTTCATGAGTACATCGACAAGCTGATTATTAGTCTAAACCAAAAGCCTGTTATCATTTACTGACATGTTAGAAGTAAGAATCAGTGATGGATTGGGAAAAAAAAGAGCAAAATACACAAATAAATGAAAATGCATGACTTGCTCCCTTCAAAATTTTCTATCAGCCTCAGCATTGACAAAAGGACTCTTTACCAGCTTCCCCAGTAACACCCTGCACACCTCCCAAAAATAGAGGTGCCAGAGAACTATAATGTCGGAATTTAAAGTGCACAAAACTAGAGGGTTAGCTTTGCTTTCTGGGAGATTTCTTAAATAGAAATCTACAAAAAGTACTTGTCTTTTACCCTTCTTAAATCAAATTACCTTTGAGAAAAAGGGGGAGACTAAGGAATAGAAGGGTAAGGCAGCAGCTGGTCTTCCTATAAGCATCGTTAACAGAAAAGCATAATAATTTGTGTTTGCTTTTGTGCAAGTTTCGAGCTGGCTTCCCGCCAAGTCCCCCGAAACTCGACAACGAGGACCCGCCTCCCAGAGAGGGAAAAGAGAAAACAGAAACAAGCAGCCAAAGCTATAGCAAAAATATGTATATATATATATATATATATATATGTTTTATATATGAGACAGATACACAAAAGGAGAATACCACACACCGGGGGGGGGGGGAAAGGGGGGAAGGGAAGGGAGAAGGACAAAAAGGGGCAAGGACCGCACAAGTCAAACAACCAGCCGAAGGCAAATTAGCAAAAATCTCACCACTTCCCTTCGAACAGGCAGGATGGCTAGACACGGCCCTTGGCTCTCCCCTCACGGGTGGCAGATAACAGCAGTCACTGTAGGCCTCGGCTCCAGATAAGCCCGACCGAAACAGGGACCCACCGTTCTCGAACCTCGCCGGAAAGGAAGAGAGCGAACTATCTTATCCATGCCTTATTTATACCCTAGGTTACGTAAAGGAATAGCATGGAATACTTCCTTGGTCACCTTCCTAGTTCCTTCCTGGTTACAAGCTGGTTTCCAGGAAGGCCTAGACTGAAACCACCACATTCTCCACCCCTTATTCCATACTATTTCTTTACGCAACACCTGTATATTGTGTTCGTCTCTATCCCGCACATATACACATATACATATATAGTCCATGTTTATTTTTTCTCGAAGGCTGTCGTCTGTTATTGAAGATCAGCACCACCAGCAACTCGATTTGTGTTCTTGGCCTTTCGTCATAATCACAGTTCCGGTTTAGGGCTGGCTCATTGGTTTGGGCTGTGTCATCATCGGCCATCCTTGGATTCTCGTATCAGCTTTGTTCGGGTCTTTTTTTTTTTTCGTCTGGTGTCTGGTCTCCTGTAAAATACAACTCAAGGCACAGAATTAGTTTTTCCCCAGGCTTAGGTTTCCTTGAGGCACACATTGGATCTCTCCATCCTTCCTCATGACCCACCAGGTATATCCAGGTCCTTGAGCAAAGACAATCCCACGAATGGGTTTGTCTTGGCCTGAGGGAGGAGTGATCCAAACGGCCTTACCTAACACACCTTTTAGATGGATCGCTGGAACTTTGTCTCCATCTACAGTGTGGAGGGACTCTGCTTGGGCAGGACCAGCTCGGTTGACAGAGCCTCGGGTGTTGACTAGCCAGGTGGCCTTGGCTAAATTCTTGTCCCAATTTTTGTAAGTTCCCCCACCCAGTGCCTTTAGAGTCGTCTTCAACAGTCCATTACACCTTTCTACTTTTCCTGCAGCAGGTGCATGATATGGAATGTGATATACCCATTCAATACCATGCTCCTGTGCCCAAGTGGCCACTAGACTGTTTTTGAAATGAGTCCCGTTGTCTGACTCAATTCGCTCTGGAATGCCATGTCTCCACAGGACCTGCTTCTCAAGGCCTAGGATGGTGTTTCGGGCTGTTGCATGCGGTACCGAATATGTCTCCAACCATCCGGTGGTTGCTTCCACCATGGTAAGCACATAGCGTTTACCTTGGCGGGTCTGTGGCAATGTGATGTAATCAACCTGCCAGGCCTCTCCATACTTATACTTCTCCCAACGTCCACCATACCACAGGGGCTTAAACCTTTTTGCCTGTTTGATAGCAGCACAGGTTTCACAGTCACGGATAACCTGAGAGATAATATCTTTCGCTAAATCCACCCCTCGGTCTCGTGCCCATCTATGAGTGCCGTCTCGGCCCTGATGACCTGAAGCATCATGAGCCCATCGAGCTAGGAACAACTCTCCCTTCTGCTGCCAGTCTAGGTCTGCTTGCGAGACCTTGACCTGTGCAGCTCGGTCTGCTTGTTCGTTATTAGCATGTTCCTCATTAGCTCGCTTCTTGGACACATGGGCATCCACATGGCGGACTCTTACATTTAGTTTCTTCACTCTGGCAGCGATGTTTTGCCACAGATCAGCAGCCCAGATGGGTTTCCCTCTACGCCTCCAATTCATCTTTTTCCACCGGTCTAGCCATCCCCATAGGGCATTGGCTATCATCCACGAATCGGTGTACAGGTAGAGCCTTGGCCATCCTTCTCTCTCTGCAATATCTAGGGCCAATTGGACCGCTTTGAGTTCCGCAAACTGACTCGATTCGCCTTTACCTTCAGTGGCTTCCGACACTTGTCGGGTGGGACTCCAAACAGCTGCTTTCCACTTCCGGCTCCTCCCTACAATACGGCAGGAACCATCGGTGAAAAGGGCATAGCGTCTTTCTTCATCTGGCAGCTTATCATATGGCAGAGCCTCTTCAGCTCGACTCACTGGCTCTTCTTCTTCTTCTACCAGACTGAAGTTCCCACCTTCAGGCCAATTGGTTATGATTTCCAAAATGCCAGGGCGATTCGAGTTCCCGATTCGGACACGTTGCGTAATCAAAGCAATCCACTTGCTCCACGTGGCGTCGGTGGCATGATGCGTAGGGGGCACCTTCCCTTTGAACATCCAGCTCAACACTGGTAATCGGGGTGCCAGGAAGAGCTGTGCTTCAGTACCAATTACCTCTGAAGCTGCTCGTATGCCTTCATAGGCTGCTAAGATTTCCTTCTCCACAGGGGTGTAATTGGCCTCAGAACCTCTGTAGCTTCGGCTCCAGAAACCCAATGGTCGCCCTCTTGTCTCGCCAGGCACCTTTTGCCAGAGGCTCCAGGAGGGACCTTTATCTCCGGCTGCGGTGTAGAGCACATTCTTTACATCTGGTCCCGTTCTGACTGGTCCAAGAGCCACGGCATGTGCAATTTCTTGCTTGATTTGCCTGAAAGCTTGTTGTTGTTCAGGACCCCATTGGAAATTGTTCTTTTTACGGGTCACAAAGTAAAGAGGGCTCACAATCTGACTGTACTCTGGGATGTGCATCCTCCAAAAGCCTATTGCTCCCAGAAAAGCTTGGGTCTCTTTCTTGTTTGTGGGCGGAGCCATTGCTACAATCTTGTTGATTACGTCTGTTGGTATCTGACGTCGTCCATCTTGCCATTTCACCCCTAGGAATTGGATCTCTCGGGCAGGTCCCTTGACCTTGCTCTTCTTGATGGCGAAACCAGCATCGAGGAGAATCTGGATGATCGTCTGTCCTTTTTTGAAAACTTCTTCTGCTGTGTCCCCCCATACAATGATGTCATCGATGTACTGGATGTGTTCGGGAGCCTTACCCTTCTCTAGTGTGACCTGGATCAGTCCATGACAGATGGTTGGACTGTGTTTCCACCCCTGGGGCAGTCGATTCCAGGTGTATTGAACGCCCCTCCAGGTGAAAGCAAACTGTGGCCTGCACTCTACCGCTAAAGGAATGGAGAAAAACGCGTTGGCTATGTCGATGGTGGCGTACCACTTTGCTGTCTTAGACTCCAACTCGTATTGGAGCTCCAGCATATCTGGCACGGCAGCACTCAACGGTGGCGTAACTTCATTTAAGCCACGATAGTCCACAGTCAGTCTCCACTCTCCATCGGATTTACGCACAGGCCAGATGGGGCTGTTGAAGGGTGAATGGGTTCTGCTGACCACCCCTTGGCTCTCCAACTTTCGGATCATTTTATGGATAGGGATCACAGCATCTCGGTTTGTCCGATACTGTCGTCTGTGTACAGTTGTTGTGGCTATTGGCACTTCTTGATCTTCAACTCGCAGTAATCCTACAATGGAAGGGTCTTCTGAGAGGCCAGGAAGGGCAGACAGTTGCTTGGACTCCTCTTCAATCACCGAGGCTATACCAAAAGCCCACCGGTACCCTTTCGGGTCCTTGAAGTATCCTCTTCTTAGGTAGTCCATACCAAGGATGCAAGGGGCTTCTGGCCCCGTCACAATGGGACGCTTTTCCCATTGATCTCCCGTCAAGCTCATGTCCGCCTCTACTACTGACAATTCTTGAGACCCTCCGGTCACTCCAGAAATAGTAACAGTCTCGGTACTCTTATACTCCGAAGGCATTACAGTACACTGGGCTCCAGTATCTATCAAGGCCTGGTATCTCTGTGGATCCGATGTGCCAGGCCATCGAACCCACACAGCCCAGTAAACTCGATTATCTTCTTGGTCCCTCTCCTTCTCCTGGCAGAAGGCAGGGCCCCTCTACTGGTCTTGATCAGAACATTCGTCGTCAGAGTTTGACTTTGACTTCTTAGACTTTTTGCTGTTGTCGAAGTGGACCTCCATCTTCTCGTGTTTTGGCAATCGCAGTTTCTCTTCTAAGAAGTCTCCGTCTACTACATAGACAACTTTCTTGTCAGTCTTCTTTCGCTTCAGCTCCCTCACTCTAGCTTCAAGCTTAGAAGTGGGTTCACCATCCCACTTCTTCATGTTTTCTCCTTTACTACGAAGGTATGCCCATAGTTGGTTACGTGACCAACGCTTAGAGTTCTCTTTCCTTCGACGCGTGAATGACAGGGACCGTGAGCGAGATCGAGACCAGGATCGAGGTCTAGGCCGAGGTCGTCTTTGCCGGTCCCACTGTGATCTTCCCATTGGCCTTTCTTGGTAATCTCTATACCTTCTGTCCTCTCTGTCTCTAAGGTCATCCTCATATCTGGAATATTCATAATCTCTCTCCATTCTTTCCCTATCGTAGGTGCGTTGGTACAGGGGATTGAAGGAGTCTTCCATATTTTCCTCTATGGTTCTTATCCAAGCACACATAGTGTCCACGCTTGGTTCCTCCATCTTTGGATTATATACGGGTATCAAGCAAGAAATATATGGTTTAGGGGCACCTTGAATTACCTTTTTCCACATTGGTTGCGTGCAGGGAACATTCTCAGGAACTTGGACGTCATAATAATCTGGATCAGAATAGATGATCTCCAGCATGGCCAATTCCCGTAGGTATTGGATGCCTTCTTCTGCGGTCCTCCACCTTCTTGAAGAACTCTTCAGGGACTCCTTAAATGGGTATTTCACTCTCACCGCGTGGAGGATTCGGAGCCAAAGGCTGGATGCCATTTTCTCCCTCCCCATTTCTTGTTCTATCACAGGGTCTCGAGCAATGGATCCCAATTGTCGTGCTTCATCACCTTCAATTACATGACTATCAGCTCCCTTGTCCCAGCATCGCACCAGCCAGGTGAGGACTTCTTCACCAGGCAAGCGCATATAATCTCTCCGTAAATCTCGAAGCTCTCTTGTGGTCAGTGATTGTGTAATTTCGCTTTCTCGCATTATTTCTTGTCCATCTCTCCCACGTAGAATCTTTTCCACCTCTCTCTTTACTCTTCCACTCCTACGTGGGACTGCTCCCGCTTCCTCCCTATATCTCTCATGTGGAGGTAGAGACTGGGCATGCCGTGGGGATAAGCTTCTATATTGTTCACGCTGTGGAGATGGATTTCCACGCCGTTCATACCGTGGGGATGGACTCCTACGCCGTTCACGCCGCGGAGATGGACTTCTGCGCCGTTCACGCCGCGGAGATGGACTTCTATGCCATTCATGCCATGGGGATGGACTCCTGCGTCATTCGCGATACCCCGCGGGTGGAGGTAGTGAGTAATCTTTCGCGTGCTGAGATAAGGGCCTCCTCCTCCAGTCATTCACACCTCCAAGCGAAGGTTGGGTCTGGAGGGGTAGGGATAATTCCCGCTCCAATTGAGGGGGATGCTTTGGCTCCTTCTTTGCGTCTTTTGTAACACTGAATGTGTAGTCAGGATATAAATCATCAAGCGACAATATACCACCGGCCATTTGTACTGTTGCTTTCTTTTCTCTTGATGCTATTCTGTATTCCTTTGGGCGTGCCCCTAGTTCCTTTGGACGTGCTCCTTCCCATGTAGCCGTTTCTTTCTCTCTGGTAGCTACTTCTTCTCTTCCAATCGCTCCTTCCTCAGTCACAACCACTTCTTCCTCTCTCGCAGTCGCGCCTTCATCACTTGCTGTTGCTCCTTCTCCCATTGCTGCCGCTCCTTCATCTACTACATCCTCTGTTCCTTCTTCTTCTTCTTCTTCTTCCCTTTCTTCTGTGCGTTCTGGTTGCGGAGATGGATCCGTAAGTTCCTTGATCTCCCTTACCCACGTCTTCTTCTTCTCCATAGGGGCAATGATGACCTTCCGGTTCTTAGCTTGAGTCCCGGTTCTAGTGGACTTAGTAGAAATGGCATTGACTTCAAGTTGTGTTTGGACCCCAACATCTGTAGACCTAATAGGGACATCACTGGTTTCAAGTGGCGTGGTTTGGGTCTCTGTGTCGACCTTAACCCTTTGAAGGTGGTCTATGGCAGCTCGATAAGCATTAGCCAGGCCCCAGCACAAAGCGGAGAATTGCATATTTGGATCTTTGTAGGAAAAACACCCTTCTGCCAAACAGTGGGCCATCTCACCAGAATCAAACATTTGTTCTGGTGTGAACTCCCAGTTAATGGGGGGTGACACATGTCCTACTAATCTACCGAAATCTCCCCAAGCTCCATGCCACCCGGGGACTGGCCTGTCTGCAGCCCTTTCCAAAGTTCCAGCGAGTCCCTTTGAGGTGTGATCTTTCCTACAAGAGGGAAAGCAACGGAACCCCATTCTTCCAAGTTTAAGGAGCACTTCCAGTACCTTTATCAATGACAGTACTGTTGCAATAAGATTTATATAGTAATTAGAGCCGATTTTAACCATGGGGATCTCCTTTACCAAACCTTCGATGTCAAAATTAAAGGATGGAAGCAATTCGTTCCATCCATCCTCAAGGTCTGGACGTCTCCCTATAGAGTAGCCTAACACAGGTGTAAAGATGGCTAGAGTTATAAGACAAATTAATGGAATAGCCATTGTTTTTGTTATTATTTCTTCTTGTTCTTAAAACAACCCTTTGTTTATATAAACAAAGCTTCCTTGGCTGCTTTCCCAGACCTGTTCCCAAAACAATAGATTGGTTGCAAAACAACACCGAGCTTGGCTGTCTTCCCGGAAAATGTTTATCAAAACAAGCCAAACTTAACCAAAATATCCCACTTCTGACACCAAGAATGTTGTGCAAGTTTCGAGCTGGCTTCCCGCCAAGTCCCCCGAAACTCGACAACGAGGACCCGCCTCCCAGAGAGGGAAAAGAGAAAACAGAAACAAGCAGCCAAAGCTATAGCAAAAATATGTATATATATATATATATATATGTTTTATATATGAGACAGATACACAAAAGGAGAATACCACACACCGGGGGGGGGGGGAAGGGGGGAAGGGAAGGGAGAAGGACAAAAAGGGGCAAGGACCGCACAAGTCAAACAACCAGCCGAAGGCAAATTAGCAAAAATCTCACCACTTCCCTTCGAACAGGCAGGATGGCTAGACACGGCCCTTGGCTCTCCCCTCACGGGTGGCAGATAACAGCAGTCACTGTAGGCCTCGGCTCCAGATAAGCCCGACCGAAACAGGGACCCACCGTTCTCGAACCTCGCCGGAAAGGAAGAGAGCGAACTATCTTATCCATGCCTTATTTATACCCTAGGTTACGTAAAGGAATAGCATGGAATACTTCCTTGGTCACCTTCCTAGTTCCTTCCTGGTTACAAGCTGGTTTCCAGGAAGGCCTAGACTGAAACCACCACAGCTTTTCCATATATTACCAGCAGTACTAAGAAACCTTTCAGTTTCTTTCTGTGACAAGTGTCATTAACCTAAAAATAGCTAGCAGAGTGTTTTAAAGGTGAAGCTAATAGATAAATGCTTTATGCAGAAGCATTTTATGTGATCAATAGCCGAACTTACCTTCATTAAGTAGAAGCTGTAGCCAGATGATCATGATGATCAACAGCATTACAAATGGCAAACAGAACCAGAAGAAAAGCAGAGGAAAGGTCAGCTCATTCACCAGAGGAACCAGGGGATACCTCATAGCTTGCTTCGGGTTACACTAAATTCAGAGCAGCTCATCTGCTCTGGTTTCTAACCACCTTTTAGTAACTCATTGCAGCACTATTAACGACAAGAAAATGAGTGATATATCAGCATGGTTAGCAAAGGCAACAGTCCTGTGCTAGGGAGGGAGCAGTGGGGATTAAATACAGCATAAGAAGAACTGAGAAAACATCTGATTTGATTGGCCTTCCTTCAGCTGCTATTTAAAGGAAGCTTTCAAGGCTTATGTTAAAACAGTAGTTAAAGATCTGGTCATGTTTGTGGATATAGGGGAGATAACCAAGCACTTTAGCCAGACTCAGTAGCCAAGGTTGCTTTTGAGAATGCAATAAAACAGAGCCAACCCTCCACAGATGGGTAGAGGATGAAGAGGTAAAAATTACTTCTCCCAGGCTCCTGTTTGACATAGAGCACAAATATGTCCTGTATTAATATAACTCTATTTTTAGCCAACTCTGTATGCCTCCACCTATTAGTTAATCCTTTAGGAAAATAAACCTTTGTATTTTAATTGCCTATCTCCCTTACATCCAAAAAAGGCAACTAGTGTGTTTCATAGGACATATGTCTACAAATGTATTGCTTAAGAGTAAAGGAGTTCAGTAGGGATCAAAGCAGGAACCAGATAAGTGACTTGATAACTTGATATTCATCACACTGTGTGTTTCTCCTTCAATAAAATAAAACCATTATCTATTGCTTACCTCACAGAGAGTTGTTTGGCTAAATTAATTGTTTGTGTAGCTCTCAGTGGAAGAGAGCAGTGATGTAAGTGCACATTACAAATGATTGCATGCATTAATGTTCTTGCTTGTGTGCATGTGTTTGTTTTTATGTAGTAACAGCTCCTCGAAATGAGCCTTTTAATCCCAAAATCTAAATGAACTCCGCAAATTCTTATTAATTCACATTAATAACACCTCTGCATGATAAAAGAAAGCTATTATCTCTGCTTTGTGCATTGGGTAAACAAGTGAGAAAAGCCATTAATGCCCTGAGCTTCAAGGATGCTCAATATTTGAGTCCTCATTTCGCACAGTATGGGTGGCAGGTTGGGGGCATCTTTGAAAACCAGGCTGTCAGTGATTTGTCTACAGATGCAGTGCCAAAATGGGTGGAAAGGAGCTGAATCCTGAAGCTGTGATGTGTTTCATTTTAGTGGTAAAGTGTTTCTCTTACTCACATCACCGGGACCCCTTGGGGTCCACACAGGCTCTCACCGAGCTGAGCCAGCCTGGGACCCCTTGTCCTTGTGGCAGGATTAATCCCATCCTGTGAGCCCACCTCCCTGGGGAACGGGGGAGTGAGAATAAGGGGGAAATGCCTTCACTATTTCCCATATCTCTGGAGAGGCTGGTGGGACAGGAGTGGGTCTCTCAGCAGCCTGGGCTGTGTCAGTGACCTCCCGGGTGGGTGGCACAGCCCAGAGCCACGGGGTTTCACCTCCATGCAGACACTGGGGAGGTTTCACAGTCCAGGTTTAAAGGATGGCAGTCTCTGTGTGAAAGTGAGATGGGGTACAGCCCACCCTGTGAGGTGGTGGTGTTGTCCACAAAATTGGATTCTTTACCAGGTGTGCAACAAGACAACCATTACACATTTGAGAGAGACACTGAGTATTTATTTCAGAGCTGTGCAAGCCTGGGTGCTCAGTGTGTTCCACAAATCCAGCACACCCCACTGGACTTTCTGTGGCATTCTTTATAATTAATTTTTTATAATTTATTTATTTATAATTTTTATTTATTTATTTATAATTAATTTTAATTCAGAGTTAGTAACTTTCCAAGTACAGATGCCCTATTATGATTGGTTAGTAATTTCCATACGAGTTATGTAACCCCAGCTAACTTTTCCACATGCTCGGGGGAGGGTCTTCACCTGGGCAGGGGTCTTTTTGACATGTAGGTATGATTTTTAGTATTACAATGAAGATAGTTCAGCTATAGGGCACATGGACCTTGAGTATTTTGCTGAGTTAGCAGTGTATACATAGACATGCATCAACATCTTGATTTACTACATCCTTAAAGCTTGGTAGTTCCAGAATGTCAATGAGAGGTGATGTTCCTGCTACCTGTTCCACTGATTAGGTCTCCTTTCATGGAATTACAGAATAGCTGGGGTTGGAAGGGATCTCTGGATATCATCCAGTCCAAACCCCTACCAAGGCAGGGTCACCTGGAGCAGGGAGACTCCACACCCTCCATGGGCAACTGTTCCATTGCTCTGCCACCCTCAGTGGAAAGAAGTTCTTCCTCATGTTGAGGTGAAACTTCTTGTGTTTTAGTTTATGGCCATTGCTCCTCGTCCTGTTGCTGGGCACCACTGAACGGAGTCTGGCACCATCCTCTTGGCACCTGCCTTGGAGATATGTGCATTAATGAGATCCCTTTGCAGTCTTTTCCGGACTAAACAGGCTCAGCTCCTGCAGTCTTTCCACATTAGCAAGATGCTCCAGACCCCTCATCATCTTTGTGGCCTGTCCTGGACCCACAGCAACCTTGCAGTATCTGAAGGGGGCCTACAGGAAAGCCAGAGAAGGACTGTTCATCAGGAACTGTAGCAACAGGACAAGGAGTAATGGGTACAAACTGAAAGAGGGGAAAATTGGGTTAGATATTAGGAAGAAATTATTTACTGTGAGGGTAAGACACTGGTACAGGTTTAGATTAAATACTCACAAAATCACAGAATATTCTGGATTGGAAGGGACCCACAAGGATCATCAAGAACACCCCATCCCTGGAAGTGTCCAAGGCCAGGTTGGAACTGGCTTGGAGCAACCCGGGCTAGTGGAAGGTGTCCCTGCTCAGGGCAGGGGGTGTGCTAGGATGATCTTTAAAGTCCATTCCAACTCCTTAACACTCTTATGATTCTGTGCTGGCTGCTGCCTGTCCCACCGCTCAGGTCTCCTTCCTTGCTGATTAGGCTCGAAAGCACACAAAAATCTCACACCAAGGAACGCCCTGATTTAAGATAATAAGGTAATTCTGACATTTCGTAGCGGCGGCGGTCCCGGAACCCCCGCGCGCTGCCGCGTTCCCGGCCGGACGCAGGCCCGCCATGGCGGCGCCCACACGGGTGTTCGCGTTCCGGGACGCGCGCTGGGCCCCGGACCCGGTGCTGGCTCCGAGCGCGGCCGTGCGGAGCCCTCAGCCTGTGCCGCTGGTCATTGACAACGGCTCCTTCCAGACGCGGGCGGGATGGGGCTGCCTGGATCCCGCCGTGCCCGCCGAGCCGCTGCTGCGGTTCCGCTCGCTGGCGGCGCGGAGCCGCGGGGCCCGCGGCGGGGCCGGCGCCGAGACCCAGGTGGGCAACGACCTGGGCAGCCCCGAGCCCCTGCGGTGGCTGCTGCGCTCGCCCTTCGACCGCAACGTGCCCGTCCAGCTGGAGCTGCAGGAGCTGCTCCTGGACCACGTCTTCCAGCGCCTCGGCGTCTCCTCGCAGGTAACGCCGGGCCGGGGCTAGAGCCGCCCGGGAATCGTGGAATGCTTTGGGTTGGAAGGGACCTTAAAGCTCATCTCGTTCCACCCTCTGCCACAGGCAGGGACACCTTCCACTAGCCCAGGTTGCTCCAAGCCCCGTCCAACCTGGCCTTGAACACTTCCAGGGATGGGGCAGCCACAGCTTCACTGGGCAACCTGTGCCAGGGCCTCGCCACCCTCATAGGCAAGAATTTTTTTTCCCTGATATTTAATCTAATTCTACTCTCTTTCAATTTGAAGCCATTTCCCCTTGCCATGTCACTCCAGGCTTCTGTAAATAGTCTTGCCTTATCTTTCCTGTAAGTTCCTTCAGGGCCGGCCCCGGGGAGGGGGGGTCTGGGTGGAGGGGGAGGTTCCACCTTAACATGGGGAAGAACTTCTTTACTGAGCAGTGACCGATCACTGAACAGATTGACCAGAGAGGCTGTGGAGTTTCCCACATTGGAAATATTCCAGAATCATCTGGACACAGTCCTGTGCCGTGTACTCTGAGATGACTCTGCTTGAGCAGGGAGGTTGGACCAGATAACTCACTGTGGTCCCTTCCAAGCTGGACCATTCTGGGATTTTGGGAGGTTGTGGCTGGTCCGTAGTGGGAATTTGGAGGTCTAGAATTTCCTCTGGCTCTCCTGGGATATGTTGTCCCCCTCCTCACAGATAGTCACAGCCTGGGTAGACAGTGAGGTGAACCTGGCTGGGCAAGGTGTGCCCCAGAGGGGTCTTCGAAGCTCTGCTATGCTATGCTGTTAATTTCTTCATGGTTTTGTGGTGAAGCAGAAGGGGAGGATTCAGCTGCAGGGTGAAAGGCTTGGACTGCAGTGTCCTGTCAGATCATGCCTGAGAACTTGCATCCAGGATCAGCTTTTGAGAAGGACATAAACATTATTGGTGTTGTGTAGGGCTCTTACTAGTAGTGCTTATTGACCACGTGTACTTCCAGCTATGTTGAGAGTTGATCCTCAGGCCATGGAGCCTTTTGCCTACGTGACAACACAAGTATGAAAACTTTACCCAGTGTTGAACTAAACTTCCAGTGGTTTTCTCTCGCACTTCACCTTCTCATTGCATAGATTTTGGTTACTTAGATTTTTAATAATTTGTATATGCTTTTAGAAGTCCATTCTCCTCCACCATTAGGAATTTATTCTTTGGTTGAATTAACATTAACATCTTTTTTCCCCTTTAAGCACTAGATATAATTTAGCTTACGTGATTAATAGCCTGCACATAAAGTGCTTTCTCATGGCTGTTTTGAAGGAGTTCTTGCTGGTGTTCAAAAGAAGAAGCAAGGATGATTGTGTTTTCCCTTCATACCTTTGTTATTATTCTTTTCCCTTGTCTCTTCCAGGGTTGTGTTGATCACCCAATTGTTCTGACAGAAGCAGTGTGCAACCCTCTGTATTCAAGGCAAATGATGTCCGAGCTCCTCTTCGAGTGCTATCAAGTGCCAAAAGTGTCCTATGGTGTGGACAGCCTGTACAGTTTTTACCACAATAGGAGGCAGAAGTGGCCCTGCAGTGGTTTGGTGATATCCTCAGGATATCAGTGTACACACATTTTGCCAGTCTTAGAAGGCAGGTGAGTTCTTGGTGTCTTAAGTGCAGCCTCTCTTTGTCAGGCATTGGCTTTTCAAGTGGTGCAGCTATCCATTTTTCCAGCACTGAGTATTCCAACCCTGCAGTATTAACTCCTACCAGGTCTTAATTTATACTGATGACTTAAAATCAGGTCTGCAGATTTTACAAGGTTCTGTTGAATTTTGAATTGAAGAAGCAGTACTGTCTTTGTATTTTTAGTTGCTACTCATGCCAAAATTTTTACTTTCAAAAGTAGAAGGGGATATCTGCTCCAAGTGAAATCAGGCATTAAAAAACATAGGTTTTAAAGCAGCTTTGGGACAAAATAAAGTGCTCTGTGAGAGTTCTGCAGTTCTTGAGGCTTTTATGATTCTAGTTATTCAGCTACATTGCTCTACTTTCTCTTTTTTCTTTTTCTTCTTTTTTTTGAATCACTACTGCAGGCAATGGCTTTATTAGATCTGATAAATGCTTCGTGTTTTCAAGGGTTACACCTGGCCAACTGTAAAATGTTGCAAAGGTTAAAGAACTACTTTTAGCTCTGCTAACCATCACTTCCCTTGTTAAAACAGAATTATTTAATATTTTGGGTTTTTTTAAAGCAGAACTGAGCCTTTCAGAAAATATCTGCAGTAAACACAGCAGTGATTATGTTGTCTGAGAAAAGCAGGTGTGTTAGGTTCTGTGGTAACTGAATCTTGAAATATCTATCTATGAATATTCATCTGTCTACTTCTCCGTATGAGAAATTAAATAATACTGAAGTAAGCAGGAGGTGTGTTTTATGTGGATTTCTTGTGGATTTCTCCAGTCTGAGCTGTGTCTCTTTGCATTTTGAGGCTGGATGCCAAGAACTGCAAGCGCATCAACCTGGGGGGGTGCCAGGCTGCCGTGTACCTGCAGCGGCTCCTG
Organism: Pipra filicauda; assembly: GCF_003945595.2. NCBI lineage: Eukaryota > Metazoa > Chordata > Aves > Passeriformes > Pipridae > Pipra > Pipra filicauda. The sequence continues at coordinate 7,660,717 of NW_024104643.1, read as the reverse complement.
CAGCTCAAATATCCCGGGCATTTCGCAGCCATCACGCTCAGCCGGATGGAGGAAATCCTGCACGAGCACAGCTACATTGCAGAGGACTACATAGAAGGTAAAATCAGAGTAATTTACTGCCAGATAGTGTTCATCCACACTTAGTTTGTCGTCTATATCCCTTGTTTTGGGATATCAAGTTGGCTGGGATTCTACCAGAAATACTCTACCACTGTATTGCTATCTTTGTAGCTGTCTTTCTCGTAACCTGCCTCATGCTTAACAATGGTTTCAAATTTAAAATTAAGAAATAAAATTGAACTACTACCAAAAATAATCTGTATTAATTCAAATTTATCTGTGAATAAAAATTGGGATTGTTTCAGAGGACAATAATTTAAAATGAGCTTATTATTTACTTTATACTTCTAAAACCCTTTTAAATTGGTTAGGATTTCTACGTCTAGCTGCATTTCTTATCGGCATTAAGGTTTCCAAAATTGCAGAGGACATTTGTCATGACTTTTTGTGAATTCCTTAAGTTTTACAATTTTCACGGTAAGTAAGTAAGTGTCATCTAAGTAGTGGTTGAAGAGAAGTGCGTTCTTAAATTTGTCACTTGTGAAGGAGCCTGCAGGAGTCCTTAAAAATGTGTGAGAGCTCCTCTTGGAAGGAGAGAAGAGACTTTAGTGTGCACTTCCACTTGTTAGTGCTTTGTGTTTCCTGGAGATCAGAGCATGAAGAAGCACCTGCACTGAGTATGTGACCAGAGGGTAGTGCTCAGAGGGAGTAGCCAAGCATGGGGGCAACTGCCAAGAGGTGACAAAATTTTAGGCTGGACTATTTCTGCTTTCTTTCATCACCTTTCATCCTCTGTGTACATGGAGTGTGTACAACATATGAATCATCGTCTTCAGCTGACAAAACAGTTATCTTCCTTTCAAAACACGCAGAGCTCCAGAAGTGGCGGTGCCCAGAGTACTATGAGAACAATGTGCACAAGATGCAGCTGCCTTTCTCCAACAAGCTGCTGGGGAGCACTCTTACATCCGAGGAAAAGCAGGAGAAAAGGCAGCAGCAGTTGCGGCGGCTTCAGGAACTCAATGCACGTCGTCGAGAAGAGAAGCTGCAGCTTGACCAGGAGAGGCTGGACAGGTTGCTGTATGTACAGGTAACCAAGGCAAAGTTTTCATGTGATATTTTGGGAGGAGGGCAGGCTGCCATTGGAGCTGCATCAGAAGGTCACGTGTCATTGCAAAGAACCTATGACTGTCCTGGGTGTTTTCTGATAGGAGCTTGCCAAGGTTACTTGTGAGATAACAGGGAGAGACTACTGATGTAGAGGGTGCTTTCAGGTTCTGAACAGCACTTTGTTTGGGAAATATTTTGAATGCTGCCAAAGTGTGTACATGGTAATATCTAGTAATGAAGGCAGAGTGTCTGTGCACGCACAGTTGACAGATAGTTGTGATTACCCTGTCTTGGTCATCACATCTCATCTGTCTGCAGGAACTTTTAGAAGATGGTCAGATGGATCAATTCCACAAAGCTTTGGTGGAGCTGAACATGGACTCTGCAGAAGAACTTCAGTCTTACATCAGCAAATTGAGTGTGTCTGTTGAACAAACAAAGCAGAAAATCCTACAGTCAGAAGTCAATATTGAAGTAGATGTTGTGGACAGCAAGCCAGAGGTATGATGTTTTGACCAAGTTAATCCCTATTTATCTTTGAGAGAATTAAATTTCTGTGCTTGAAAATGTGTCCCTTCAGACTTCTAGTGGTGAACTAAGCTTTTAACACGCTGCAAGTCATTGTCAAGTTGGCAACTGCTTCTCTCTTTTCAGAGAGAATATCCTGAGACAACTATCCTTAATTATTAGTAGCCTTCTATTAATGATACAGAAGAACCCATCAAGCTTTTTCTTAAAAACACTATTTGTTTTTCTTTCTGTTCTTCCCTTTCAGATGCAGAGAACTTTATGGTTAAACAACCAACCTTTTGCTTTCATGCTGGCTTTTTTTGGTGCAATTAAGCAGTCTGTTCTGTTTTGTTTACTTAATGAAAGGTTAATTGCTACACTTGGTTGTTGAAGTTGTCTTGAGGATGAGAAGCTTGTTTGTCTGCTTTGCCAGACTAACACAGGCCTAGCACACAGCAGCTGTTTCTAAGAGGTGGTCTAAGGTGTTTGTGCATGTGCTTATAATTGCCTTTCAAGTCACATAAAACAGAGCTTTTTTAGTTATGGCAGCCTTTGCTCAGGAAAAAAGGCAGAGAGAAAAACAGAAAATTAAAGCATAGAGGAGAGAGAAGCTGTGGCTGCCCCATCCCTGGAAGTGTTCAAGGCCAGGTTGGATGGGGCTTGGAACAACCTGGTCTAGTGGAAGGTGTCCCTGCCCATGGCAGGGAGATGGAACGAGATGAGCTTTGAGGTCTGTTCCAAACCAAACCATTTTGGGATTCTGTGATTATCAGTAGAGTTTGTGTAACAATCAAAATGATTGTGTTTGAGCAAAATTCAGGGAGATGATGGGCTTACCATTTTGGTAAAACATCCTTCTGCCTTCTATCAAGAGAAATTGTTCTAGAAAGAAGATAATTGAAAGACTATCAGTTTCTTGTAATTTTGCTCAGTGGTTATGCCTAAATTCCAGCATGGATCCCACACTCCTCTTTACTAGGTGTAACCACAGACCTTGGAATGAATCCACAAGTCTTTTTGTTTGGTCTTTGCCTTGTGAGAGCACCTACAATTATCACCAAATCCATTTTTTAGACAGGCCATCCTTCTGGCATGTAAAGGAGTCTAAAAGCTAATTATGTTGTCCCAGGGTCTGTGCCAAGTCTCCAGCAGAATTCAGTGTTTCTGATTTTTTTTTTTTTTTAAGATGTAAAAAGAAATGGATTTAGCAAAGCATAAGTGGTGGAGAGAACTTGAGGTGACTGCATTTGTTTGCTGTAACAATGAACTCTGCTCAAACTTCAGTTTGAGTAATTGCTTCTATTTAAGTGAATATAAAATAGATACTTAAGAATGTTTAAAGGATCTAGTTTTAGCTCATCCTGCTAGATGAGCTTTCTAGTCGTTGCAGCAAATATTTCAAGTTTAAAATAACCAAAATAAATATTTAGCAACAAAATCCTAAAGGTAATATCGTAACACAAAAAATAAAGAAGATAATTAAGACGCTGTTGCAAGCTCACAACAGGAGTCCTGTAGGATTTTGAGTGATGCTTTTCATTAGGAAAGTGCTTCACATCTGTGTAAAATATAAAGGGGTTTTGGTGCATCCCATAAGCAAATGGTAGGTGGTTGAAACTGTCAGAAATTGTGTGGTGGCTTTGTAGCTAGCAAATATTTGTTTTCCAGTCCCACACAAACAAAACAGGGAATTTAATGGTAATTATAGTGGAGTTAGAGATGCTGGGAGAACACCAAGTTTTCACCAGTATAAAAAGCTATTTTACCAGGTTTTAATATGTTATGTTTAGGACATGGCTGCCTGGGATCCTGGCACACTAAGGCCTTGATTTTTGAGCTAGCATTGTGACAAATTTATTGGAAGTGTTTGATTTTTGTGCTTTGAGTGAGTGTCTGTCCTAACTTCTACTTTCTGGGCATATTTGTTTTCAGGCATGTTAAAAAGTTGAGATTTGAGGAAATTGGCCCTGAGTTTTCCAAATGTGACACGTGAAATGCAGTCACACGTGTGCCCAGCACACCTGACCTAACCTACCATAATACACCTTCTCTGTTTCCAGACTCCTGATTTGGATCCATTGGGCAGTGAACAGTCACTGGAGGATATGGAAAGTATTAATGAATTTGAACCTTTATTTGCTGAGGAACAGCCTGAAGTTGAGAAGCCTGTTGCTGCAGTACAGGTTTGATTTCTGTGTCTATACCTCGTGCCAGAGGTTTCTGCATCCCAGTTGTCCAGCAGGTTTGCTAACATTTTTCCCAATGCAAACATTGTTTGCCTGCTCTTGGAAGAGATTCTTAAACTACCTGAACAGGACATTGAGAGGAGAAGTCCTTGCAGTCTTAGCTGGTGGTTTAGACCATGAATATACCCACTTGGTTCACTCTGCAGCCAATGTCTGTTGTAGCAGTGCCATGTTATTAGGAAAAAAAAAGTCCTGCTCAAGGTTTTTTTGTCTATGATCCATAACTGATATCTCATCCCAGTGGACACAGCTTCTAACTTTGAGGTAGAGCCTTAGTGGCACAATGGAGAGTAAATTATAGGAAAAGTCCAGCTTCCTTGGTCTTCTGGAACCTTTTACATCATTCTCTTTCTCTATGAGAGCATTACCATCTGCTTTTTGTACAGAATTGTTTGGAAACTTTTCTTATTCTAGAATATTACTGTTCTTTAACATAATTACCCACTACTTCTCAATCTCATCTTTTCAAAGCCCGTGTTTAACCTGGCAGAGTACCACCAGCTTTTCCTTGGCACTGAAAGAATCAGGGCTCCAGAAATTGTCTTCCAGCCCTCCCTAATAGGAGAAGATCAGGCTGGTATAGCAGAAACCATGCAATATGTCCTTGAGAGGTAAGTTTACAAACCTGCTTACTTCAGATATCAGCTTTTGAAATACTCCTTATTTAGCAATAATTTGAGAAAATGTGTTGGAATAGTTCTTTTTGGCGGGGTGGAGCATTGCAGAATAGACATGTCTTCATGTTCTGAAAGTCACAGGTAACTCTGCTTGTCTTAAGTCAGTGGATCTATAAATTTTTTTGATCAGTTACCCCATCAGTGAAAAATTTTTGAGCACACACCTCTAATAGATATGTCTTTATAAATTACATACAGGTACTACTGAACTGATACAGAGGGAAACAACAAACCCTTGTAAATATCCATCCCATGCAACAGTGAGCTGGCAGTCTCTGGTTTTGGGAGACCAAAATCAGAGGTAACATTTTAAAGTTATGATATGCGCACACTTGCTGGACATTTCCAGACAAATTAGCGCTGGCAAGATTTCACCCCTGAACTGTATGAACACGGGAGATTGCATTTTCTGAAAGATAAGAATTCCAGCCCTAGAAAGAAGGTAGAAATTCTGTTGTTGATTTATGGAGTACAGTCCACTGAGTGCTTTCAGGGTTTTCTTCTGCCACCCCTTGAATTTCCAGAAAACAGAGTTTTTCATGCTAGGAAAATGAAGGAAGTTTCTCCGTTAGTCCTGAGGCAAGGTATTAGTACTCCTCAGAGCTGTTACAGTTCACAGGGAAGATGTCCTTGAGAAAGGCTGAAGTTGTTTTTGTTCCTCGTAGGTACTCAAAGGAGCAACAAGCTGTTCTTGTCCAGAATGTTTTTCTCACTGGTGGAAATATGATGTACCCTGGACTGAAAGCCAGAGTCCAGAAGGAACTCCTGGAAATGAGGCCATTCCAGTCATCTTTTCAGGTGTGTGTGTTGACATTATGTTTGTGTGATCAACCTGTTGATTTGGGTTCAGAAGTCATTGGGGTTGGGTGAGGTGCAGAGCAGGTGTCCTTAGAGCATGGGAATGGAGTGTTTTATGACAAGACACTGCAGACAGCTGTTTTGACCTGAGAAGGTACAGGTTAAGCAAAGATACAGTTGCTCTTTCTGAAGTCAGTAGAAAGAGTAGGGAAGATGCCTTGGAACAGGAAAATCTGCTTCTGCTAAAGGACCGAGCACACAGAAGCATGTTTGGCTGGAAGTTTTCAGATTGATTTCTTAGGAGTTGATTCCAAGGTGAAAATGCACTTCAAACCCTTTCCTAACTTCCTATTCTTCCCCAGAGACACTGAGTAATCAGCTCAGACTTCTGAAGCTCAGTGGTTTGTCTTTACCACTGCAGTCAGGGTAAAAAGGCCTTTATCTCTGCAATCAGGGTAAAAAGACCTTTCTCTCCTGTGCTGAATTGACATTGCTATTCTGTTTTCCTTCCATCAGGTTCACCTTGCTTCCAGCCCTGTTTTGGATGCCTGGTATGGGGCTAGGGACTGGGCAGTGGAATACATGAACCGTGAGGAAGGCTGGATAACCAAGAAGGACTATGAAGAAAAAGGGGGAGAATACCTCAAGGAACACTGTGCTTCCAATGTCTATGTCCCCATTCGCCTTCCCAAGCAGGCCCCACGGGCAGCAGAGGTGGCGGCGCCCAGCAGAACATTGGCCTCGGGCACAGGGGAGCAGGGATAGCCCTGTCCTTGGCACTGACCAGGTGTGCAGGAGGGCACACCTCGTCCCTGGTGCTCTGGAGCGCTGGGACTCCATCCAGGCCCTTGGAGGAGGAGGAGGACAGGCCATGCTGGCTGTCACCTGGCATGGTTGGAGCGCTCCCAGAGCGCTCGGTGCTGCTCACACACAGCAGCACGGAGAGAGGAAACACCATCTACAGTCTCGTAGTAAGACTCAGGGGGTTTTGAGAGTGTATGTTTTACAGTTTTTTAAAATTTTATTAAATGTCCTGGTTTTATACTGGTTTTATTTCTTGATCCTGCAGCGGGGCTGTATGGACCAAGGCAGCCCAGCAGGGGTCCCCCTCGCTCATTGCAGCGATCCCCTGTCGGGACATGTCGGGCAGGACCGAGGGGCTGAGCTTGGCCTTCTCTCCTGCTCTATGGCCTGTTCGATCTCCTTCGTGCTACAGGCGTTCTGCTAAAGCACCACCCAGTAGGTGGTTTCATTGATGTCAGTGATGATATCGATGACTTGGTTGAAACTGGAGAACTGGTCACATAAAGGCACAACCTTCCATAAAGCACAGTCCAGAGGGACTGCCAGGTCTTGTGCAGCCCTGGAGTGGTTTTACAGCAGTAGTGCTGAGCGGGGCAGCTCTTTGATGGGACTGTTTGATCAAAAGTTGATTTAGCAATAAAGCAAAATTTTTGCTTTACCACTAATTTATGTGTTTCAGCGATTTGACTCTTTAGAGACTACAGCATTGGCTGTACCTTGCTTACAAACGCAGGTTTGCAGCCAGATCCCTGTCCTGGTGTACAATGTATTCCAGCTTAAATTTGACTGAGGATTCAGTTGTTGCACTGAACAACTTGCAGTTGCATTCCCAAAAGAATAGTCAATACTTAATGTTGAACTGAAACCTGAGGAGACTCCATCCCTTTGGCAAAAGCTGGAAAAGGTAAGACTATAGGGAAAATATCCAGATCGTATCACTGCTATAAAAAGGTGTAGAGGTGGTGATGTACTGTCCTTGAGGGCCGCAGAGCATCAAGATAAGTTGTCACCTGGCAGATTCAAAGCAAAGGACATCCGGTGCTTGTCGATGCTGAAGTTGTTGCCACAGGATGCAATACGCACATTTTTGAATTCCAAAAGTATTACCCAGAAGTCTGTGGTCAAACACCGAGTTCTCACCGAGGTCCTGCAGTGTGTGTTCTTCAAGAGAGCATGTGAGGGAGGGGTTGTTGCAGACCTGCTCTCATACACAGCTCCTGTGGCACCCAGCACTGGTCACTCAGGTGGGACACAGGTCTTGGTGGGCCTCTGGCCTTTTCCTAACAGGCTGTTGGGCAGGAGAGGAGGGCAAGGCAGCTCTGTGCCTCCAGGTGACCTCAGGTTTGGACTATTAATCCTATCCCTGGCTGCCTGGAGGCAGTTTTCAGGACCATTAAGGGATTCTATGGGTTGTAAAGAATGTGGAAAAACTGTGCTGTGCTGAAACAGGGCAAAGTTACACCCCAACGTGTCTTTTCGGATCTCAGTTTCAGTGACCTGGAGTGGAGTAAATGATGTCCCATTGCTATTTGACCCCTTTCTGATACATCTTTAGCTACTTTAGGCAGAGTGGCTACTCAGGGTATGGAAATCTGTTCTGATACTTGGTGTTGGCTACCAAATAGATAAGTGTCTTGTGCATAAAACTGTTACAGGGTGAAAGCCTGAAAGGGCATCCGTAGTGGATGATTATGTGACTTCTAAATGTTTGGCTAAATTGAGCCAGACATTTCTCTTGCATTAATTCAAAGTGGAGCTGTTTAATTCTGTACAGAGATGCCAGAGCAGCTGCTTAAACGGATTTAAGGAAGCATAATTTTATGATCTCCTGAATATTAGCTGTTAATTTTTTACTTTATCTCCGCAATAGCTGAAGAAAGTAACGAAGTTGGACGACATGATCATGGTCACAGGCTGTTCTGAGTGTGCTAGTGGGCATTCAGTTGCTTGGGGTAACATCATGAAAAGTGTGAACATTGCAGAATGGGATTAATTTTACCCATTTAAGTTCAGTTCCCTGGTAATGATTTGGCTGTGGTACTACATGAGCATTGGTGCTGGCACGATTCAAGTGGAAGGAGTGTGTGGTACTGATTGCAGGAGGACACAAAGGCGTTATTTTTTATGATGTTGGTGGAATTCTTCTGGAGCTTCATCACTGTGACACTTGTGGCAAGGTTTTCTCATACCCATGTGCAGAAGAATTTGTTCAACTAACTGGCACAGGGCTCTCCAAAACTGAAAGGGTTTGGACTGTGTCTTCTGTGCATTGGCTTCTGCCACCTGAGAGGGGAGCAGGGAATAGGCACCTGCTTGGCTCCTTTTTAATGGGACTTCTGGTTGTGTGAGGAGCACTAGGAGGAAAAATAATGCTTCTGTGGACAGGAAACTTGAAGTGATGCTGTGAGGGCCTTTGCCAAGTGATTGTAGGGCTGCTGTTGAGTGAGCTGCTGTGCCAGCAGCCATGGAATCTGTGCTGTGTTTATCCTGGTAGGTGTCCCACAAGCTGACCAAGTGCAATTGCCAGTCCTGAGATGGTCAGGTGGTTCCCATTTGGTCCTCAGTATATTAAGTTCAAAACAACTGTAGCCATATTATACAATTCAGTTATCACCTAATTCAGGTCAAAGAATACAAAAAGTACAAGTTGCAATTTAACAGGAGTGGTGAGTTTGGTCTATTTAAAAGAGAGCTCAAACTGGGTCCCACCTTTCACAGGGTCCCTAAGACCTGCTCCGGGTGGAAACACAACGTCAGTGAGGAGCCCAGGAGACTAAACATCCATCACGTGTTCCACGTCCCAGATTTCTGTTTGAGCTGCTGACAAGCCTCGCTTTTAGGCTTCAAGGCTTCTTATGTTTCCTGTGCCACAGTAACTTCAAACACGAGCCGTTCTTTGCTAAATCTCTGCTAGGACACCAAGATTAGAACTCTCTGCTCCAGTTATTAATCTCTGAAATACTTGATGTGATGTAAGACAGCATTTCAGAAAAAAAGAGAAGATGCCCATGAACTGTCACTTAGAATTTAGGATTATCCCTCTGGAGACAGCCTGCAATGATCCTCTAGCAGCCAGTCATAAACCACAAGTTTTGAAGCCTGTGTGGGATGAGCAGGGGAGGGGAGAATGCTGTAATGGATTTAACATTATCCCCAGAGTCATATGGTGGGATTTCCACCCCAGTTGGGTACGTCAGGCACAGAGCAGCTGTGCTGATTCCCAGTGCTCACTCCCACTGCTTTGTGCAGAGAGCGAACTGGTCCCTGAGCAGCAGCTTCAACAAAACTGAGTTTTAAATGGTTCAAACCCTCAGCATGATTTGCCAAGAGTTCTTCAGGCTCCTTTCGCTCCCTGTCCTGTACAAGCATGAGGGGCTGGGGACTGGCTGCCTTGTCTGAGCTTGCTTGGAAGAAAGTTCAGTCTGTGCAAACAATTTTTGGGTAGTCTTATCTTTCCACTAAGGGTTTTAATGCAGAGATTGTGTTCTTCGGGGCATTGTTGCCCTCTTCAAAGGAGAATAGTAATAGATAAAGCTGATCTGCCTCACTGACACTTGTGTCTGCGTTTGAACAGCAACCCAACTGCATCCAGGTAAGAAACAGTTCTGTTGGTCTGTTCTTCCTGCTCTGCTTTGGGGGCTTCACGGGGCTCCTTCACACAATTTTACAAATAACTCAGGTGATGCTAGAATGATCAGAAGTCCCCTGGGGCACACAGGCCCCTTCTCCTTGGGAGTGACCTCCCTGTCATCCCTCTCACATTGAGCACCAGCAGCCTTCCAGCATTTCATCTGCTGCACTTAGATAAATCCACCTGATCCAGAAGCCATCAGCTAAACACTGTCGGTGCTCCAGAGGCAAAATGCCCTAAGAAGGTCCCAGACTGTTTTCCTGGACATATCCACAATGACATGTCCCTGGGGTTCCACTGTGTGCACCAGGAGGGCTGTCACAGGGTCGATGCCGGCTGCCAGCGCTGGGTTTGACCTGTTAGAGAGCTTCTTGCACAACATCTTGCATAGCTTGTCTGGTTTTAGGAAAAGCACCTTTGATTTCTAAATGTGGCAGGGTTGGGGGTTTTTTTGTCACCTTTGAACTTAGTTTCGTGTCCCTTGAGTTAAGCATGTGCATTACCATGATGGCATTGCTGGCTGGCATTGCTTCTCCACTCTGGGAAACACATTTCATATCCTCATCCTCAGATCAGTTTATTTTTTCCACTCTACAGCTTGACTAAAATATACCCCACTCCTCTCACCCCAGATTCCTGCCACATACCTGGCATTCTTTCATCCTTAATGAGATGAAGGAGTGGGGGATTTCACTCCCCTGGAATTTTAGAGGAATACTAAGTGGATTTCTCATGAAAAGCCCCATTTAGGTTACGAATCTCCCCTAAAGATAAGTCCGTGCATGGTAAACCTTGCTTTTGCTGGTAATGGTGAATGGAGATTTAATTCCTTATTCAATAGCTACTTTCTCCTTGGGCCTTATTGTAATTATTGCCATTGATGGAGTCTGTGTTGGAACAAGTTCCTGGTGGTGTGGATGATGCAGAGGAGATTTGCAGCCTTGCAGAGGTAGATGGGGACACCAGTGGGCTGTTGGCACCATTGCTGTCATGCGGCCAAACTCTTCATATAGACAAGACAACATAAAGATGATTAAGTGAGAATAGTTTTCTTCCAGACTCAGTCATTAATTTCCCTTAATAAACATAAAGCTGTATTGGATCAAAGGTTCCTCCAACCTGGTTCTGGAAGTGACCTCCAGGAGCTGTTGAGGGAGGAGTATAAGAATAGGAGCAGTGAGAAATGTGTGTTAAACAGGGAGGGGATGGTAAGTAGTTCCAGCTGGTTAGTGCTACATAGCCAGGGAAGCATGGAAACACAACGCTCCTGGAGTCGTTACATGGGATCCATCACAGGACTCTGCCCTCTTACATGTGTTGAAAGGACAGGTTAAGGTATCCGCGAGGACAAGGATTTTGGAGTAGCAACACTTCATTGGATTGTGAACATCTCTTTGGAGGAGCTGTGCTGGGCTGTGGATGTTCCTGAGCCTGCAGCAAAGCAGCTCTGATAGCCCCAGGCTGTGCTCCAGCAGGGAAGGGCTGGGACAGGACACAGCGAGCCTGTTTCTGCCTGCTGCTTCGGGAGAGGGGCTTTGCTGCAGCTCCATGGGGCAGACACAGCAGCTGCAGGAGCCCTGGGTCCCGTTGTGTGGGGCCCTGGATTGCTTTCATCCAGCGGCAGAGGGTCACAGGCTGTCTTTGCTGCTGGGGAAACAATGGAGAGGAAGGCTTTGATTCCAGCAGCGATGGACAGCCTCCTGCTCCAGGGTGGTGCCCATGGAAGGAACTGGGGGCTCGGTTATTTGCTTTTATCCTTTGTTAACCACTGGTAGCTTCTTGTTGTGGGAACTGCTGTGACTTCTCCTTAGGTTTTATTTATGCTCTTTGGCTGACATTTGCAGGAGGTCTTTGATATTCAGCCCCAGGAGTGTCCCCTGGCCTGGCAATGGGAAAGGTTGAGCCAGGGCTGCCCGCAGGCACATCCAGCCAGGGAAGGAAGGCTGGTGTCCTGCTATGGTGGCAGGAGTGGGGGGAGTGGGGGAGACAAATTAGTCACATGCTATTCTGGGCTGTTCCCAGGCTGATGATTTGTGCCTGGCATCTGTCCTCCTTGGCCACAGCAGTGTCCTGGGTCAGCAGCAAACATGGCTGATCTCAGCTGGTGGGGTGGCAGAGGGTGGAGAAGATCCAAAGAATTGGGCATTTGCAGGAATTTGTCATGTTTTTCAAGGGAGAGAAAAACTAGGACAATACAGAGCTTTTGTACTGGGTTCAGGCTGCAGATTCATGCCTGGAAGAGCTGGGAGATATCCAACAGGTGTGATCTAGGGGAGCTTTGCTCAGGTCTCCTCTCCACAGCATCCTGGGGCTGCACTGGCTGCTGAATTGGGGCTGGAAGGGATGATTCCCCGGCTCCTGTGGGCTTGACTTCCCACTGTGCTGTAAAACTTACACATCCATACCTTTTGCCATAGTTCCTGTTCACAGGAGGCTGTTTCTGCCCCTCACTGCCCAGATCCATTTGTCTGGGTATGGAATGAAAACAACTTTTATAATGATATAAAAATGGAGGGAATAATTTATATTTGTAGTTCCCCCTGAGCCCAGTCTCTTGAATGCATTTAAGAAATCTCAATGAATATTGTTTTTCAGAACACAACAGATCCCCCAGGCAGCAAAGATGACAATTCCCTGGAGCCATAAACCCCTTGAGCATGTTAACCCAACTCAAAATGTACTTTATAACTTTATATCACCTTCAACCCACTCAGCTGTTTTACATGCTGGGATTTTAAACAGGCAGAAGCACTTGTGCTGTATGTCTTACAGAGAGCCTGGAAATCTTTAATTGTAGATTTGGGAGCTTGGATGGCAGTTTTATAAACAGTGTCAGCAACAAATGATTTTATGAGGTATCAGAGTGCACTCTCACAATCTGGGAAGCCAGGCTCAGAGAGGGGTGTTATCTCAAGCTCTGGGCTTTATGTGAAAGGCTTAAGTAGATGGTCACTGTTTCAAGAAGGACTTTAACTTTCAAGTGCTCTCCAATAACCCTTTGGCAGCAGGGACTAAGCTACAGAACCACATGGGAAGTGGAACTGGTTCAGGTGGGAATGTCCTGATTCTGCAAGAAGTGGATTGGATATCAAGAAAACAATATAAAAAAATTAACCCCCAGGCCCCACTGTTTTTTTGTGATTTTTGAACCCAAAAATAGCCATTTGGTATTTCTGACAGAAGGAACCTCATTCCGAGCAGCCATAACTGACCGTTTCCTATTTTTTTCCTTCTGGGCGGGTGGTTCAGCAGCTCTGGCTCCTGAATTGAAGGAAATGTTTTCCTGAAATGCAGACAGAAATGCTCCTGGGTTTTCTGGCTCAGGAAATCAGCCCTCAAGTCTGAGGCTGACTTCTTTGGAGGTACAGACACCAGCAGTCCCCACCAGGCTGATAGAAATCCAGCGAGTCAAGCCCTGGCAGAAGTGGCAAATTTTGTTGCTCCAGCTTTGCAGACTTCATGTCCTTGGCATATATTTCTTTCACAGGCTTTGTCAGAAGATGACCAACTTGGCTGCCCCTTCCTTTCTAAAGAAGGCACCATGGCTTAAATCTAGGCAAAAAAGTAACTAGTATTTTATATTATTATAAATATATTTCTTATTTAGCCATCCTAAGAACCTCTTTGAAATGAAAGCAAAAGTATGTTTATTTTGAAAGTGATTTGTTCCTTCATGTTTCTACTTGAAAATAGAAAGGTTGTACCTCCCTCACTGCGGTTATATCACATCCTGAGATGTATGATTTAAACATTTTGAACTTAAGTGCAAACCTTTAATGCCATAATTTCCTAGTACTACTGCCATGACTGTTTAGACATAAAAGCCATTTGATTACAGTTTTATGTTAAGTGACAAGCCATAATTAATATGATCATGTTTAATTTCTTCCTTAGTGAACATAACGATAGAATAATTTCTCCAGAGAAAAGAGTTTCCTCGAATTACTAAATGGAAAGATTTTTTAAATAATTTAGCTCTTGGAAAGAAGTTTAAGGCATTAGATGGGATCGATGCAGAATATAAAATGCAAAATGCCTTGCTTGAGATGTGGAGAGAAAATTCTAGGGAGCTTCATTTCATGCCTGCAGCATCCCCCTTCCCGGTAGTGTAGTTTAATTCCAGCCAACATCTTAGCCCCCTGTGGAGCCACTTGCTCACTCCCCTAGTGTGATGGCTGAGAGAAAAGTGAGGAAACTTGTGGTTGAGATAAAGACAGTTCATAGGGAAAGCAAAAGCCATGTATATGAGTAAAGGAAAACAAGGAATTAATTCCCGACTTCCCATGTTCAGGCAGGTGCTCAGCCATCCCCAGAACAGCAGAGCTCCATCACATGTAACAGTGACTTGGGAAGACAAATGGCATCACTCCAATATGGTGCTGACCATGATGCCATATGGTCTGGGATATCCCTGGGGTCAGTTGGGATCAGCTGTCCCCCCTGTGTCCCTTCCCCACCACCTGCTGACTGATGGGGTGGGGTGTGGAATGGAAAAGTCCTTGACACAGTGCAAGTCCTATTTAGCAGTAACTAAAGCACCTCTGTGTTATCAGCACTGTTTCCAACACAAATCAAAAACAGGCTGTGAAGAAAACGGAAGAAAATTATCACGGCCCAAACCCGGCTGCAGATAAGGCGCAGGTAGAGCAGTGGGATTTTCCTGAGTTGTCCCTTTTCCTCTCAGCAACATGGAAAACAGAATGAAAAACCTTTGGTTGTCAGAGCTCTCCAGAAGACATGCTCTGTTTCTCACTACTCTCCCATTTTTGCCTAAACTACGTTCCCCAGCCATTTTGGGAAGCAGAAAGTGTGTAGAGAAGTAGCAATGACCCTCCTGTCATGCCCAGACCCTTGGTGACTCTTTTCAGAGAGGCTCATAACTAGTACACATGCACCAGTTCAGCAAAGGCTTTTGAAACCTGGAAGCCTGACCACATAGAGGCATTTTAGACTGAAAGAGGTAGACTTAGATTAGATATAAGAAATTCTTCCCTGATCAGGTGGGTGAGGCAGTAGAACAAGTTGCCCAGAGAAGCTGTGGCTGTCCAATCCCTGGAAGTGTTCAAGACCAGTTGGATGGGGCTTTGAGCAACCTGGTCTGGGGGAAGGTGTCCCTACCCATGGCAGGGCGGTAGAACTGCATGATCTTTAAGGTCCCTTCCAACATGAACCATCCCGTGTTTCTGTGGTTTTCACCCACCCCTACATCCCTGTGCATCAGTGTCAAGGACACCAGTGTGGGGGATGCTCTGGAAAGGTGCTCTGGTGTATCTTTATAATTTGGACTTGTACAAAGTAGGGTGACCGTCCCTGCCAGCCCTTCCCTGAGTGAAGCAGCCCATGTAGCTGGCACTGCTGTCACTGCAACACCCTGGTGAATCCCACAGGATTCACAATCCCAGCCATGACACCTCATTCCTTTATCTTCCTTACAGCTCATTTTCTGCTATCAAGTCCTCGAGCCTGGGAGCATTTATCTTCTCCTGGTGGAAATCCAGCACTAATGACTTCAGCAGGAGCAGTTACACAGCTGGAATGTGTTTTATCCATCCCCTGACACGATGTGCCATAGCCTTGTTCGCACATTGCTGGTTTGCTTCCGAGCTCTGAGCCACTACCCCAAATTTTTGGTGCAACATCAATACATTTATACTTTTTCCTTCTGTGTTAGCTGCACACTGACACCCACGTGTCCATCTCTCAGGAGGAAAAGGCCACTAGTACACTTGTGTTTCACTTTTAGGAGAATGCAATCGAGTGCCATCGAGAGGGTGTTGAAACAGCTTGTGCTCAAGAATATGACCTTCACATTATTTGCTTAAACTTCTGAATGTAGAGAGAGGAGAGCGTATGTCAAACTCTCTGTTTCTACAGGGCTGAAAGAAGAAATAAGTGCTTATTTCTGCCTGCAGTTTCTCCCTGAGCCTTCCCCAGGAGTACTTTGGTGTTAAGTATCCACTCCCCCCAGATCTCTGCTGACATTATTAGCAATAATGGTCAATTAGGTGTATGGGGAAGGGAGGAAGAGTGATGAACAGACCTGTCAATTTTAACAGTAGCAGGACAAAGGAGAATTAATGTTTGCTGAGCAGAAAGATTAAGACCCTAGCAGGGAAGGGAGGGGAAGGAAAGCCTTCAAAGAAAGACCTGTAGAAAATATTTAACGCTGCTTTTTCAGGGCTGCCAAACAAGCAAAACACATTTTCATCTGCTGGCTCAGATCTGACTTTTGATTCACTATTACATAATGTGTTCTGCAGCACAGGTTTTAGGCAGGGTCTGAAGGTAAAAGGATCCAGGGACCATTGTATTGTCAGGGAGAGGAATGTGGTTTTGTGATAGAGGTGGGAATTTGCAGCAGGTCAGGTCTGAGCTGCTGAGGGATTAGGTCGGTATCAGCTCTCAATGCTGCCTTAAGGCAAATTGAATTTTTTACAGAAGAGTGAAAGATTAAGAAAGAAAAAGAAAAAAACAACCCTACAACTTAACTAATCACCTACCACTAAATAAGACAGCATGAACTATTCACCACCTCCACTTTGCTTGACACATTACTGCAGTAATTACATTTGGTTGGAGCATTTCTAATCCTTGTAGAATAAAAGGGATTCTGCCCAGCTGTGCCTGTGCTGGGTGAGTGGGTTTGAGTGCTTGGTGGTGGGCTCAGTGTGTGGGTGGGGGGTGAGTAGGCAGGAGATGAGCTCAGGAGGATGGGGATAATGAGTGTGGAGAATGTCCAGCTGGGAATCAGCTTTATCTCACAGGGGTTTTATTCTCAGCTGTGTGATTTCAGAAATTCCGTGTCTCTTGGCTTGCATTTGCTGATGGCTGCTATTAGACAGGTGGGAAACAGGCTATCTCCAAAACAGGTACTGGTTCTCTGTGACTTGTTGCTTTTATTTCTGTACTGGAGTAATGTTGGTGACCCATCCCAGGTTCTCCCAAGGAGTCCTCTAACTCCTTTTAGACCCCTGGCTCAAATCCCTGCTTGGCTAAAGCTTTGTGGGATGGGTGGCTGCTGAAGGTGGGATTGGAATGGGGCTTTTGCAGGGCAGGAGTCTCTGGCAGAGCTCCTTGCAGAACCCCTGCAGTGGTCACAGACTCCCTTTGCTTTGCTTGAAGGAGGTTCACTCTAGATAGAGGAGATGTTTTCACACAGTAAACAGTAAAGAAAGCTCCAGGTACGTCTAAGCCACAGTTATCCTAACTCTTGAACTGAGAGGAGGCTCTCAGACAATGTTTCCTACTGTACCTCCTCAGAGAAAAGCTCCGAAGAGAAGAAGGAAGGGGAAGTGTCTCATCATGATTTGCCGGCATCAGAACGGACAGTTTTTCTCTCTCTCTCTCAGCTGAAAACATGTAGCATGCAGTCCCCTGTGTGATTATTTGCTTCTCCTGCTCCTGGGGCTGTTGACCCTCACTCTCAGAACCTTTGTGTGCCATAGTTGTGCCTGGCCAGGCTGAGCCCTGGGGGTGACTAAGGGAAGTAAGAAGGAAGAGGAAAAGGCAGAGAGCTGCTGTAGCTTTGCTTTCTCCTCTTGCTATGACAGGTCTGTCACAGTGTGGACAACAGCCTGGTGGCCCTGTAGAGAGTTAAAATCTCTACCGAAACAACTTTGGCAATGCTGCTGAGTGCACTGATGAAAACAGTGCCTGTTTCTCACAGGCTTGGTGCCAGGAGTCAGGGACCTGTCTCTAGGGGTGCTGTGGGTATGCTCAGGCTTGGGCTGAAGTGGAGTATTCAGGTTGAACAAGTTTAACCAGGTCTGCCAGGACCTGAGCACTTTCCTTTATGGTCCTGCCAGGTTTGCTGGGGACTCGCTGAGCCACAGCCTGCTAGTGGCTGTGCTGGCCACTGCTGCTGAAGGGAAGGGACTGTCACCTTGCATGGATATCTGGGAAAGGGGGATGCTGTACAGGACAACAACTAAGAGTTATTTTTCTGTTAGTGATGTCCTGTGTGGGTTGATTGACACTGATGTGATGTCTGATCATGGGTGTTTTTGGTGACACATTTGATGACTGCCTTGGTACACTGTGGAAGGCATCAGCTGGCTGGATTTTGAGGTGAATGATTCCCTCAGTGGAGAAGAGGTGGAGGAGTGTTGGCTGAGTCCTTGAGGGGTTAATGCTGCTGAGGGTTTGTTGTGTTGTGTGCTAGAGCTCTGGAACCCAAACAGGTTATTTTGGGTTATTTTTAAATTCACAGCAAATGGAGGTGTCCAGTAGCACTGGTTGAGATGCTCAGAAGAAAAATGAGGTTGTGACCCAGGGCAGGACTAGGGCCAGCCAGGTACACACCTCCCACATGCCTCCATCTGGGATTTCTGGCTGCTCCTGCAGTCCCTCTGGGCAGGGACAGGGCTCATGCCTGTCCAGAGTTAACTTAAGAGCTCTTGGTTATCTCAAAATTGAGTCTCTCCCAGGCCATGAGAGAGCCAAAGGAAATGACATGGGCTTTTCCCTTCCAATGCTGCTCTGTGCCTGTGTCAAGCAGAGGCAGCGAAAGCATCAGCTTTCCAGTAATAAGGAATTTGTAGCAACCCATTAATTCCATTAATTCTTGTCTAAGAAGTGAAATGAGCTGCCTGCATGAATTAGTAAAAAAGAAGCAGGAGAGGATTTTTCTACATCCCTCTCTATGTGTTTGAGATTGACAATAGTGCACCTGAACCCTGCAGTCCTTGTGCTCCCAGGGGAGCACTGCAACACCTTGTCCTTAAGCTGGGATTTGTAAGGGGGCTCCCAGGGCTTTGCCCATGGACTGGGGCATGATGCTGCCAAAGCCTGGCTTCCAAAGTGGGCCTCAACATCTGTGTGTTCATGAGTGCTGCAAAGAGTGACTTTTTAAAAAAAGAAGTTAAACCTGAAACATCAATTACCCTCTGAGTATATGTATGTTTATATATATATATATATATATACACACACATACCTTGCTGAGGACTTAAAACTTCTCACATCTGGGAAAAGGCAAGATTTTGTCCTTTGCTCGGGACATGGCTTCTGTTGATATCTGTGGGAGCAGACTTAAACCAACATTCATTGCTTTTGGAAACCTTTCTTTTTTCCTACTGTATTTCAGATCTAGATTTTTTTCCATAGTTCCATGATCAGGGGTAGGAATATCTCCTTGATACAAGGTACTGAGATTTTAACATCAATCTTCTTGCTGTAGTCCAGGTATCACAAGTATTTCTTGGAATGTGATTTAAGAAAATAATTTTTACTGCTAATACTCACTGCAGCTGTGAGACTTAATAGATATAAATCTGTATTCTGGGTGACTTCACTGATTCCTCCCCTCTATATGCCTCTAAGACATCATTACCAAGAAAATTTAAGACTTTACCAGAGAAGCTTAGCTGTAGCATTTTGCATTATACATTATTTAGCGTCCTGAAGTCCTGAGTAGGGGCTTCTAAGGAAGGCTGTGGTGGCTGTTTTGAGAGTCTTCATCCCAAGCTGGCAAACCTCGATGCAGACATCTGTTAGCACAAGACAGACCAGAAGTCTCCCACTTTAACCACTGCCAGTGTCCCTTGGGAGTAACTTAGCATGGATGCCAAAGCATCTTATCAAACTGAGGAACAGCTTGACCATGCTCCAGCCTGTTGTGAGACAACCACCCCAAATTCTTCCTAACCTCCAATCTGGGGTTGTATTTCTCTTATGAGTATAAAAATACTGTAACTCCCTAAGAAATGGAGACTACTCAGATTAGCCATCATAAATCTCCCCTTCCAGAATAATCCTACTTAAAAACCCTTAGGAAATGTGTGGAGTTAGCATAGAGTGGTTTAGTTAGGCTTGCAGAGCCCTGGGGCACCCAGGTGCTGCTGGGAGCTGAGCCCTCCCCTTTGGGGCCTGTTTGGTGCCCTGAGTCCTCAGTTCAAGTTCTGCTGGTAACCAGCACAGAGCCATTACACCATTAACTCTGCAGGGATTCTGCACTGAGCCTTCAAGAGGGCTCATTTCAAACAAAAGGGCTTTATTCCTTCACTGGTGGGTGGAATTTAAAAAAAAAAAAGAAAGAAAAATGAAAGTGAAATTAAATGCTAAGCAGTTATCGTAAGTCTTGTGTGCTTTGTAATGACTTTACACAAAGTCCTTTTACATTTCTAGAATGCCATCTTCCTTTCCACAATTATGCTTTCCTGGGAACTTGAGCAGTGTGGTAGCTCTGTGTTTATGTCCTGGCTAATGAGTCAACACCTCTAACGCTTTCAGACTGAAATAGGTGTTGCAGATGTTTTTGTAGGTGGCAAAGGCTCCGTTTTGATAACTCCATCCCAAGTGCTGTGAGTTTTTATACATCCAGTCACCTTTAGAGCAGAATAACTACATAGTTAAATAGAGTTATTGTTGAACAAACAGCAGAAGTGCCCTCAGGGAAGAGAGGATGTGGGACATTTGTAAGAACTCGAAATTAAGCCCTCTGTGCTCTGCCTGGTCAGGCACCAGATCTTCTAACTGGAACTAGAAATAACCCGTTTTATTTCTTAGAAAATGGAGGAGTATGTGAGCAAAACTCACTCGTGAAACAATAATCATCTTGCTCTTTGCTCCTTTTCTTCCCTTTTTATTTATTTTTCCCGTAGATCATCCTTGTGTCAAAACATATTAGAAAGACAAACTGTGTTGGGGAGTAATGCCCATTAACAGACTGAGTGGTAGAGCTGGGAAGCAGACACTTAATAAGCATTCAAGCTCTCAGAGCAGGAAATTCCAATTAATATTGATTAGAAACAATTTTTTTCCTCATTTTAAATACTGCAGCACAGTGTATATTGTCATCAGCACTTTTCTTGTTACAGCTGTCGTCTTGATTTTTTTTTTTTTTGCTTATTAGGATCTCAGTGGAAAGATGGTCTTTCATTTATTCTATAACATGAACAGAGCTAGTTAACTGGAATACATATGAAAGCAATTACAAACATCTCAACCTGCAACAGATGCAGATCCATGCCCAAACTGACAGCTGAATGCACTGAGAAAGGGAAAAAACATTCATCTGCTTTGCTAAAAGCTCAATACAAGGGGAAAAATATGCCAAGTTTTGGGCAGGAGCAACTTGTGTGTTCCCAGGCAATGGGGTTTGTTCCATGTGTTCTGCTCTGTTAGGTTGTCTTGATACATCATTAAACCAGGTCTCAATAGCCTCGGGGGTGGTGGTGGTGGTAAAGAATCTTGATGTTGCTTTTAGTGCTGTGTGCGTTGTGTAATACTGAATATTCAATTAAGGCTGGATACCTTAACCTTGAGTCTGTATTTCTAATGTCAAGAAACTTTGATAAAGGGCTGCATCCTGATATGTCTGTTGGTGTTGTTTAGTTTTCACTGTTCTTAACTGCCGACTATTTAAATATGAATTTTTATATTTAAAGAGCAAAGGCATTGTATCCTCATTTGGAAACACTGGACATGTGTGAGAGGATGGACTCCGGTACCCTCAAAACCATAACCCTGGTTGTCTGAGGGCTGCTGCAGCAATCTCTTGTGTTTGCACAGTATCATTGCTGTCAGGGCAGCTGACCAGTAAAGCCATCCTTCTAATGGAGGAGAAAGTCCCAAACATGGAATGTCTGGTTTTAAATCCTTATAACCTGGCTGTTGATTCCCAGAACTGTATGTCTGATCTGTGGCTTTCCTGGCACTTTGCTGCTCAGGCCCTGAGTCCAGCCCTGCTAAAACTAACAGGGGGACTTTCATTAACTGTAGAAACTAGATCTGGCTTTAAAAGATGGACAAAGGCTTCTGACACTCCTGCTGAGGCTTTTATGCCTTCAGCTATCAAATGTGTTCTCTGCAGAGAGCATCATTAAAGATGTATGGGCTGTCAGGATCACTTCCCCATGGGACAGTACAGTGTGTGTGCTGCCCAGGCTCTGAGCAGCAGCTCCAGCATTAAGAGTCTCCTCATGCCCTTTTGCTTCACACATGGTCAAGTCCTGATGAACTTGGAGCATCCAGGTTGGACCAGCCAGGTAAAGCTGTCTGGTACCCTGTTGTAATGACTTTCTCAGAGCTGAGATGGTGATGCTGGCCATTCATGGGCCCTCTTTGGAGTGCTGGTCCAGGAAAACAAGTGTGTGGTCGCTCTCAGGAGTGGAGCAGGACCTTAGTGAAAGTGCCAGAGCCATGGGAATGATTGGAGAGAAACTCCTGTGACCAAACCCATCTGGAAACTGGAAGATGAAGCTCCTCAGACAGCAGAACCAGGGGACTGAGTGGGCTTCAAGATATGGCATGGCTGGTTCATCTCAAGGGTTATGTGCCAGACCAAACCAAGGGCTTGGGGTTATGATTTGGGAAACCTGTTTGCAGTTTTCCAGTTCCAAAGGGCTCTGAAGCCAAGTTTCTCTCTGAGCTTGGATTAGAAATACATTGCACAGTTGTATATCTCAACAGAAATGCCAGGCACACCCTTAAACCCTTCAGCTTGTCAAATACCTGAATGCCACAGAGAATTCATGGCTAAACGTTCCATGCTTAGTGTAAACCAGATTATCAGGCAATATTTGCTTAAACTGGGGAGGAAGCTCACAAATGAGGACAAAGCACTGATGAGTTTCAAGTGCAGTGCACAGGAGATATTTTAATTAATTCCAATGAATGGCTATCTAATAGAAGGTGGAAGGCTCTTTAATGGGACCAGTATGTGAGAGCTGGGTAGAAAATATCATGTTTTTCCCTGGTAGTGCTCTGACCTTCCCTCTAAAACGCACAGTCCTCTGCAAAATTGACATTTGCTTTCAAAACTGGTGTTGCACTTTGTATTTGCCAAGGGTATGTTGTTGAGACTAAAGAAACCAGAGGTTAAAGAAATGTGTGGTGCTGCAGGTGTTTCTGAGGACAGTTGTAAACCCTGTTTTGCTGGTGTACCGAACATGGTAGCACAGCTCTGCTCTGGGTTTCTGTGCAAGTCTCTGTTTTCTCTGAGTGTAGCCCCCACATTGGAGAACAGGAGCATGGCAATTATTTTCTGAATTTCTATCAGCTTTGTGAAACATAGGTGAAGGCCCATCCTTCCACAAGTGAGTTATGAGCTGGGTGATTACTTCAAGGCCAGAAACGGAGAAATTCAAGGATATATCAGGAGTGACGGTTGCAAATAAAATGGCATTGTCTTATCTAAAAGCTAAACCATCATTCAGTAGTCCAGTGCTGAGATGTTTTAGGAACATCCTGCTTTGCCTGATATGGTATCTTCCTGAAATCTTTCAGAAGTGACCCTAGGGCTGTCAAGAAATGCCTGTTTTAAGGGAGCCAGAGGGTCTTGCTTTTGATTCAGTCTTTTTGGAGGCTGTTTTTTGAGGTTCCCCTCCTCATTAGTTGCTGTCACCTTTAAACTCCCTGAGACAGCATCTATTTCTAATGTCAGTACAAGGAGGTTGTACAGAACCAGCAGTTTTGTGCGTTTCTGTTTTAGTCTGTAAGTTGTATCTGGCCCTTAAAACTTCTTGCCCTCAAAGCTTCTCAGAGACATAAAGACAAACCAGCTTACTGCTGACTGTCAAAATTTCCAGCCAGGTGCAAAGTTTGCATCCTTAGACAGTCTTTCTAATTAATTTCCCCAACCTGCTGTGAAAGAAGGTAAGTAACAGGTATTAACTGCCATGTGAGGGTGGGAGGAAAGAAATAGGATGCAGAGCTATGATGATATAAATGTTTGTGGTCTGCAAACCATCGGCAGAAAGAAATGCTGTGTTGTTTGGGGGATCTTCCAAAGAAACTGCTGGAGATGGCACATACCCCACATGTTTCTCTCCTCTGCTACAGCAAGAGGGAGGCACAGCAGAGACTCAAAGCATTAGAGAAGAGGTAGGGATTAATTGTGAAATTAAAGCAGCAGGTCTGCAGCTGCTCTGGTGGGCTCTGCAGTGCAATTGCTGCAGTGCAATTTTCACTTGCCACCGAAGCATCTGTGCAGAGCTGGGAGGAGGAAACCACCACCAAAGCAATTGCCTCCTTCCCTCCCCTCCCCCTCCCAAGCCCCCATAGGATTTCATGCCAAGCACTCAAATGACCCTATGGACATGCTCACCTGATGCTCTTGGTACAGGCACCCGTGATAAGGTGGGGCAAGCAGTGCCTGTTCCTTTGGCTGGAGGATGAGAAGGAGCACGCTGCTAATAACAGGGATACAGTTTCACGCTGGGCAAGCAGCCAGCTCCTAACCACAGGGATTTTAACTCATATCCTTGCAAGTCGTGGATCTTTGCCCATCAGCCTGTAATATTTCTTTCCTGTCAAGGCTTGAAATCGTCCATAGGTCAACCTGGTCCCGGCTCCCTGTGCATTTACAGGTATTTGCTCTCCAAACCTGCTCCTGGCTTTTATGTTTGCAGGTGGCCCTCCTGGGAAAGTCCTGGATGTTAACACAGCAGCATTCATTGCCCTGGGTGAGTGCTGGGGCTGGTACCGAATGTTCTGCCTGTAGGGAGTTGGCCTTTGTGCCTACAGAAGAGGAGGAATGAGTGGCAGCCTGTGACAAGGATGTGTCGTACAAGTATTGGGTGTTGATCAATTAATCTTTTTTCTTGTTTTGCTATATTTACAAGGTACAAACTGCCCATTGGCACCATCCCAAGTCTTAATTTTTCTGCAGTGGTGAGCATACACTTGGAGGGCTTGTTGGACTGCTAGGAAGTCATTGTGCCAGTTCACTGCCCGGTGTGGTGGGGGTTTTCCTAGCACAGGTGTAGTGATGGTCCTGAAGGTCAAGGTCCATCCTGCCAGTCTCTGTAAAGTTGTTTCCTTACTGATTTAATGCTGGAAAATGAAAGATGAGTTACTTTTGGCTTCTCTTGCTACAGCACTTTTTAATTCTGATGTACCAGTTCTATGCACTCTCTCTTTTTGCATTCTGGTTTATTCTTCAGCTAATCTTTGATTTCCTGTCATGGCCCTTTACCTAAATCAGCATGAATATCCCAGATCTACCCCTCTGTCTCTTTTAGTCCCACATTTCTGATGCTGCTTTCAGCTTTCCCTCGGTGTCCTCCTGTGTCCTCTTACAGATTTCCTTCTTCTAATTTTCCTTTTCAGTCAGACCCCGGTTATTCCATGTGCCCTTCTGTAAGACATTTGAGAGCCTTCCCATGACTTCAGCACTTTCTAAATCTGTTGTTTATTTGTTTGTTTTACAGAGAATAACCAATGTTAATGTTCTTAGTCCTGTATCTTTCTCTAAGATAGTGTTTCACCACTGGCAACCCCCTGGTTTAAGCATCATTTCCATTTCTTCTCTCTTGCTGTTTCCTTCTAAAGAACCCACACCTACAGGTGAATCACTCCTCCCCTCTCACCACCCCACAGTTCTCCTGTGCCTCACCACTGATTTCCTGCCACTCTCTCTATTCAAAACCTCTTGCCCTCATCTGCAAGTTTGCTTATTTCCTTGTGTTTTCCCCATCTCTGTCTTGCCCACTTTCGTTTCCAGAATCCTCCCACTACTTTTCATGCCTCCCTTGCCCAACTGGCTTTACCTCCTGCACTGGGCAAGCCCCAGGGCTCAAAGCAGCTCACTATGACCAACTTCTGCCTTCACTTTTTGTCTCATGGCTTATTTCTTCTCCCCAGCCCTCACTGTGCTACTGGACACTGTCCATGAGCATTGTCAGTGGTGCTGTGCTGTGCAGACACTGGAGAGGACGTGCTCCTCTGCTTTGCAGAGGCTCGTGCTCCTTTGCAGTAGGTTTAAATAAGGACATGGTCTACTTGCTTGCCATCAGCCTTGCTTCTGTGACAGCAGCTCTTTGCTGGAATAGAATACAGCAGGAGACCTTGAAACACCATGAAGAACTTTGCCAGAGCATTAAAACCTCAGAGATGGAAGTGGAAATTGTAGCAGAGAGAGGAAAAATGGCGCAGCACCTTCAGCTCAAGCCTGGGGCTGCGGGCACCGCTCCTGCCGTGGCACTCGGCTCCCGGAGCCCACCCACGCTCCGCGCTGTGCTTTGACAAGCTGGCACCACTGAGGGCACGGTGAAGCAGCAATCGCAAACACACGTGCCCCGCACACCTGCAGAACAAGGGCAGGACTTTTACTATCACCTCACTTCATTTTAAACTCCCAGTGCAGCCCGAGACCGGCAGCTCCTTCTGTGCTTCCGAGCCATGGGGGCTGCTCAGTGTCCTTCAGTCACACAGCTTCCTATCTATTTATTTAATCCAGAAAACTTGATTGAATACCAGCATCTCATCTGACCGTTGAATAACGTATATATTATAAAAGCACAAGAGAAAAATCCTGTTCTTAGGCCTAGGTGTTCTTAGGCCTGGGTGAAACCTTTCCAACAAATTCCTAAAGAAAGGAATTTGAGGGACCAAAAATGCCTGTGAAATTGGCTTGAACACCGGATGAGGAAGGGGACACTAGGAACTGGGTCCTTGAAAATGCTGGACGTTTTAGTAGTGCTTTTTATGAAACTTCACCTTTGAAATGTCTTTTATTCAGAGACTTAGGTCTCTGCAAAATTTTATCTGTACTGGAAAAAAAGAAAGAATTTGATGCAGTGAATTTTGACTGGAATAAAAACCAAACAAATTGTATTTCTCTTCTAGATCCAAAGCTTTGTACTGGCAACTGAAGCAAAGGCTTTGATTTGCCAGAAAAATGAGGATGATGCGGATGCCTGCGGGCTCTCTGATGTGCTCAGCCCTCCCTCTGTTCTGAAGGTCTCCATCTTCTCCTGTCCTGGGCCCTGGGCACTGCAAGAGCCTGCTAAGGTGATGGCTGTCCTCATCTTCTCAATCACAATGCTCATACCCAAATTTGAACAGGAAATGAGGGGGGTTTTGGGTTTTTTGATCCTCTAGCTGTTAAGCTATGTTTCAGCTCTTTATGCTGACTCACCAGTCTGGCCCAGAGCCAGCGTATTTATGTGACTCCCCCTTCATTACCATACATGCCTCAGAAAGCAGCTGTGCTTACAACACACTTTCAGTAAACAGACAACTGAATTATGGACTTCAGAGACTGATCCAAAGTTGGTCAGCTCTCCAGTGCCCTGGGCTAAGACCCACTGCCAGACCTAGGCTTTGGAAAGCTGCCTCTACCCTGCACAGCCCAGGGCTGTCAAGATCTCTGGCTGGTGATCTAAGTCCAGTCCCAGATCTGTAATTACCTTTACCTTGGCTAAAGATTTCCCCGTCCATCCATCCTGCATCTCTATCTCTGTGGATCCAGTAAGGAGGAGGACATGGAATCACTTTCTTCCCATCAGCTTTGTTTTCCAGGTTTTTGTATATGCGAAGACAAGTCGTACAGTTAAGACATGTCTCCATTTGTCAGTTGGTGACTCCTACAATGTGATTCTACCATGTTGCAGCAGTAATATGTGAATTCTGGACAGAGCTCCTAGTCAGGTGTCAGAGTAAGTTCCCACCTAAATCAGACCTTCATCCTGTGGATGCTCTTTCACACTCATGTACAATTGCAAAGATCCAGGTTTGTTACCTGTGAGGCCTTTGTTGAGCTAGAAGGGTTTTAGTGAAACCCCACAGCTTGATGTCAGAGCTGTTTCCCGTTGATCTGTTCAGTCTGGGTGGAGGCCCTTTCCCAAGGAGAAAAAGTATTGATGGTGATTAATTGTCCAAGCTTTCTGAAACCTATTTCACCCCAGAAAAAACAAGCAATCCCAGACACAATATCTGACAGCAGCATGAGGAATCCTCTCTGCTCTGCTCCCAGTGGGTGAGTATGGGCTTCTCAGTGCCACTCCATGGCCCTGGAGGCTTCTTGGCTTCCCTCCCAGCTCTGGTGACTGGTTTGACTCCTGACAAAGGCTCTTATCTGCCTCCTTTTATCTGTCTATAAAATGGGCATAAGGCACACTTCAGGAATGGCATTTGTTTTTGGTATCAGTCACTATGTTTAGCGCCCTGATGTGATGTTACATTGCATTGGGGGTGGTTTTTAGTTTTCCCTAAAAAATTCTCTGTGACCTCACTCTAACATCAAATTGCTCTGTGGCAAATAGGAACCTGCTGGCGGGCTTGGCTATTTATGCCAAAAAACCGGGCAAAACAGTTTCTAAGGCACATATCAACCTTCCAGTTTTAGCAGGGACAGCAGCACGTCTTGTGCTCAGGCAGAAGTCGGGGGAAATGTTATCTACAGGCAGCTGGGCAGCCGCAGGCAGGGGTGCGACCTTTCACCAAAACTCAAAGAATTTTTTAAAAATATGAATCAATTTATTTATTTATCTTAATTACCCCCCTGGCGGCACAAACAGCCCCGCCCATCCCACGCGGACGAGCCCTCATTCCCCAGAGCCTGCAGCGGCCGCTCCCGCAGCATCCCCGGGGATGCTCCGCGCCTTCACCTGCCGGGCGGGCGGGGGACGGGCGCCGGTCCCCGCCCGCCCCCGGCCCCGGCAGCGCCCGCAGCTCCGCCCCGAGGAGGGGCCGGGGCCGGAGGCGGGCGGCGATCGGGTCGCTGCCTCCTCCTGCCTTCCCTGTGCCTCCCTCCTGAGCGGCCGCTGCCTGCGGAGCGCGGGGCCGGGCCCGCTGCGGAGCTGCCGCGGTGAGTGCGGGGCCGGGCGGGGAGCGGGGGCTAGGGCTGGCTCGGCCGGGCTGGGCTCAGCTGGGCTGGGCTCGGCTGGGCTGGGCTCGGCCGGGCTCGGCTCGGCCCGGCGGGATGCTGCGGGTTGGCGCCGTGGCTGCCGCGGTGCTGCCCGCGGGAGCGGTGCCGAGGGCGCGGCGCGGGTCCCGCCGCGGTCACAGCGCGGAGTTTCGGTAACTCCAGCCCCGCACAGCCCCGGACAGGGCTGGCAGGAGCCGCTGGGGTAAGGCTGCCCTCCCCGGCAGCCGGGCAGCGGCTCATCCCGGCACGGCCGGTGACCTTATGGTGGGCGCATCCACTGATGAGGACGCGGTGCCTCCTTTCAAGGCAGTTTTTAGTCCATGGAGCTTTTGTCGCTGGTGTTTAAGTGTCATCTGTACCGTGAGTCATCGTACGAGACACAAAGCGCTGTAGATGCGGATGCCTTGGTCTGGTCGTGAATGGGTTTTGCTTAGAATTCCTCTCCCTTTTGGCGCGATTGGGGCGTGGAAGAAATTTACTCGGGGTAGCAAAATAGAAGCAACTGTAATTCCTGAAATGGCATCAGAATTGCGAGTGCTGGTTTCTGTGTGAGATGAAGGAGTTTCTTGCAGAGTCTCCTTTGGATACTGGCAGACTAGGGGAACTTCAGCCTGAACTTCAGTGCCTTCTCCAGCTCCAGGGCCTGAGATGTCACTGGTGGTAGAGGTGCTTTTGGTTGACTCTGACGAGCCAACAAGTTCATGTTTATCTCTTTGTTCACTTATTATGAAAAGATCTTTTCTGCATTGTGATAACTGCTCGAGGATGATGCTTCAATCTGCAATAGAGTAGTAGCAGGAAAAGTGACTTTTCACAAATCATCTAGGAAAGGAGAGAGTTCACAAACCTGGGAAAAAAACCCCAAATCCATCTCTGAGCCCTCCTGTTCCCTAACAATCGCTCAGGGAACCTCGGGGGCAGCAGCTGCCTGGGCTGCCCTACATCTAGCCTTGACCCAGCCTTCCTTGGCCCTGAGTCCCAAGCCCTGCCGTTACTGTTAAGTGTTTTTTTTTCACAGATGCAGGGGACAAGTGCTGTTATGGCAGAAAGCAGAGGGGATTTTTCTGGCTGGAACTGAACTTAATCTGGTGTGAGATTGAGTTTGTTGTGAAAGATGTGATGTATTTAATCCTGACTGTGAAGAATACTTTTTTATTTATGTTTTTGCCTTCCTTGTTTAATCTCTACGCTACGGGTTGGATCAAAAACTGTGGATGATATTGAAAATACTGTTACTGCATTATTTTTATGGGTTTTTCTTCATGTTCTGGGATCTCTCATGAGGTTGAAAAAAAAAAAAGGTTATTTTCCTTCTGACTGGAAAGCATAAGTGACTATTTCATAAGAAAAATAAAGTTTAAAGTGTTGAACTTCAGATATCTGTGGTGGATGTGATGAAATGCTGAGATATCATGTCTTCTTTTTGCCATCAAGACCACGTGTCCAGGCTATGCATTTCTAACAACGTCTTTTTGTTGTCCGTTGTTGCAGGAAAAATGACCCTGTGTGAGTGTTCTGGTACCAACTGTACCAGCTCCTTGGTGCTTCTGCATCACTTCTGCAGTCACTTTGTTGGAACCTTATTTTCCCTTGGTTTAATAATTTATAAAATGCCTGTTGCCTCGAGGCACATTTCATCCAGCAGGAAGAAAAACATCAACCAGTGTTTACTGGTTATGGAGCTGAGGTTGACAAATAACGAAGTTTTTGTGGATGAGGGGATGTTTCATTTTTATCTTATATAAACCCACAGAAATACAGGATTTGTGCTGAAATTTCTGTTGGTTGTTTTTCTTTTCCCAGTCTTTTAAAAGGTCTTTTGCCCACTGGTGACAAAGTGGTTTTTAACTGTGAGCTTCCTTAACATTGGATCTGCTTCTCCTTTTTGCTTTCTGACTCGAGTTTAGCAGCTTTTGGGTATTTAAAGACTGTAAAGTAACATGGCAGAATCTAGCCCTATATCTTCACCAGCTGAGCTGCCTTAGCTTGAAAGAAATCAGTCCCTTTTTGGGTAATAAATTGCTCTCTCAAATCCTCTGCCGGATACTTATGAGCCACTATCATTAACTGCATTTTGAATCACTCATTGAGCTGGAGGGGGGAAATTGGCCTGCAGTTCATCTTGTCTGCTTTGAAACTGCTAAATGATGATTCAGTGACCTTAGTGGGCAACTTATATCAGCAGCTAATTGGCCTAAGAAGAAAAACTTGCCTGATATCAAATTGGCTACTGCTGTTCTTCATCCTGAAGAAGATGCTGCTCCAGATGAAACCTCCAGTTTCAAATAGTTGTGGGGTTTTGTTGTGGCACTGGAGAAGGAGACACAGTGAGCTCTTTCTGTTGGCCATGCTTGGATGTGGTGTCTACACCACCTCCAGCAGGTTTTGAAGGTATCATCCTCTAAAGGATAAAAATCTTAACACATCAAGCTTACCTTCCCCTGTGGATAGCCCTCTCCTCTTCCTTTTGAGAGGGTGAAACCACTCACCAGGGTGTAGTGGTTTTGGAGGACTTGGCTCAGTGGGGGATCCCAACAGAGCTGAATTTAGGAAGGAAGTGAAAACATGATGGAGGCTGCCTGCTTATCACCTTGACATCCCCATTCCTTTTTTGGCAAAGCCCTTTTTAGGAGTGATGTGCCACTTCCCTAACATGCCTGACACTGGGAACACAGGTCAGGATTAGTCCCACTGTGTGTCCGGATGGGGCCACGTGCTCTGCCCACGCTCACGGTCAGCCTGACCTTGCTGCTTGTTCTAAACAGTTCAGGGCTGGTGGTTTCTCTGCAAGGAGGGCTGGAATTGCAGGTGAGTGCCAGGGTGGAAGCATCCAGGTATGGCGTGTTCAGCTTTCCTTGCTTAAGGAGCTTCAGGAGTGAGCTGGGACGTGTGAAAGGGGTCAGCTGTTGGCTTTCTGCAAGGCTGTTAGTCGACTTACACCACCTCCTGGGATGGTCTTGCCAGCTGGCTCATCCTTTAGGGAAGTTTAAAGAGGCTTATCGCAATCTTACTAGAAATCTGTCGTCTTCTATTAACCTGCTTGTCTCTCCTCGTCTCCTTTCCGAGTGCCCCCGTGCTCATTCGTCTCGACAGCACCGCTCTGCTGTGCTGCTGCCGGCTGACACCAGCTCTGCTGCTTGCAAAAGCCTTGTTTAGTGCATGTACATTTGTAGACTGTCACTTTTTACTTTCCAACATGGTTTTTATTTATATATAGAGAGAGATACTATGTTTTTAAAGTTTTTTTTGAAGGTGACACAGAAGGGACAGCAGAGTCTGGGTGCTTTGCTGGCTGGGGTGGAGGTGCAGGGGACCCATGGTGCACAGGAACAACCTGACTCCGGCTCTGAGTAAGCCAAAGCCCACTCCTACACCTGGTCCTGCTCGGTGGCAGGCTCAGTGTGGAGCACAATGTGCCTTGGCACCAGCAGCAGCATAAGAGACAGGTAATTGTGGATAGGAATCACCTGCACCTTCCCCCGAAATCAGGAGTGTTCTCACTTTGGGAAGCAGAGCTGCACTTGGCTTGAGCAAAGAGCACAGAGGATGGGCAGAGGAAAGACTCTGGGAGGTGTGTGGAATGAATTCAACACCCCGAGTCTCATGGCAAAGTGGGAAAGGGCTCGTCAGTGAGAACTGCTGATGCTGGACTGAGTCAGGACTCGGCAGCACCCTTGGCTCTTGCTGGCTGGGGAACGTCACCTTCGGAATGATGTGGCTCTTCCTAATGGAGCCTTTCCTTTCAGGGCTCTCAAAAGTGTGTCAGTACTGAGGTTAACAGCCACGTAGGCACCTAGGTTAAAAAAAAAGAGTAGCTTGAGGAAGGCTAAGCCGTAATACCCAAACAAAGCAAACAAATGGTGTATGGTTTGAGGAGGATTAGGTGAGCTCTGAGATCTCTGGCTCTAGAGGTCCAGGTAGGAAATACAAAGCTTTTGACAGAGGTGGTTTGGCTGTCCCTGCTTCCAGAGACAGCATCCATGTGCTGATGCAGGTAGGGGAGCTACCAGAACCACCCATCTGCCTCTCCCCTTGACTTTCACAGGGATACTCTTTCTCCTGCACAACACATTGTTTGCTCTCCTTGAATATGGTAGCTGCCAGGCAAAGAGATCAGTCTGTTTTTTTTTCTCGAATAGTCAGCTGATTTCATCCCATGGGAAGTGGTTGAAAAGCAGGAGACAGGTGGGTCGGCATATTCCAGCTTTGTAGCCTTCCATAGTTCCAGCAGGAGAAGGCTAAACAGGGAAGTGCAGTTGCTGGGTGCTTTTCTGTTTACATTTGAAAGACCTTGATAGGCTGTGATTAATGGGGCTAAATGGAAGCTTGATAAATGGTAAATTCAAATGAACCTCAAACAAAAATGGCTTTATAAGGAGGCCTTTGGGTGTGTGCAAAGGGCAGGTTGTGGGTCTCATCTACTGCCATTTGGTTTAAGGTGGGTTGGGCACGTTGCATGGGCTGTCCGCTGCCCAGGTGTGTCCCATGCACGTGCTGTAGGTAAAGCTGTGGTGTCTGTGCAGACGCTCCTGCAGGCAGTTGTTTTTTTCCTGGTTTAAGTTAATGTGATGTTTCCAAATTTGGAGTGTCACATCTGCATTCTGGAGCCCCCCATGTCTCCATATCCAGGCTCCAATTAAGAACACTCTAAAAGCAGCAGACCAGCTACAATGGCCTTGCAGATGAGAACCATTGGCCTAATCTATTTTTAAAGTGAGTTAAACTAGAAAAAGGTACTGTCACTCTAGAATAAGAAGCCACCTGGGGAGTTAACCCAGAATAGTTGTTCTGCTTTGATTTTGCA
Source organism: Pipra filicauda (assembly GCF_003945595.2). Lineage (NCBI taxonomy): Eukaryota > Metazoa > Chordata > Aves > Passeriformes > Pipridae > Pipra > Pipra filicauda. The sequence continues at coordinate 7,627,485 of NW_024104643.1, read as the reverse complement.
CCCTATCTCACTTCAAAATAACTTTACTTTCTATATGCACAGTGCAGAAAATGGGGCATGACCCATGTCTGTAAATGCAGAATATGGGGCACGACTTAAGCAGGATCACCCAACAGAGCCAGGAAAACATCTTATTTTTCCTGAGGTCTTCTGTGCATCGCTTCCTAGTGAGCTGTGCACGCTCCTTAACTCAGGCATCCTTTTCTGTAATGAATCTACCCTGTTTCATGCTCAATCCCCTGCAGAGATCTGTGCTTCTTTCCCACCCCCAGCCCTGTGGTTTGCTGTAACACCCTGACTGGCAGCTTCCACAGTCACCTCTGCTCTCCTCTCATGTCCCTGTGTGGGTCCTGTGCTGGTCACACAGTGAAATGAGCATCCTGAGTGCTCAGTCCTCAGCAGGATTGCAGAGATCTTTTCTTAGGCTGGATGAGACTTTATCACCTTTCTCAGAGAGTCAGTGTGAGCACCAGGTAAAAGGCAGCATTAGGTGCCTTTTTCAGAGCTGGGGCTGATAACCTGAGCTGGGTGTGGGTGGCAGGTGTAAATTATATGCAGTGTCCGACCCAGGCTCTGCTCTGGTGCTGCTCTTGTCTTGTGTCTACTGCGAGGAGGAGTGGGGATATTTGCATGGTGGTTTGAGTTGTGCTGAGATGTTGCTATTACACTGCTCCTTCAGATTTGTCAAGCTCAAGTTAAATGTATATAATTTTAACATCTCATGATTCTTTGGGGGCTGACTCATGCTTTCTTGGCCTGAATGAATCATAGCTCTTGAACTCCGTTGCTAAATTCATTATGCAACAATTACAGGGTTTGAAATGCCACCCTAAGTGCACACAAACAAGCTGGCAGGAATTCTCTCCACCTTTTCTCTCACCCTGTGTTGCAGGAGACCTTCCTTGTGAGTTAGTCCTTGCCTCTGCTTTGTAGGTGAGGGTCTGCTCCATCTTAATGCTCTGCCCTTGAGCTGGCAGGGGCAGGAGTTGCAGGTTGGGTATTTCTGGAAGAGAGAGGACAGTCTAGGAGGGGGAGATGCACAACTTTACTCCTCAGGGCCAGTTGGTTTAATTTTGTCCCAACTGCTCTGTGTGATGTTATGGTATAGTCATGGCATCTCTAATGATCCATATGGGAAAACCCCAAGTGTGAGGCATTGCTCTAAGGTGGATCCATGTGGCAATATAGGATGCTGGCAGCATTTCACAGGCACAGATTCTGCTTGATGACTTGCTCAGCAGCTCAAAGGTCAAATATCCATCTGAGGAGAAAGACCGAGGAAGGCGTGAGCCCCAGGCTGGCTGTGAGGTGTCTGCTAATACTCACCATTGCTTTTTCTATTTGACAGTGCTAAACTGAGATTTGGGAATTTGTGCAGGTCTTGGCTTTTTAATAGTAAGGTCTTGAGCAAGTGTTCATCTGGTATGTGAAGTTGAGAGGGGTTTTGTAATGGGTGGGCTTTGCTTGTTGACTTGTTTGACCCCCCCAAAGCAGCTGGTGGGAGCTGTGCTGTGGGTCTGTCAGCAGGATGCAGAAGGGTCATCCCCACCATCTGCAGGATCAGGTCAGATTTTGGGCTTTAAGATGCCTCTGCTACCTGAATTTGACTTTTACTCCCAGAACATCCAAATAAAACTGCTTCTCAGAACCAATGTTCAGCTGAGGTATGTACTGAATAGCAGGGTGGGTACTTCTGCCTTAAAAGCCCTCCAGAAAGTCTCCCTTAACGGCAGCCAGCTGACTTCTGGCCCTTAAATCTTGATATCTTTGGGGAAAGTCTCTCCCCTGGACAGGTTCTGGCTGGCTGCACATTGAGACAGCAGGGAAGGATGGCTAAACCTTGTGCCCATGGGTGGATGAGGTTCTCCTTGGCGTGTGGCAGCAGAGCTCTGGTGCTTGTAATCCCAGAAATTATAGAAGCCAAGTTAAGAACTAGACCAATGGGGAGGAGAACACAAGCAGCAATTCTGGTACCATGTTCATAGCGAAGTTAACCTAAAATATCCAAAATCTTGTTTTCAAACTAAGAAGTGGTAAATATTTGATGAAACTGAATGTCAGAGCAACTGTATTGTCAGAGCAGCAAGTCATGCCAACACACCACCTCTGTGGCCAAGAGGAGATGCAGGAAACACAGAAAGTAGGGCATGTATGATGACGTGGGGGTTGATAACTGCGCCTAAAAATAAGGTTCTTTAGAAACATAAAATCTGCCTTGCAAGCAAGGCAGCAGCAAGCTGCTCCAGTGTCTGATTTCAGACCGAAACTGGTGATGTTGGCACCGCAGAAAGCTGTGCTAACATTTTGTTAGCATTCTGCTAGCAAAACATTTGGTTTCAGTCTGAGGGTTTGCATCTGAGATAAGGCAACTTACTCTGGAGCAGAGCTCGGGCAGAGGTGGAAGTGAGAGGCGGTGCTGGGACTGTTGGCAGAGCTGCTTTTCCTCAGCCTGCTTCCTGTGCAGGCTTTCTGCTGACCTGCATTTTAAGGCGCCTTTGTCCTCTTGAAGTGTCGTGGTTCTAGATGCACTTATGATACTCCTTCAGACCTCAAAGGAAAACAGCCTGGATTGCCCTGTGTTAACAGGACCTGAAGGTGCTTGCTGATCTTGGCTGCCACTGTGAATGGGCTGGTCCTGGTACCCTATGGCAGCTGTAGGAGGCTGCAGGGAAGGCTGATCCTCTGTGCTGGAGGTCTTTAAGTGTCAGATCAGCAGCCTCAGGGCCCTCTTCTTGCATGCTAGTGGCTGACCTTGAGCTGCAGAGTCTGGGGGAACTGAAGGATGAGGTTTTTGGTGACATGCGTGTGGTTTAGCAGTGCAATAACTGAGTCACTGTGGAGTTCACTGAGGTGCAAGGGCTGTGCCTTAGACAACAAATCCAGATGTTTGGGCTGCATGGAACAAAATATCCCACACTGTAGCATGCGTAATTATTTTTTCCCAAAGCCTCACCTCTTTACTCTCCCAGCAGAACCTGCAGGCACCCTGCTGGTTCCTGCACAGCAGAGGCAGGAGGGCAACACCATCCTGAGTAGATGTACGGGCTCCCTGATGCATACAGGATGGGTCAGAGGGCATCCTTCTGTGTTGTTTGATTAAGATCTTTTCAGGATGATTGGGATGGTTATAGATATGCTCAATAGTGTCCATAAGCTTTAGAGTTGAAAGCCTTTTGTTAGCAATAATTAAATACAACTGCTACTTAAAGTGTATAAATCAGATGGTTGGGAAGAGAACCCTCTCATAAATCTCTCACAAAATCAATATTCCTCCTGTCAGGTGAGTAGCAAACACTTTTAAATTCTGTCAGTCACTGGCATTGTCAACTGTGGTGCCATAAAACTTACAGAATCACACCTTTGCCTTGGAAAGAGAAAAGCAAGTCAGGACTTTCTTCTGGTGACAAAGAAACCAGAAAAATCATTAAAAATAGAGGAACGCAGTCCCCTTGGATGGTAACTCCCTGTGGGGATGCTGTGTCCCCCAGACTGCTGCAGGGAGGCACAGCCTTGGGGGTGCAAAGCTGTATGGGGGCAGGTCGGATGGCCGGTCCCACTGTCACCTCTGATGTGGGTATTCCCAGGGAAAGGCACATCCCTGTTAATGTCTGAGAGCCTGCAGGAGCCTTAGCGCTGAAACATCCCACGTTTGGCACAGCTTGAGGTGCCTGGGAGCTGCAGACGGAAAATCCAGGCACTTATCTAGCTTGTTGCTGTGCCAGAATAGGGCAGTTCCCAGAATTAGTTTTTTTTCCATGGGCCAAAATATGTGTAAATGGCTTTAAACAATGGAAGGATTTCTGTTAAGAAGAGTGGTGTGCAGGCGCGAATAGGGCTTTAATTTATATCTTAAGGGAAGGGTGTGGGCTTGCAGCGGTGTTTTTGAGATTCTGTTGGAAATTAGCTTGGTTGTTTTGATTTGTTCCCCCCCCCCCCCCCCCCCGTACCCCCTCCCCCCGTCTTATTTTAAAGCTTGTTTTGGGGAAAAATTGTTGTTTTCCACATTACAGCTCTCTCAATGTGTAGCTGAAAACATCAGGAAAGGGGATGCAGTTTCAGAAGCTTCCACATATCTGTCTGTGGCAGGGTTGATAAAAAATGGAAGCGTTAACCAGAAAAACAAACAAAAATAAGTAATATCACTGTCACAGACAGGTCAGGCTGCTCTCCCTGCAGGTGACTGCATTGCAACCCACACTCCCATATAATGTGCTGTGGAAAAGATAAATGGAGAGCCGAATCGGAGACTTATGCCCTCAATTAATTTTTGTTCCACATAATCGGAGATGCTGCATGCCTTTCCTTCAATATTTAACTGCCTGGCTCAGAGGATGGGGCTGCTCTGATGCAAGGGAAGTTGGGATTCACTTTATGTTTGCACAGAAATCCCATTCTGATCTTTCTTTCTTTGCCTAAGGGCAGGGATTCTGATGCTGGAGATAAGTTTTGTTAGCAGACACTTTTCTGCTAAGGAGAGGAAAGGGGAGAGGGGAGTGATATGTGATGAATTCTTGAAAGAATAAAATTTCCTTGTCTTCAAGCATCCTCTTCTCTGGAGTCCTCTGTGCTGCCCGGAGCCAGTGCCTGCACTGTCCAGGGCACAGTCACTGGGGAGCAGAGGGAGAGCTCTGCTCTTGGTTACATGCACACAGTCCTCAGCTAAGGGAAAAAAGGTGTCAGTACAGTTAGTGTGTGCTCTCTGCAGATTTACAGACTGTTGGATAGGTTTCTCTGTTGCACTAGGTTAAAAGGGGATGGCTTGCTCTGCTGTAGTTTGAAATTGAGACCTGAATTTAGTTTCTGGTTTTTAATTCAACCTAGAATCTCAGTTAGATTTTCAAATTCAGACTGACAGAAATGTCCCTCTCTCTTCTCTTTGTGGAAATTGAGGGACTAGAGCCCAGAATGTCTGTTTTTACAGTGTTTTTACTGATTCACTGATCGACTTAAAAGCAGGAGGGAACCCCAAGGTTTCAGTCTTGGAAAGTACAAGGGGGCTGAGCAGTTTTTGCAGATCCAAGGCACCCTTGAAGGTGCATCCAATGCCTGGTCTGGAGCTACATCCCAATCTGGGGGCTGGAAGAGCCCACTCTGCCCGTGGATATGGAGGGACAGCCAGTGAGAGTGGAGAGACTGCCTGGCCTCTGGAGCCTGGCTGGTGAGGAGGATGCTAGGCAATAAAAATAGAGAGGGAAGAAGAACCCACAAACTTGTAGTGAACATAAAAACTATCCACATGAAAGTTCTGGATTTGAATATTTACCCAGGCAAGGGCAGTTTAATGAAGAAAAGTGGCAGCTTTGAGAGCACTGCGTGGAGCAGACACAGAAAGGTGCGTTTGCTCTATGGAGCTTCTTGATGATGGTTTTCTAAAACAACTCCTGGCCCTGCTGCCTTGCACTGGGAATGGGGCTCCAGGAGCAGCTTTGCACAGGAGCCACGTGGAGGGAAGTGAGCGCTGAGTTGGTTTAATGTTCTGGGTTGTTCTTCAACCAAGTGCATAAGCTGTGCTCAGAAATGTACCCTACAAACCAAGCCCTTCATGGCTGTGTCTACTGAATCCAAAGACTCTGCTCTTCAGCCACACTGATGTGGGGGAGGACTGCTTGACATAGAAGGTCTTTCCTTTTTTTTTTTTTTTTTTTTTTTTAAGGAAGCTCACGTTGAAATATCGATAGGAAAAAGAATATATATTGTTCTGTGTTGAGTGTTTACAGGAAATATATAGTGAAAATACTGAGGGGCTTTCCTCAAACAACTGCCAGTATTGTCAGGAGTGGAACAGTTGGGAGGAGGAAAGAAAGAGACACAGTTTTCTATTACCAAAGAATTTTTTTTACTTGCTGCTTCACTTTTTAATTCTTGCTTGTATTTCATTCCCTCTGCTGGGAAGGACTTATTGAAGACAGAGAGATTATCTGGAACTAGAGATAAAGTGGCTGAACCAAAATGTTTTTAATTCTTTAGAGAAGAATTTAGCATTAAATTTTGATCTTTCCATTAAGCTAGAAAAATAATTTACAATGCTGTGCCTTCAGCACCACACTGCCCTTTTCCATCAGGCAGCAATGAAACTTCTTTTGCTGCAGATGGTAAAACAGTATCTTCACTTTAGGAAGGTAATTGGGGCACAGATTAAGTTACTTACTTTGCATACAAGAAACCTGTGGGAAAGCCAAGAATCTCTCCTGAAACTCCCAATTTCTGATGAGATCTGTCACCCAGAAGACTTCTGTATCTGCTTTTCCCCACCAGCACTCCAGGGCAGAGTAGGAGTTTTGTTCCCTAAGGGGTCTTGGCTGAAATATTTTTTCTTTTTCTTTCTTTTTTTTTTTTTTTTTTAAAGTGGTACTTCCTGCCACTTTCCCCATCATTCCCTCAGGAGGAACCGTTCATTTGGTAATGCTGAGCATCTGCTGCTTAAAATGCTGCAGAAGCCTCGAGTGAGGAAAGGAGCTGTTTGCTTCTAAGATACCAGTGAAATTAAATCATGCAGCACCAATTTTGATAATTTTCACTCCTCAGTGTGGTTAACCTGTGGGTGTTGTGAAGCTCACAGCACAGCAGAGAGAATCACAAGGCACAGGCAAGAATTTACCACCAGAAGCAATAGCCAGTGAGGGACAAACAGCTTTCACCAACACATTGTGGCTGGAGCACAGGACTAGAAATAATAATCCTGAGGTGGTGGTGTAGCTCTTGCAGTGACTTTGCTGCCTGAAGTCAGGCAAGTGACCTTATTCTGTGTTCATGTGTTCATCAGTGGATGCTCTTGACCTCTGGAGAAGGGTTTGTTGCAGATTATTGTGAAGGCACTGGCCAAAGTGTTTGTCCAGCAGTTGTTTGATGTGCTGCCTTGGGCTGTGTTCGGGGCAGGTGTGTCACCAGTGGCAGATTTCTGACTTCAGCCTTACCATGAGCTCTGATGTCCTGGGGGAGATGGTGGTCAGTGCCCACCTGTGTCACAGTCCATGCACAAAGATACACACAAGGGAGATGGTTCAACCTGTCTGGAAGGGGGTGATATTAGAGAAATAAAAATTTAAGCTCCAGAAAAGAGAGGAAACCTTTCAGGAGACTGGAAATGCTGCTTTGTAGGAGATGAGACCACGTCCTGTAGCATTGCAGGTGAAAATGAGTGTTTTTTGGACTGTGATTCCTCAGAGGGATATCTCTCGTGATTTGAACTCCCCTTCCCAGTTTGCCACGTGGTGGCTGTTGGTATCCACCCCTGTGTCTATCTTCATTTGGAAGACCCAGTAGCAGAGTCCCCTGTTGTACATGTGTGAGGCTGTAATGGTTTGAGTAGTTGCTGGATAGGGCTTGATGCAGTGTCCTTGTTAATAATGCTCTAATGAAACGTTTTTCCAAAAGCCAGGAGGTGACAGAAGCAGTTACAAAAGGAAAGAAAAACTGGTTCTAGACTATGGTGGTCTTAGCACAGAAGACCCTCTTGACTTGATGCACCACATACTAATTAAAACCCAACCCTACAAGCCCTTAGAGCTCCTGATCCAGCACAGGACTCCCTGTTCCCATCGGCAGTCAGGAGCAGGGTTTGTTTCCCATGTTCCCGAAGGTGCTGCAGATCAGAGCAGCTCATGTGTCAGTGGTGGGATGGGGAGTGCCTTGGCAGAGCCGGCGTGGTTATGTGCTCCACAGGGACACGGTTTAGGAAATGACTTGGAGCACGTTCCTCTGGGGAGGGTAGGAGGGGGATGCTGCTGCCCTTCTCACCCTGGTCTGGGCTGTGTGGAAGAGGGAATGGACCTCAGCTCTGTGTGTGGTCACCCCCATGGCACATCCAGGCTTTGGGCAGCCCTTTGTGTCCCCTGCCTTTTCCTTCCTTGGGGATAGTTGAACTCCTGTGCCTGCCTTTCCCTACTGCTCCTGCCGGTCCCTTGGGCTGTCACCTCCTTCTCTGTGGCTTTCTAGCTGTCTCTGGATGGTGTTTTACAGCTGTTGGGCTCCAGTGAGCTCTTCCCCTCAAGCAAGTGATGAAGGGCTGCTCTGCTGCTTCCTCCAGTCTTTGGGGAGGTCCTGGCCAACAGCAGAAACAGCAACGCAGAACATGCATCTTCAGCCTCTGTATCACCCGACAGGGACAGTCCTGAAGGAGAAGCCTGTGGATTCCTCATTGGTGCCCGCTGCTGGAGGATGGGTTCAGCAGAAGGGCTGCAACAGGGTGGTCATTTTGCATTTTGTGGGGCAGGAACACACAGATTGGCCTTGGCCCTTACAAGAAGCAGAAGGAGTGAATTTGGCAAGTCTTCACTTTGCCATGGTGCAGTTGACTCTTAGTGACATAAATAAATCAGGCAGCCACCTCCTCTGCCAACTGCTTATGCACTCAGATCCCTGCTATAGGCTTTCGTGCTGGATTTCCAATTCCAGCAGAGAGATTAGCTTGATGTGGGGAGGAGAGGGCTATTTCTGACACTCTTCATGCCACTGACTTGGCTTTATGCTGCAGACACCTCACCTAGTCGGGCCCAACCTGCAGGTGCCTCTCCACAAGCAATCCAGTGAATGGGAATGGTCTCCTTGACTTCAGAAGCTGTTCCTCACATACCAGGGTCTTGAATTTTCCCTTTGCTTGAAAGATACATAGCTTAAAGAATTCTCTAGTTGCTGCACTGTTTTGTTTCAAGGTGTCCCATTCAAGGGTTGCTCTTCCATGGTTTGTGTTTGGTTCTTTTTAAGTGGAATAAAACTGAAATCAGTTGATGATACTTAAGTGAAGGACTCTTGTAAGTGTTTGTGTTCTGTGTCAGTGTCATACTGTGCTTTGACTAGTGCCTTGGGGAGATATGGTGGAGAATTTGCAGGTCTCAGCTCCAGCTTCACCATCTGGTGGGGAGAGGAGGAGGTTCTCCAGCCTCCCTCAGCAGCGTGGCTGCTTTAATAAATCCAGCCCCAACCTCAGCAATGTTATGTCAAAGTGTCTGCAACTCAGATGCTTTGTAGGAAGGTCAAGGGAACAGTTCTGAATGTGTGCTGGAGCAGGAAGATAAGTACCCTCAGTTTTCTCCTTTGCAGGATGCAAGTGCCAACCTCTAAACGTGAAATGGGAAAGAGCAAGGAGTGTGTGCATCGGGGATGCCTCCGGGCAGGGTTGGTGGCACAGGGTGCAATCACTCACTCAGGAGACTCTCACTTCCTGGAATCACGGTCTGGTCTTGTATTGCCAGTGAATAACCAGTGCCTGGAAAGTCCTTTTGGGCTTAGTGAGGTGAGTCTTGTCCGAAGGTGAAACAAAAGGTACAGGAAATGCAAATTGACAAGAAATCCCACAGTGGTGTTCAACACGTGCAAGTCCTTCACAGGGACCAATCTTTGACACAGTTTTCCCTGCTGCAGCACCCGAAGGAAGGGGATGGCATGAGCACCTTGCCTTCCTTTTGGCCCCTGAAATAGCCCCTGTTGTCCCTGCGGGGCTAGGGGCCGTGTGTGCCTGGGAGGATGTGCTCTGTGTGGTGGCAGGCAGATCTGCTGAGCTCATGGAAACTCAGCTCGATCAAACACAAAGAATGGCACTTTCTTTTTCCCTCCTCTTCTTCTTTAAATAAAACAGAAACCAAAGTGAGATGCCTTGCAAACCATGGACACCCACACAGCCACTTCTGTGTCGCTTTGCAGGTGAACAGTTGCTGGGGACTGAACTCGTGCTATAGTTGGCCTGACTGGTTTGTGCAAGAAGTCAATGTGCCAGTTTTATGGTACAGGGGAGAAACCAGGTCACTGGAAAACAGGCAGCCAGAGTGATGGAGCCAAAGTCTTTCTGAAGCTCTGGGGTCCGTGGAGGGTTGTAGGGAATTGTACCTAAGTCTAGGAGAAGTTGAGCTGTGTTTCCTTCAGGAAGAGCTCTCAGTGACCTTTCTGCTTCTTTAGAGGTTCATTTGCTGGTTGGATAGAGGAGATGCTGGTGTTTGGTACTTCCAGAGATATCTCCATATTCGTGGAATTCCCATCTGCATTTCTCTCCCCTTTGCAGACCACTTGAATCTCCCTTCTTTTCTGTTGTGGGAGCAGAGGTGCTGCTGGAGGATGAGGTGTGTGCAGGAAATCTGAAACATGGGTGAACAGAGCCACACATGTCCTCTCCTTGTAAATCCATGTCCTGTTGCTGTTTCCCAGATGCACTCCTAAAACCACCAAGAAAGCTTCCAGCTTATTTTGGGAAATGCTGAAATAAGGTTTCTTTACTTTAATAATCCTGCAGAATTGTTTCTACTCCAGGTGTGTTTTGGAAAATATTTGTTCATCTTTTAGCAAACAATGACAGAAGTGGCTTGGAAAAGGAGCGGGGTGGGAGTGCCTCGGTATTTCGAGAGGCATTTCCTGCCCTTATCTCCCCTCCTTCGAGGTATTGTAAACGGGGCTTCAGATCTGCAGCCTGTGTTACTGCAGTGGAGATCGCCAAGAAAGATACCTCCCCTGGAATGCCTTCGAGGGGCAGGAGCCGAGTTCACCAGAGGTGCTGAAAAGCGTTCCAACAAAGTGCCTGTGCTTGGGAAATGTGACTGCCCTAAAATAAAAGCTTTTTGTAATGTTCATTTATGCATTTTCTTTAGGGTTTCGGGGGACCCTGGTGAGTCTCGGCTCATGGGGACTGTGGGCAGGGGTGAGGGGGAGCTGTGCGTGGCTCTCGTGCTGTGGAGGAGCTGTGGCACCCTTCCCTTGCTTTCCAGAGACATACGGAAGTAATGAGTTGATATTGTCCATCTCAGGCAAGTGTTTGAATTTCTAGGTAGTATCTCATAAAAAAACTTCGTGAGGATTTGGATTTGTCCCTGTGGAACTAGTTCTTATGGGATTAAACAGGGGTTTTTTGTTCAGGTCTATCCTTAAACCCTCAAAATAAGGTTTGCAGGTGTTGCTGAAGCTGCCCTTGGCCATTTACTGGATAAAGAAACTGCCCAGGACCTGCCTGTGTGCTCTGGCTGGGTTTGTTTGTTTTCAGTTCTCAAACCAATTATCTGGGGGAGGAAATGGCCTGTGTCGCTGTCAGTCTGCCCAGATATTTATAGGTAAGGTCGAAGCCCTGTGGAAGGTCTGTAGCAGTGTTTAGTTGGCGTGGCTGTCTCAGCCTGGTGAAACTCACTGGCAGGTGGTGGATGTGCTGTGTGGCTTGGACACTTCCCTGCAGCCCCTCACAATAGTGCCTCCACGATGGGCTGCTTCTCCCTCTGAGAGGGATAAGCTGAGGCTTTTCCTGGCTGGGCTGGATGGAGTAAGCTCTGGTATCCTCACCATGTCTCTCACCTTGGTCTAGCTACCTCTCTTCTGCTATTTTTCCCATAGATTCTTTGCATCCATTGCTTATGAGATGTTGCTTCCCCTCTTTTGCAGCAGGAGAGTTGAGCAGGGAATGGCTTCAGCTGTCCCCTTGGGGCTTTCTCGGGTGCTTGGGAATACTTAAGTTCTCCATAGTCTCCCCTTCCCATCAACACTTTCTTTTTGTTTTTTCTTTTCCCCTTCCAAACTGGCTGAACAACAAGAGCTCTCTTGTATGTGGTTATTTGCTTCTTACCTGGATTTGGCATGCTCACCTTGCATCCATTGTGCTTTGCACGGATGTGTTGGAAAGGACTCGTTCAGTTTGCCTGTGATGTTGGATTTATTTCAAATGCACCTTTCCCTGTTGGACCACTCCGTAAATCTGGGATGTGTTTCCTCCTCCTGTGCAGCAGGTGACTGGGCAGCTGCCCATGGGTCCCTGGGTGATGGCTTTGTGGGTAGCACTGCTCAGAGGTCTGTGTCATGGTCACACCAAGAGTCTGGAGCTGTGAATTAACTGCTCTTATCTCTGTGCTTGTGGAACCTGAACAGCAAAACCAGAGTGATTTAGCGTGTGGTGAAGAGAAAACACAAAGGAAGAGAGAAATGAACACAACCCCCATGTTTTTAAGAGCTGAGGCAGTTTAAGTGTTAGCAATACCTCCCTGGGAGCCATGTCCTATCTCTGTGTCCTTAGGGCTGGGCTGGGAAGGGGCTGATGGATGAAGAAGTCCTGGCTGCACGGTGGGACACCTGCAATGAGGGGTGATGGCTGTGCTGGAAGGGATCAGCTGGAGGGAAGGAGGTGTGTCTCGGTACTCAAATTTCTCCTGAGTTGTCTGACGAATTATATCAAACATGTGCAAGATCTTTGCTGGTTAAGACTATTCTGCTTGTAAGAGAGGGCTGGTGTGAACTATAGGCATGAACACCATGCACGCTAGAACTGCTGCTTTATCAAGAGGGTTTTGCTTGGATGTTTGGAGTGAGGGAAGGGGGGAATTAAAAAGGGGGAAATCACAAAGGTTAGTGAGAACAACTAAGCAATTAAAGCACAATTAACTGAGCTGCCTTTTTTGGGGTGGAAGGTGTTGCCTGTTGTGTTTTCCAACAGTCTGATGTTAGCTGCTTGCCTGCATGGAATGAGGAGACTTGATCCCTCATTTTTTCCTCCTCATTGCAGGTTTCCACCACATTCTCATTGGACACTGCAATGGGCCCTCCCCAGCTCGGCCTCAAGATGCTGGTATAGCAGCAGGTGGCTGTGATCCAGAGGACCTGTGGTGGGACACTGTTTCCCACTGGGACATCCTTCCCCATCCCTCTCTCTGCAGAAGCAATGGATGCCCATGTGGACCTCCTGACTGAGCTGCAGCTGCTGGACAAGGTGCCTACGCTGGAGAGGCTGCGGGCAGCCCAGAAGCGGAGGGCTCAGCAGCTGAAGAAGTGGGCACAGTATGAGAAGGAAATGCAGCACAAGAAGAGGAAGCACGAAAAGAAGAGAAATGCTGTGAACCGAAAGAAAGTGTCTTTTGAAGCCAGCGTTTCTCTGCTGGAGGCCTCTCTGAGGAACGACGTTGAGGAAGGTACGGCACTTGTATCTGGCAGTTTCTTTGTCTGGCTCTGTGTGAGGCCCTCTGTGGTGTGCAGAGGCATCTGTGCTGTCATCCATGCCCTGGACTGCCCTTGACATGGTGTGGTCTCTAAGGCGTTGCCATCTCTGATACAGCTGTGGGGTCCTCAAAGCACTGTGTGACACACCAGCGTTACCTCGATGGGCATCATGAGTGGGCACGCAAATGCTAGGATAGGGCAGGAGTTATGACTGAGATTTAGGGAAAGGAAGGCAGTTTTCATCTCTTTCCTTTTCATACTTCCTACTTACAGAAGGTGTGAAACCCTCCTTTGCCTTGTGGGTGTGCCTCTCAGTGGTTTTATAGAAGTCTGTTGCAGGGATTTACATGTCAGTGTAAATCTCCTCAGCTTCCCTGCTTGAGGGCATGGATTGAGAGCTACATGGATGTATGAATTTTTTCCCAAAATACTGTAAAGCATGGCTTTGCTTAGTGCTTCCTATAGAACAGAACTGCATATTGTTCAGAAATTGGTTTAATTACACCATTTCAAAGTGGATCAAAGTGCCTTGCTTTTGCTACAAAATCTGAAGGGAGGAGGAAAAAATATGTCTAAAAGTCAATAACCATTTGCCTCAACACAGCATGGGGAAAAACTTGTGAGCTCCGGGGAGCCAGAGAGTACTTTTTTACGCGTGGGCTTTTGGAGATCCCAGGTGATTACTTTGATATATGAATCATCTTTTGTTTCCACGTGGGAAGTCAAGGGGGAGATGAAATATAAATGATTAAGAAGTTGAGAAGTCAATGTGAAGAAGGTTGGAGCTGGGAGTGCAGCTGGCACGTGTCACCTCCGAGCTGCCTCTGGGCAGGTGTGCCACTTCTGTTCTTTGTGGCTTTTCCATGCCTTTGTGTTTATTTTTTATCATTCTCACTCCTGAAGTGGGAGACGGGATGGTAGTAGGTGCTGTGCGATGAAATCAGGGAAAAGAAAATGGAGTTGGGTAGTGAGTTGGCTCTTTGTCCCAAAGATGTCTTGGAGCTGTGATGTGATCTCCTCCTGATGGAGGTGGTGGGTTGAGCCCTCTAGGATGGAGTCATTGGGTGCAAACCTCTGCCTTTCTCTTCAGGGAGCAGTCCTGTGTCCCTGAGGAGCTGAACGTGCTGATTTCACTGTTCTTTGCCTGCCTCTTGCCCAGATGTAATTGAAAGAGCTCCTGTGTGCCCACATGGATCTGCAGCACCTTCCCTTATCCCTGTTTCCTTCTGCCATTGATGGCACAACCACTGGGCTCAGCCACTCTGGCTTCCCACTCATCCAGTGACCTCTCTGACTCTGGAGATGTGACAGGCTTAGAGAAGAGGACTTCTTTAGCACGTAAGAAATGCAGGTTCAGCCACAGGTGACCAGGCATGTTGCAGAATCACTGTATCTCCCAGGTAACAAGTGATAGGGCAAGAGGAAATGGTCTCAAGCTGCTCCAGAGGATGTTTAGTTTGGATACTGAGAAAAATTTCTTCCCCAAAAGGGTTGTTAAGCATTGGAATAGGCTGCCCAGGGCAGTGGTGGAGTCACCATCCCTGGAGGGATTTAAAAGATCTGTAGGTTTGGCTCTCGATTAAGTGGTAGACTTGGCAGTGCTGGAGGATGGTTGGACTCTGATCCTAGAGGGCTTTTCCAACCTAAATGATTCCATGGTTCTATGATCTCAGCATGGTGGTGAAGCAGGACAGAAGTCAGGGGCTCCTGGGGAGCATCAGCGTGGGCAGGAGCTACGGAGGGGTGATGGCTTCTGTCAGCTTGTTCCTCACATCTTCTGCAACAGATCTGTCAAAACATCCCAGATTTTACAAACAAGTTGCTATTAAAATCTCCTTTGGATCTCTGTGGGCAGAACCGGGGTAGGGAGCACGCTGCAAACGTGCTGGTGGCAGACGTGAGCGGACAGTGGCACTGGGGAGAAGGAGGTGTTGAGCACTGACCCCAGATGGAGGGCAGCAGTTCCCCTGGGCTGCAGAGTGCTGCCCTGGACCTTCAGTGTGGAAAACTGAAATAGCTACAGGCAGTTCATGGGAGAACTCCAAGGTGAGAGCAGAGCGCTCCCAGTTGCCAGACTGGACCTGCTCTGGTCTCCCCCATGGGAATGCTGGGGGGAGAGGCATCACACACCATAACCTTTTAAAGTGGAAATATGTTCAAGTCCTCACCCAGCTCTGAGCTCAATCTGAGCTGGTTGCAGGAGGATGGGACAAAGGGGAGAACACTCAGCCTTACAGAGCTTACAGGGAGCACAGTGCTCGATGCAGCCTCTGGGCTGTTCCAATGGCTGTGAAGGAGTTGCTTTATAATGCAATAAAGCAGTGCTTTATGAGCTACTGTACTGATTGCAAAGGAACTGTGAGAAGAAAGACAAGAAGTTGCTGAAGGCTGTAGGTAGCCCTTCGAGGCTGTCCTGCAAGATCGTGATCTGAAATTGTGGGGAGGAGGCTGGTCCTGCCATTCCCAGGGCAGCACCTCATCCCTGAAAACAGCCCTGGCTGCTGCAGGGCTGTCGTGTCCAGGTCTTTCTACATCACTGAGCTCCTCTAAAAGCAGCCCCAGAGACTGGGGAGAGGAGCTGGTGTTCTGTAAATTGGAAAAACAGATCCCAAAGGTGGGTAAAGTGGCTGCTTGTACAGACATGTGGCATTTGCTGTCTGGAGGTCCCTTCTCACACCTGGGCTGTTTGCAGGGGGAGCTTCCACTTGACTGACAGAAGCTGGAGGTGTTGGCATTAGCTGGGTGGTGAGCTGTGTTCCCTTCAGTGAGCCAGTGGAGAAATAAAGACCCCCAAGGACCAAGTCACCTTCCAGCAGTGCTGGAGGTACCCTGGTTTCTCCTGCTCTTGGATGAGAGCTGCCTCCCACAGGCACCTGCTGCCCCCCGGCCATGGCTCTGGGAAGCATCGCTGCAGAGTCCTTCAGCTCCCACCTCCTGGCACTTCATCCTGCAAGCGAAAGTTTACCAGAGCCAGAGTGTTGCATAAAACAACGCTTCTGCAGGAGTTTAACCATGCAGGCCTTTAGGGCTGGTGAGCCAGAAAGTGAAGGAAAACTCAGGTTTGATGACCTTGGACTTGGCATCCAGCAAAAAAGTTCCCATTGGCAGAGCAGCGGGCGCAAGCTTGGGGCTCGCTGGGTCCTGTGCCAGCGTGGGGGGATTTCCCTGGGGAGGAACCAGCTTATTCACATAAACACCTCCCCCATGTTTCCCTTCATGCTGACCCTTAAATACCCTGTACATGTGAGGCAGTGCTGAGCATGCTTCACCCACCCTTTGAGGAGCATCCGCAGGGAGTTCCGACTGTGCTCCCTTTGCACCTTTCTGGAATAAACTCAACCCTGTCGTTTCCAAAGGCACTTTTAAAAGAGGCCCTAATTAGTGTCTATAAATTGCTTTCTTTAACCTTTCCAAGTTGATGTGATCTGTTCCCTTGTTACTTCAAACCTTTTATGAGGTGCCTTAATTTTCCACCCACGTTATTAATCTCCTGAAGCTTTTTACATGGGGTTCCTGTGTCCAAGTCTATGAGCAAGTACATCTGTCTGTCTGAGAAGGTTTTTCTCCTGGGCTTTGTGCCCTTTGAAGGGCTCTGAAAAAAAAAATCTCTTTTGTAACCAGAAGTCTGAGTGATATATCTGGGTATTTGGAAATGACCTGAGTCAGAAATTTAAAGTTTCTTTTCAATAACAAAGGCATTTCTTGAGTTTTAAATTCTCTGGGTGTGGAAATGAGAACTCTCCTCTTTGGGAAGCTGTGTGTGGGAGCCCTTGGCAATGATGGATTTTGTTAATTTTGTAAATGGGTGTTGGTATGTCCTCCTAAAGTAAATTCATGTATTTGGCCATATTTTAACTTGGCTTTTTCATGCAATTTGGATGTGATGCCAGCACAGGGTGGTTTGCATATGGCAGCTAACTGGAGGCATCTGGGAGCATGAGCAGTATTGAATCTGCAACTTTCTCTGTTGTCATAACAAGTAAATAATCTTTTTTTATTGTCCCCAACTCCCTGAAATTTCAATCGAATGGGAAAATTATATCCATAAGAACTTGAAATGCCAACTTTTCTGTTTGGATATTACTGCTGAAAGTCCATCCCAGGTTTTCATGGGATGAAGCCCTCTCCCTCCCCAAATCTGGAGTCAACTTCAACATTTTGTTTCAGACTCTTTCTTTAAATGAAGAAGTTTGATCAGAAATACTTTTTTTTTAAAAATAAGGTGAGATATTGGCTTAACTTCAGAATGTGTTTCATAAAAGATGACACCAGCTGTTGCAGAAGAGCTTTGGTTTCAGTGGGTCAAGCCTCTTCTTGACCCCTTTCAGATGAATTGGGATGTCTGTTCTTGGGACGCTGGTGCTTCCGTTCACTGAGTTGTTTCAAGATGTGTGAGTTGAGAAACAGACTCTTTTCATACCCACAGACCAGAAATTCTACATCTCTGGAATTTCTCTATTTGCAGCACAAGCAGGCTCCCTCCTGAACCCCCACAGCGAGCAGTTGCTTTTCTTGACTAAAGCAAGAACCAAACATTCGCATGAATGCCCTCTGACCATCCTTGCTGAGAAGCAGTGATGTAGGGATCCTGGCTGGAATTTTTTTCGTTTTTTTTTTTTTTGATCAACATTTAAACACCTGTTCTCCCCAAGCACCTTGCAGGCCCAGCTGCCCACCTTCTCCTCAGTGGGCACATCTTTCTGCTTGCCCCTTGCTTCTGTAGTTCTTGGCTTCTGTGATAGAAATGGGTCATTTTCACATCTTTTTGCTTTCTGGCTTTTACACATGTGCCAATTCCAACCATTTCTGATACCACTGAAAATATTTCTGGTGTATCTTGTAATAGGATTACAAGATAATGAATGAACATTGGATTCAAACTGCTTGTCCCACCAGTAAGGATGGTCTGTTTGGATTCAAGTTGTTTTTAATCAAACAGGGATTGGCCAGTGACGGTTGTCAAGATTTTGTTTCTTACTAGAAGTGGCTTAAGGCACTTAATCGGCTTCTAAAATTTGGCTACAGTGTGTTTTGGAGGAGAAACTCAGTGTCTCCTTGGTTGCATGTACACCTAAATGTGAACTGGACATTTCTTTGGTTTATTAGTATTGTTGATGGTGTTAATGCAGCCATGTGTGAGGACTATTCTGGCTCGAAAGGGGATCTGGGCAATGGGAAGGAAAGGCTGAAACTTCTCAGCTTGTGCATGCAAGGTGCACTAGGTAGGATATGTAAGGTCACCATCTGCTTTGCAAACCCTGCCCCGCCAACTCACGGCAGGGAGGGCTCAGGATGCGCCTGCCTGGGAACTCTCAGGACTTTTGTCAGCCCAAGGCGGATTATCAATGGGACCTTAATTCAACCGGGTGCCTGGAGATGTTAATGCCTACAACGAAGTGCTAAATCACTGGCATTTAACCTTTCCCTTCCCTGTCCTGGCTGATCTGCTTGCTGTGACCTGGAGGCAGCTGTGGATGGCAGCTTGTTTTCTGGTGTCTAGAGGCTGCCAAATGTTGAAGCCAGAACTTCTCAGTCCGAGCCTGACAATATTTGCCTATATATGGGTGGCTTTTTCTAGCCAGTAACTTCCCCGCTTGGTTGTCTTTGTGATTTCCCGGGAGGACTTCTGCCTGCCATCCGCACGAGGGGGACCAAGGCATGGAAGCACAGCCGTGGCCATGGATGTGGGTCGGATCAAGCCTTGAAAGCAGCACGCCTGGCTGCCTGCTCGGGGATAATGGCCTGGAAGGGCTGAGGCTACAGCCCAGCCAGCTTCTTGCTCTAGGAGCTGTGACGTGGGATTTCTTGCAGGCAATTTCTTTCTTGCCTGCCTGGCTGCCTTCCAGGTGTGTGCTGTTTCCTATGCTCCAGTTAACTGCGTGTTTTGTCCCACTCCAATAGCGAAAAATTGGAGAGCATAAATAGCAGCTCAGTTGGGGACCTCTGGTGTCTTTTGCGTAATAAGCAGCAGAAATCTGGAGTAAAAGATGGTCTGTCTTCTCTCCTTGGCCATGAGCTCTGATAGCCAAGGCCCTGTCCCACTGCAGGGCTGTGTTGTGATACCTAATCCAGTTCTGCCAAAGGGATGTAAGACATGAGCCTGATGGCTCCCCAGAGCTCGCTGGTACCTGGCATTTTGCAGCATCATTCTGTTTTCAGGTGTATTTTGAAAAATAAAAAAGTCCAAACAGCTCACAACCAAAGCACCGTTTTCCAGACAAGTATCTAATTCTTCTTTTCAAATGAATGTCAGTGGGGAAATGAGTATTTTTTGGGGTGAAACCTTCTTGCAGGGAGAAACCTCATGTTGCTGCTTTACTCTGATTCAGTTAAAAATGTGTTTCTGGATAGGAGGAACTTGGCTGTAAGCTGTGGTTGCAGGCTCTGCTTTCTGCCCCTTTTCCTGTTCAAGGAGAATTTGAAAAGTGGATTAAATCTACTTTTTTCCCAGATTTAAATTCCTGCCTTTCTGGAGTTGGGCCAGCTCAGCTCAGTTGGTGTAGATTTCTTCCTCCTAGAATCATGGAAAACAGAGGTTGAGAGGGCCTCGGGAGGTCATGTAATCCACCTCTCGCCCCAAGGCAGGATCAACTGTATCTAAAATGCTTGCTAATGAGGGAGGAGTTAGGTATCTTAGTGTATTTATAGGCACCTTCACAGCACCAGAGCACATCTACATGTGCAGGTGGTCCTGCTGCTCATTCAGTTCTGCATATTTTTCGTACTAGCTTATATTTATCTTCCTTTCTTTTGCCTTGCTTCTCATCCTTACGTTTATTGACTGGGAGTTTTCCTACTTCTGTGAAGAATGCTCTAATTCTTTCTTTAATAGCAGTTGCTATGGCAGCTGGTTCAGGCAGTGCCTTATAGCTTCTTCTACATACACTTTCACTGCTTGTTTTTTCCTCTGGAGCCTGGCCAGGTCTTTGGGAAACCTTATCATTCTCTGTGTCTTGAAAAAAAAACAAAAGAAAAAAATCATATTCTGGTATAAGCATTTAAAAACATCCCTATAGCCTTGCCCACCCTCTATCCCGTCACTAAAGGATGCTAAATAGGCCAGGAAGCAAACTGTTTAATTCTGTCTGCCGGTGCATTTGTAATCAAGAGCCAAGATGCAATCAAGCACCCTGCACTTCTTTTAATTTGGGGAACAAGAGCCCATGTGCAGCTCCAAGCAAGCGGATGCAGTTTCCACTGAGATCCCTGCAATTTGCAACTGTTTATTGCTGGATTTGGCCTCTGGATTCCCCAGATAGAGTGAGGTAGACTGGCTGTAAATGCCACTCATGTAGGAAGATGGCTTTAGTTATTCTGGGGTGTTCCTCCTGCTCTGAATACATTTAGTAGCAGTTTGCAGCATCTGTCAGTTTGGCCAAGGTTTTCAAGCCAGATTGTAATTCCCTTTTTCCTGATGGTCTTGTCTGCTGTTCTAGGCTTTGCTTTCAAAGGGCATGAGGAGTGGTCCCTGCCTTGAGTGGAAGAGCACCGAGCTCTGAATTGTAAAGGAAAGCTTCCAAAGTCTCATTTATCTTGGTCTGTCTTTACCTGGGCTGACAAGAGAAATTAAATTAGTTAAAAAAACCCCACCACTCTCCCATGTAAAAAGATGCTAAACAACCCAACCACCAAACAAAATAACACCCACTCTTTTTTCTCCCAAGGGAGAACTGCTATCAAGTTCACCTCTAAAAAGGGGAGACTAGAGCAGGAATTAACCTGAAAGTCGCTCGCAAACCATTCTCCTTGATTGCACCAGCCCTGTTTTAGCCTGGTTGGCAGCTGATGGTTTCTGTTGTAGAGTAGTGTTACAGCTTCTATTTTGTCCATTTTTATAGCTACATCTGTCTGGAAACATTCACATTTTGGGTGAGTGGGGGAGATTCTGGCACCTTCAAAGTATTTCCACTCTGGTCTGATTTAGAGCAGGAAAGGTTGGAGATGAGGTGCTGGTACTTCCACAGTTCTGGTTGAAATGATAAGGCCTGAACACAGTGAGACGTGGTGGCTCACTGTGAATTATCCTGTCTGAAGGATTCTCTGTGTCAACACCATCTGTTTCAATACCAGCAAACTTTTACCAGCCCGGTGTTATTGAACGGAAAGCATGAAGCACGGAAAGGGAGCAGCTCTGCTGCCCTGAGGTTTTTGTTGCTGCAGGACATTCGTGGTCTGCCCAATGGCTTGGGACAAGGAATTCACCTGGAAATCCATACCAGTTCTTGGTCTTTTGGGGTTTGAAAGGTGCAGTGACCCTGCAGTAAAGGACAATAATTTCACTCACATTAAGGACATGGAGAGAACTTTCTGCATCTGTCTGCAGGCATTGGGTTGAGATTATGCATTGTCAGAGAAGACAAGTGAGATCCAAGCTGGGGTCCTGTGATTAACCTTCTGGAGAGCCCATCAGCTCCACAGAGACTAGGACCCAACTTAGAAACCTGGGGCTGGACAGCGTGCAGTGCTTCCATGGAGAGCAAGTTTCAACCTACTTCGAGTTCAGACTCTTCCTGTGACTCTAGAACTTTTCAGACCTGGTTTATTTTATTATTTCAGATCCTATCAGTTTGTCTTTAATTAGCAAGGCTAGAGCAGGGCTCCATGGGAACTTAAATGGGCCTCTTCTTTTAATTAAAATTTTGGTTTAATAGCCTGAAATAGCAGGCGTTAGAAAGAGCCAGAGCTCCAGCAAAGGAGGACAGGACGGTCCCCATGGATCTGCAGTGACATCCTCCTGGCAGTCAGGGAGTTATAGGGTTTTCTTTCCTCCTAAAGCTGATGCTGTCACAACAGTGATGCAAGTCCTGGACTTGATCTGAAGCTCCAGTCTAGGCTGTAACCAGCCTATTTCCAACCTGCTGCTGGATGCTGTGCCAAAAGCACAGCATGCCTGGGTTGATAGGTGACAGTGGGTCATGGAGAGGTGCTGGAAGTCCATTTTGCTTTTACTAGAAGGGCCAGTGAGTTTAAAATTTCATCTTAAAGGGCATCTAAGCAGGATTCTCTGTGTGGTTTCATAGTAAATTTATTTCTCATAACTTCAATCATGCAGTTGTGAAGTAGCTATGAAAAAGCTGCTGCTCTGTCCCCTGACCCAAATTATTCTCATTTGTGGCAATTTTCCATCACTCTTCAGAGACAGGAAAGCTGTCATCTGAATGCTGGTCAGCACTGAATGAGTGGCATGGATTCAAGATTTGGGTCATCATTGCATTGTATCACGCAGTGCTCTAAGATTTACCATGTGTTTAGTAGTGGGAATGTTTGCAGCATTGATCTGTCAGTTATCCTATGGGGAAAAAGTGAGCAGGAAATATTTCTTGCTTTACTTACACCCAAAGCCTTGTCTTTTAGCTCAAGGGCAATATTTGTTGACTGATTTTTCTCTCGTGGAATGGGATTGACAGCTTGGATTGCAGATAAAGGTGTGCCCAGAGCAGGGCAAGGGTGATGAGCCAGAGGTCTGGCCATCTGGCTTTACTTGATCCTTGTGTCATTCCTGTGGGTTTCACAGCTTCCAGGAGTACGTTGCTCACTAAGCCTTCCTGGACCAAGATCTGATAGGAGCACATTCAGCTACTACTGACCAGGGGCTTCTTGTGGATCCCTGAGCATTTTGGCACAGACCTCTAAAGATATTTGGGTATTTTAACTTCTGCTGCACTCAGTTTGGTTTGGTCACGTAATGCATTTGTGCTCCAGAAGAATACAGAATCCATGTGAAAAGTGCTCAGCTCCTTCCTGCGGGATGCTGGTGTACAGACCACCCAGTTAAGCCCCTCCTGCCCTGTGGGATTACAATATACAGACACAGCATTTTTTCCCCTCGGGGTTCGTCCTGATCAGCACCAGGAGTTCCCAGCAGCTGTGGAAATCTCTCACCTCTGCCATGGGGAGGAGCGGTTCCCTGGGACAGCCAGTACCCAGTGTGGTGGGATCCCCACCCTTCTCCTTCCCTTCCTACAGGAAGGGCCTGTGGGTTTTCCAACCATGGAACAGGAAAGAAGTAGGGATCCTGTTTATCCACCCACTGAACTGGCTCACTTCTATTTAAAATTGCTCCTTGTCCTATTCTGCTTGTGGCTGTGGCCTCTCGTTTGCCAACTGTCCTGTCTCTGCTGTGCCCTCTGGAAAGAGCTCCTCCAGGGAGCATCATGTGTGGAGGTCTTGAGATGCCACAGCTAGAGAAGGCTTCAAAACCCAGTGGGCTGAGTTGCAGGGTTAAGACTCCAGCACTGATTGTTGTGTCACTCAGAGATGAAAGTAGCAGCTTGGTCACCCACAGACCATGGGGTCTTGGGACTGGGGGCAAGACAAGGACATTTACTGGGGGCAGAGTTGGTCTTGCAGTTTTGCCCTGTCCCAAAGCAATTTCTGTGTTAGATCCTAATAACATCCAGTGCAATATCAGCTCCTTGGGAGGTGTCAGATGGCATCTGACCCACGCATGAATGTGGAGGTTTGGTGAGACTCATGCAAAGCCTTGACTATGTTTGTTATCTCTCACTAAAATATGAGAGAACATTGGGCAGGGCCTGATTTGTTGTGGACATCTCTTTGCTCTTGTTGGGAAGTCTGAACTCTCCACAGCTGGGGTAGAAGCCTGCAGCGTGGGAGGCCACCTTCCCACAGAGGACAGGGGGTGACTGCAAAGCAGGGGAACCGGGAATGTTTCCTTGGAGCACTCTGTGCTTCTTCCTGCTCCCAGTGCTGTGGGAGGGTCTTGCTTATGCACAGGAGCGGTTTGTTCATGGTTACAGCTCTGAGGGCTGTTAGGAAAGGCAAGCAGGGTGATAGAGCTTTGACTGGAGAGGGTTTACTGGGGGTGAAGAGGAGGCTGGAGATCTCTGTCAGAGCAGGATATACACACTGCAGGAGCAGGACGAGCGGTGCAGCTGTTCCTGACTCTGGGACAGCCTCCTGAACAACAAAAACCTCATCAGATATGGCACAATTTGTGGTGTACAGAGTGACTGTGTAAAATACTGACTTGTGGGCACGGATGTTTAACCTGAGCAGAAGAGTCATGGGCTGGGGGTGGTAATTGGAAGGAAACAGTGTACCTGTGTTTGTGCATCCCCTGGGACAGGTACAGGTCTGGAAAGCAGTGGGGATGGCAGGAGTGTGTGGGGACACAGCCAGGATGGCCTTCTCTGAGACTGCTCATGGGCGGGAGCTTTTTGCAGTGTCATTACCCCTGGGGAGGGAGTTGTTCCCATGGGATTTGGGGAGAGCAGGAGTGTGAGTGGCTCTGTGGAGCTTTTTACTCTGCCAGTCTGGCTGTGTGTTGCTGTGAAGACACTTGCAGCACCCGGCCCTGGTGTTAATGGGAAGGCTGGTGGCTGTGCTGGGCAGGCAGAGAGTTCTTAGGTAGTGACTAATGAGTGCCCTGCAGAGCAGGAGCATGGACACTCATCAAGTCACTAAGTGGCTGCATTTAACTAAAATTAATGCCCCTTGTAAGCAGTGGTGGCAGCTGTGCAGAGCAGTAGGCTAATCTCACGCAGGAAAAGGTTTGCTGGAAGAGGTGATGGTGCCCTGGCTGGTGCAGGGACCAGGATCCACGCTGGGCTTTCCTAGGGAAGGCAGGCACAGTGCCCCTGGGGTGTGCATGAGTCACGTTCCCGCAGTACCCAGCTCTGCGAGCATCCCGAGGGAAGCACCAACACCCCGAATGCTGGGTCGTGTCTGGGATCATGGCACTGCATCCTCAGCGTGGGATGTTTGGGGATCTCTGCATGGACACAGCCAGTGTGCTGTCTGCCATGCACCACCAAATCTGGTGCTGTCTGGAATGGACTGAGCCAAAAGCCTGGGTCTGGCAATGCAGACCTGTGGATAATCAGGGCGAGCTGCCTGAAGCAGGGAGAGTGGCACTGCCAACAGACAACGAGCATCACTTACTCTAATTAAATCTGAGGGGGCTTTTTTAATGACCTATTTTTTTTTTTTTTGGACTTAACTGGGAAAGTACACTGAGGGAGGAAGCTGTCCTTGTTTAAAAGTGTCTACCCTTAGCCCACAAAGCTGGGCCAGATCTGCTGGTACATGCTGGTGCTTTGTGTGGCCCTGGTAAGGAAAACAAGCATAAGTATCACTCTATAGCTGTTTTGCTTTGCTTGATGAATCTGGATCAGTGTCTCTCTCCCTCCTAATCAGGTTAGTTTTCTTTTGATCTACCTTTGTTAAGGAAATCTAAACTGATTTAGCTATTCCCATCTGTTTTCCCTTTGCCTGATTTGGTCTTTCCACAAGGCTGTCTCGGCTCTACCCTAATTACTGTTGAGTTGTCTGATGCTGTAGCAGGTGACAGTGCTGTACAACTTTGTAAATCTTAACCAGTATTCACTGGGAATTTTTTTGGCAGATGTTTTGTTTCATTTTTGGACAGATTAGTTTTAGATTGGCAAATGCATTAGACTTAAGGAGAAGACAATTGTTACTAGCTGTCAAAAAGAAAACACTAATTATCAATCATGTTTTATTAAGCCTCTGTTGAACTGATTTGCTGTAGAAAACATAACTTTTTAGCTTCAGGACATCTGATTTTTGAGAGTTCTTCTTTCTTGATAATGGTGATGTATGTTACAGCATAGAAGAGAGGAAAAAATTAGCTCAGGATTAAAATCCATGACACCCTGGAATTTTAATCACCTGTTTTTAGGAACATAAAACTGTATTCTGTGCTGGTGTGCCATAAAATCATTGCAGATGTGTGTTCCTTGTCACTTCTGCATGTAAACCCTGTCCCTGCACGTGATATACAGCATTCCCAGCCACAGCAGGATTTAGTGAATGTTGTGCCTTGTTTGTTTGCTCTCAATAGGTCCTAGTTTTCAAAACGAGCCTCCAGTTACTGTGAGATAAGATAAGGGTAGTTGGGGGAAATTTCAGTGTTCCTGCCTTGTTGTGTGACTTGGCTGGACTCGGAGCAGCAGCAAGGCACCGGCTTCGTCTGAAATCAATTTTGCAAAGTTGCTGGTACAATCATTAAGTAAAACAGGTTTTTAGTGAGTTATTCTCCACTGCAGTTGCGTGTGCTATCTAAAATATCTCTCACTGTGCTCCTGTTGTTTGTAACACGCTCAAACTGACTGATGGGAGAGGCAGGTGGAGGTGAAGGGGCATCTTCCAAAACAGCTCAGCTAGCCCTTCCCCATAGCAGACTGGTTTTGTTTTCCTCTTGGGATAAGTCCAACAGGGCAATTTTTATCCATCTGTTTTTCTTGTGAGAGGGGAGTGTTATCTGTGAGGGGAGATATGGTACCCTGTGTGGTATAGACATGTGGGAGCTGTCCCAGGAATGTGGCCAAGTAGGATCTGTCAGTGGATCAGCATAGCCCGGCCCCTGTCCTTCACTGCTAGTTTAGTCCTGGGAATGTGCTTCATCAACAGCAAACTCCTTATTTCCAGTGGGAATATCAGAAAGGAAGGGATTTCCAGTCAAGAGGGGGAAAGCCTTGTCATTCAAATCCAGTCCACTCTCTGAAGAAACTCTTTGATTTAACTACTCTGGGTGGAGGAAGGAGGGGCCAGATGGTTGCAAAGCATCTCAAGAACTGCTGACAATGTAAGGACCTTCTTATAAGAGCTCCTGTTCCTTCCCCCATCCCCTGAAGAGCCTCCTTCTAATGCTCTTGGAAAGTCACTGCAGAACAGAAACTCAAGGGAGGGTTTGCTCGTCTTGCCGAGCTGCTCTGGGGCCCAGGTTTGTCTGAATTCCCATTTGACTGGGGCTCTCCTGACTGGCGCTTGGGTGGGGGAGAAGATGACTTTACCTTTTGTTTTGTCCCCTTCCCAGGGTGACTGCAGTTCACAGTTGCTGTGGTTTGCCTGCGGTGGCACAGCCTCACCTGAGTGTGCTGAGCATTCATCTCTGCTTTATGGGTGCTTTATTTGCTAGAAATCTGTGGTGCATATGTTCTCCCTTTTAACGTGTTTGATGCTGTTGTGCATCACAGGCACAAAACACCTCAAACCAATCTGGTTTATTGGGTCTGTGTAGAGAAACAGCTCTCCTGAGGAACTGGGCTTCCACTGGGGAGCAAGGCTTCAGCAGCAAAGAGGTTAATGCAATCTGTCCCAAAAACTATCTGTGCCTCATGCCAAGCCTGGTTGTCACCTTGCTCCTTTTAGCCCCTACAGCTGTTCTGTCCCCAGAGGACGTACAATGCCTGTTTGTTCTGTGAAGGATGTGTGTTTGTTGGGAAAGGGCCCCTTGCTCCTGATGCCCTGTTCAGAGGAAGAGGCAGCACCAGCTATTCCTTTGTGTGTTCTTCAACCAAAAGTGGATGGAGAGCTTGGCCACCGAAATGTGTCCATCCCCTAGTAGAGGTTGCACAGATGGTGCAATTTATGCAACCAGGGCCCATTTCGGCTTACTTTTTGCTAGTGATCCCCTTCTTCCCAGGTGTGCCAGCTGGAGGAAAGGTAACAGTCCTGTCAGGATGTGGAGCTAAGCCAGGGGTTACAGTTGCAGGAGGCAGCAGCCGCCAGGGCAGAAGACACGTGCAGTCTTCTCAGGCTCACTTTTCAAAGAGGAATAGCTAGAATTTGGTTCAGGGTTTGTAGGTCAGGTTTCCATTATACAACTGTACTGGTTGCAGCTGCTCCTGTGAGATCCAGACCCTGTTGGATGCTCCTGGTCGGGCGGGCTCCTTTCCACAGGAATTATCCTTTATGACAAGATTTACAGGAAGACAGTTTCTCTGTTGTAGCACTAATTGGGTGGTAATGGAGGGTTGGAGTGGGATTTGCCTCAGTCTGTGAAATGTGGGAAACACCTTGGAGCATCTGTAACAAACAGCTGCAGGGAAAGAAATAATTTTTAAAAATTTTTTCCAGGCAAAGGTAGGACTGAGAAGAATTGAGGAGGGATCTTGTACTTGATCACAGATCTAGCAATGAGGATCAAATCTCCTGGACCTCCCAAAATGGGTACAAGTGCACTTGGCACAAGTCACACTGAACATGTGGGTCTCTGCCCATGCTTTCAGGATGAGGCTGGTTGTGTGAGGAAGGTTATATCCCTGCCTTAGTGAGTGAGGATGCAGCCCTCCCACCTCATTTCCCAGGTGATAAAATGGTCTGTGGTGTCTCCAGGAACAAAAGCACTTGGGTGCCTGTCCTTGTGAGGGTCTGTGAGGGCCCTGTCACCCTGGGTAGCTAGCCTGGCTCATGTTCTTGAAGAACTTGCTCTCAAAAGGTGTTTAGGAAGCTACAAACCTCTTCTGTGGGATGTTGATCAGCAGAAAAATGCATGTTCTTGCACCAGAAGCTGCCACAGTTGCTCGGTTATACTCAGTGCTAGAGATACTGAATTTTAAGTTTAGGAGCAGGGGAGTGCTGGGTCCAGCCCAAGTGGTCAGGGCTGCACATCTGCCCATTCCTGTGCAGGAGCCTCCAGCTGACTCCTCGTCCCCTGCGCTGTCACTGGGATCCACCTTTGCCACCTGTAATTAGTGCTGTCAGCAGAGCAGTGTAAGCAGCCACTTCAGCATTAATTACTTTAATGAACTTGCTAAGGTGGGTTAAGCTACTAAAGCATTTTGTTGTTACTGTAAATGTTAAAGTCAAAATATTAGACTGTGCGATGGATGGGAGATGACGCAAAGCTGGAGCCTGGCTTTCCTCTTGTCTTGATGTTCAAAGTCAGGTTGTTTTAGCTAATTTAATCATGCAGTCTGTTCTCCTCAATTGCACAGAAGCAGCCATGGCCAGCAGCATGGGTAGGAGAGAGTAAGGAGGCTCTCTCCTTTTACTCTGAGGCGTAAGGGATGCAGTGAGTACAGGGCAATCTGCCAGTCAAGCCCAAAAGATGGATGTCACTGTTCTTGCATTCTGACAGCTCAAAGGTGGTCCATGATGCTTAGGCTCTTGTAATGTTAAATATGTAATGAAAAACTCCCCAGTGAGAGGGATCTGCTGGTGAGGGAGCTCTCATAAGCAACCAGGATGGGATGCAATGGTTCATTAATGATGCTGGGTTTAGTACAGAAATAAGCAGAGTTTTCACCACTGTGGAGAGGAGAATGGTCCTGTTCTTGCTAGTGGCAAAACTTAATGGGGAATTTTAATGACTGTTAATTATTTTGGAAACTGCCATTTTATTAGGAATTGTGATATACTTTGGCAAACTGAAGCTGTTCTCCACTGGTGCAGAAAGGAAAACCAGAACTCCTCTGAGCTACCTCTTGCTGCAGAGGGTGGGGGAGACATTTAACTTGCAATACTAATGTGGAGAGTTAGACAAGGTCTTTCATGCCGGGACAGAAGACCTCTTGCAGGGCCAAAGGGGGAGAAGTTAACAGATGGTTGAGTTTGGTGATCTTAAAGGTCTTTTCCAACCTTAACAATTCTATGATTCTAAGTGGGATATATTGGATATATATCTCTCTCCTCCCTGCTGTTTCTTACAACTCCTTGTTCTCAGTAAAGAGGAGTTGTTGCTTTGATGTTCAGAGATACTGCTCTGACAAATATGATGCTATAAACCTGTGTAAGAACTGTAGCAATTACATATTTTTTAATTTGGTGGTTAAACTATGTATTTTCTTCATATTAATAATCTCAGCATGTAAATAGAAAGCAAAGGATTAAAAAGAAATAAATCAGTGCAAGCACAGAGACTAAAGTGCTTGTTCACACAGGCTGAAACATCAATGACCTGACCTGAAGCACTAAGGCAAAGCACTTTCTGGAGGAGACTTCCAGCTCTTTTCCTCTTTATGTTAAGTAAAAGACTCCCAGACTGCCCCAGAAGGCTGGTAGAGAAGTCTATTAAGTGTTGAGATTCTTGAGCTCATATCCCTGGTGTGAGCTGTGCCCGTGGGTTTGGACTGCAGGCCTTCCCTCCTGTGAGGGAGCATCCTTGTTCCCCTGCCAGAGAGGGAGCGGGTTTTCTCTCTCTGCCCAGCTCTGATCTGAAGGCGTTTGCTGAGTTCAGGCTCTGTTGTGCAGGTGAAAGATTTAAGCTGATGGAGATGGCTTTTGAAGCAGAAGAGACACTCACTGAAAAGGAAAGTGCTGTTCCTTTCTTTACTTTCCTTTCAAAGTGCCGGAAGCTCAGCAGAGGAGAGCTGGCAGCAAAAGCTGTCCCGAGTTCACGTGAGGCTGGCACTTTCTGTGGGTAGGGCAGGCAGGCATGGGGAAGACAGCAAACTGGACTTTTTTTTTTTTTTTTTTTTCTGAAGTCTAAATGACCTGTCAAGCTCTGGAGCTGCCTCCCCATGGGCCACCTTCTGAGCAGTCACGAAGCTGTATTGCATCACCCAGCCTGGGAATAATCTTCAACTGCTTGAGGTAGTGGGAAGCAGAAATCACATGGAACTTGGGGCAGAAGTTGTTTGAGAGAGTTTTCAACTTTGGATGGTCTATATGCACAGCACTTGACAGTGGGGTTATAGACCAACCAAGCTTGTATCACTGTGTGCCCACTTGTTTTGTGTCAAATTTGCTGCTGAATAATTACAGGTTGCAAAAGCAGAAGGGTTGCTAAGGATCGCCTGTGCTTCTCTGGTAAAGTTCATGTTGCTGCCAAACTTGCATGAAAGTTTTTTCTGTAGTGTTTGCTTTTTAAAATGAAACCATATTTTCTCCTTATCTGACCAAAAAAAAAGGAAGGGAGTGACTTTCTGCTTTTATAGACATTTCCCTTGCAGCACTGCACAGCAACGCAGCATTTCTAGTAAGAAACGGTGCTGTGGAGTAGAGGGTGATGTTTTAGCAGATTACTCGTTAAGTCCTGGTGTTTGCCCTGTGGTTTCCTGTGTCAGTGATGGTGTGAGACACATCTGGGCTGGCAGCAGCTGCTGCTGTGGCTGTGTCACACAGGCCTGGGTTTGAGGGGGCTGCACTTGGAGCCTGTCCCTACACGCTGTGCTTCTGCCTTGTGCAGGCGTTCAGACCTTGGCTATGTGGCACCCCATTCCATGAATCCAGCGATCCATGGGAGCAGACCTAAGGGTGTGGTCCCCGATGTACTCATTCTACGTTAAAGGGAGACAAAGTGAGAGGGGGGAAAAACCCAAACAGTGCTGCTCAGGATCAGAGTGGAGAAGGCAGTGAAACAGCCAGAGCAGATGGAGCCTTTCTAAAGACCTGGGCAAGGTTAGAATTGCACAGCAGAGAACAAGAGTCTCTGAAGAGGGGCAGGATGAGGAGCAGAGGAGGGGAATGAGCCTGGTTTGGCATTGAGCTCCTGGGATGTGCTCAGCCGGCTGTCCCTGGGGGAAATTGTTTGGAATTAACTCAGGGCAGCTTGAAAAGCAGATACGTATTTCCCCTCCCCTCAACCAAAACCGCTCTTCCGTTACTCTAAATAGAAAGTTTCCTGTTTTATAATTGAGACTCCTAAAAACATTCATGCGGTTCAGGTCACCATACAGCTGCTTAGCTGAGGCCACAGGATACCTGAAATATGAGCTGAGGCAGAAGCTGTTGACTCTGGAACCTAATAATGCTTTCAAATGGCAATATGAACTATTTCCTGCTACACAGAGCATATTAGAGTATCCTCTTGCAAATACTGGCAGGCTGGCTCTGTGTGGAGTTTGGGGGGCATTGCAGTTCTGCTCCTCTGATCACCTGTTAGAATATTGTGCTAATGTAGCTGGGGAGGCTCTTCATGGACTCAAGCAGCTGCAAAAATTTCTCTTCTGACATCATTGCACCTGTTTATCTAAACACTTTTTAGGCTGTCATTTCTATTAAAGCCAATTGATTTTTTTGGTACATTTCCTTTTTGGTACCCTAAAAGATTTAATTTCTAATAAGCTTAGTACAGACATCGACAGGTGCTGCCTGCTGCATGTCTCAGTAGGTAGATTTCAGTCCAATACATCAAAAGTTATTTCTGAACAGGTATGTAAGTGGGATCCTCTGTGCTACTCAGATAAAAGGCTTTGATGTGTTGTCTGAATGGATTTGCATGTGTTCTCATGACTTCCAAGAAGAGCTTTTTGGGGGAAGAAAGCTGAACCTAGCCGTAGCAGTTGAATAGGAGGTCCTGGTTGAGTTATTGGCTCTGTAGGCACCATTCATCTAAGCCCGAAACATGAAGAGAAATGAGATGTGTTCCTCATCCCTCACTTTATGTTGGTGTTCCCTGCACAGGCCACTGACTCGTGTGGCTCCAACCACAGTGGGACGATTCCCTCTGTGCACCATCACACCCTAAAAGCCAGGATTGCTCTGCTGCTTGCCACAGCTTCTCAGTCATCCTTGGGAATCTTGGCCTCTGTTTGCTTGGTCCATGCCTCCCTAAGTCTGATATAATATTTTTTCTTTTTAGGGTTTCTTTTTAATACTCTTTAAATCAGCACCATTCAAATACCTACTCAAGAATGCCTCCTAAAGAGAGAAGAGACTCTTTGGCAGCCCAGGTGTCGCTGTCGCAGGGATATTGGGGAATCTGCTTTCCTGGCCCCATGCCCACAGCAGTCCTGCTGAAGGCAGCTGAGCCCCATGTTTATATAAAACACTCATCCCTTTCAACGCCCATCATCTGTTTAAAAACCATGCCAAAATAATTTATTTATTCTTCCAATAACAGATGAGAAATGGGAAACCGAGGAAGTAATCTCTGACTTTAGTTTTGCTTTATGTGTTCAATATCTCCAGCGTAGACCAATTTCACTGTTAGTCTGACAGGAGGAGAGGATGAGGATACTTTTGAACATGACACTATATCCTTAGAAAGGTTTGTTAGATGGCAGCATCCTCTAATTTTTATTTTCCCTATTGAAATTAATTTGGCTTTATTTCTGCTGCGCTCTTTGAGCTCTGCTGCTGGCTGCAGATGGGTAACTTGCACACTTGTCCAAGTAATTCCAGGTGGATGGCAGCCATTAAAAAAAGATGCTTTAGCATCACTAGCACTAAATGAATTATCAGAGCTTGAAGTCCTGTAGATGCAGAACAAGAAAACTATGGGATGCAGAAGGGTTTGGGGGCCAGGCTGTGCCCGTCTATCCAAGACACAGCTGTAGGAGGCTGTCCCTCTGGCATTCCTCTTGGTGCTCTGGTGCTACAGTGATGGATAAGGGTCAAAGCAGAGAGCAGAAATGGAATGACATAGACACGGGGTGGGGAGAAAGAATTGTACCCTCTCCATTAGATATGTTTGACTTGTTGACAACTCTCACTTGCTATCAGACTAAAACTTGTGCACAAGCCAGGCCCCCAGCTCTGCAGGAGGAGCCTGCTGTGTGGAACAGGCTCCTTGGGATGAGGAGGGCTGTGCCCTCTTAAGCAAGAAGCATCGAAATCAGAAATAGATTTTCCTTCGAGAAGCAGCACTTGGGTTCAGTGTAGCTGCACGCAGCGTCCCTGCCCGTGGGAGGATGGCACAGAGCTGATGTGGCTCTGTTTGCCTCTTTCCAAATCTCCCCAATTTTGTGGATATATTAGAAGCAACGTGTGTGTCCGGCTATAAACTAGGTGGGAAGTGTTTAACAGGATTTGAACCTTCCTGAGACAGCTCGGTGATCAGTCATGATGGGCTGTCTCGGTCGCTGGCTCAGCAGGCAAACTGGGCCATATTTATTTTTAGGTGTACTACGTGTTTGAAGCTGCCTGAGTGTGGCATTGTGTTTTCTGTGGGGATTTTTTTCTTTCGAAAAGTTTTAGGAAGGTGCAGTCTTTATCAACGGGCTATCAGTTGTACGTTGCAGGGAGTGGAGGATAAGGCTGAGTAAGTTTATCCTGTTATTGCTCAGGGTTTAGATATGCTGTAAAATGTGAATATCATTGTATGCTGTGCTAGGAAGCTGGATGCTTTGCTGGCAGGGCGCTTACAGCTTCAGTGCTGTTTTCCTGGCATTGTTTCTCCTGTGCAATAAATATCCCTGCAAAACCACAGCAGTAAACATGCAGCTTGGAAGCAGCTGAGCAGCTGAGCCCATCCTGACGTGCCTGGCAGGATGGGATCAGTTTTTCCAGACTTTTGCCAACTCTCCTGTGTGGCACAAACACCACTGGTATCTCACAAGTAATGCTGGGAGGAGTTTCTTCTGCTAGACTGGGTCTTTGACCAAAGCTACATTTGTATGGAAGTGACTTATAGCAATGTGTAAAAGTCTGTGTCTTAACCCAAGTGAAACTTCATTTTATTCAGTGAAATCAGGTATGAACATACAGGAATTATTCTACTGCCCTAGAGACCTCAGTGGAATAATAGCTTTTAAAGGTAGCTTTAAAGAGCCTAGTTCACCAGAAGGTAAACTAGAAGAGTTTAAATTATTTCAGAAAGAAATTGTTGAATGCAAAGGATTGTGATAAACCTGGATTTTTAAAAACTAGTGACCTATGTGTGTATGTAAACTTGGAGCACAGAGCCTGCTTGCCAGTATGAACAGTTTGACACTATATATTTTTTAGGGGAATCAAGACCTTCTTTCAGGAAGGTATCTGTTGGAGGGGTTTTTTTTCCCTCCCTGATATCCATATCAGTTCCAGTTGGCTTTTTCTCGTATGAGTTATTAATACTTGAGGTGTGCAAGTGCTGGGTACAGATGGGAGTGTAATAGTATCCAGTATTTTATGGTGTAGCTTATTGACTTAACGGGGATTGCACTAACAGAGGCTCTTTTTCTCCATAAAGAAGTCTTCACCTGGTTTAGGAACTTTTCTGGAAAAGTTGTTTCCAGTGTAAACTCAGTGGGAAGTAACACTGATGAAAAATGATAGTGCTGTAATATCTCTTCAGGTGGGAGAGACTATTCACATTGAATTTTCCTTAGGGCATTTGCAGTGCTGTTTTTGCCTTTCCCCTGCTTTACAGTTTTTGAGGAGAATAAGTGAGGCTTGGACATGCTTAGGAGGAGAGGGAGCTCCTGAGAAGTGAGTTTGCTGTGTTTGGGGAGGAGAATCTTTCTGAGTCTCCCCCAGGACCTATGATGGAGTGCGACTTAAAACCGAGGCTGTATTTTCACAGCTGTTGTGGGAGCTTTTTTTCATTTAACACAGCGCAGATGTGAATGATAAAATATAAATTGAAGATGGATGTACACCATCTTGGCATGTGAGAGGTTCAATTATAGGCAGAGCAAGCAGAATAATGGAAAATACCTTTGAGTGATTGATCAGTTAATATAATTTGCAATGAATTATTCACAACAATTTGTTCACTCAGCTTCTATTGTAATAATTTTCATTCCTTCATTTGCTATGCACTTGAAACTGCTTCCCACAACTTGTGCTTGACACGTAATGAAGTGTATCCACGCTCCCACCTGTCCCCACCTACGTGAAAACAAGGACAGAGTTGCCAGAGCTCAGCATTTTCAGCAGTGAGCTCTCTAAGAAGTTAATCGTGGTGTTAAAGTGAAGGCTGCTTGCTGCTGAACACAATGATGTGACCTGTAAAAGCCTGTTCTGGCAGGCTCAGAGGGGCCTGGGCTCACAGAGGGGCTGGCAGAAGACCTTTTCCCAAGCTATACCACTGGCATATGGGAGGATTGTCCTTCCACGAGTGGAAGCTGGCAGAAGGTGATCAGCTGGTGCTGAGTGATTAATCCGTGTCCTTGGGAGCTGATGCATTTGCTTCCTACCTCTACAGCATCAGTAGTGCCTGGAGGGCGGGAGAAGGTGTTGGGCTTTGCACTGAAGTGTGTGGCACCAGCAGTGCTTGAGGAGAAGCACTTTGCATGCTCGGGTCCCTGTCCCTCGTGTTGTGTTGTGTTGTGTTCAGCAGCCGAG
Source organism: Pipra filicauda (assembly GCF_003945595.2). Lineage (NCBI taxonomy): Eukaryota > Metazoa > Chordata > Aves > Passeriformes > Pipridae > Pipra > Pipra filicauda. The sequence goes on along the minus strand of NW_024104643.1, from coordinate 7,591,893 downwards.
CGGGTTGGTGGCAGTGCCTGGACACGAGGGTCCAGCTTCCAGCACTGCAAAGTGTCACATTTGTGCCCCCCTTCCCTATTCCTAAGGCACTAGAAACCCCACAAATGCACATTTCTTCTGAAGTTTATCAGAAAGGAAGATTTGTTCTTCCTGGCCCCTTGGGGGGACCTGTTCTTGGGCAGTGGCTGTGGGGAAGGTGTCCGTGTCCTCCCTCCATGTCCCTCTGCAGCCCAGAGGGAGCAGAGGGTGATGAAGCTGCTCTTTTCCACCCCTTGTCCTGCTGCTGGGGTGGTGGGTAGGAGTGGGGGCTGTATTGTGCTACGAGCTTGATGGGACACTGGGTAAAAGGGGGCATATGTAATAGGAAATCACAGTTCCTGGAGTTCTGCCTAGCTGTTGGGATTTGTTGTCTGGAGCATGAGGAATACTGAAGGCAACCTTACTCTGACTTTAGAGAAAAGAGCCAGGACTTGTTGCTGCCAGCCCTGTGCTCCCCTGCTGAACACTGAGATGCAAACTTCAGCTTAGGACTGGTTGCAAAGGAGTCTGATCTTTTCTTCATGCCATATTTTTCTGCACTCATTGTTACTACATTCATACCTAGCTTCATTCTCTGACTTTTCTGTGCTCTTCCTTGGTCTTGTGATTGTCAGTCTGCAGTGTGTTGGGAGATACTGGGAAATATGGTGGACCTGTGTGGGAACATGAGTGCTGCTGCAGAGGTTAGTGAAGAATTCAAGGCTGCTTTAGGGTAAGATAAATACTTCTCTGAGTCTTAACCCTTCAGGGCCTCTTACAAGCTCTGTCAAGCCATGATCACAGTGCCTTCAACACAAAACTCCATACTCTGTAACAAGCTGGGATTTATGCTACTGCTTTTTCCCATGGAGAGACAGCACTTGTAAGGTTAATCTGCCAGCATCTACTTGTCCTAATCTCTATAATCAGGCAAAACATGATTATGAAGCTGCATGTCATTAGTACACAATGGCACTTAACTGGCTGAGATTGAATTAAAACCCTAATGGCAGAGCATCCGAGGTAAATAAGAGACAACCAGATCCACTGGTGAATGACTCGCCTATCACTCAGCTTGGATTAGAAGAGCAAGAGCTCAAGGCTGACCAGAAACAGCAGAGGCAGAGTCATTGAGTTGGATATATTGACTGGAGTTCAGCACTCTTATTGCTGTTAAGCATGCAAGCATTGGGGGTGTGAGGCGAGTGTAGGCATGGGCTTCCTGCTGTAAAAAACCCAGAGGCTTTGGACTCACCACGGTGGTGGATGACTTTTGTCTTTGCTGTATTCTGCTTTTTTTGCATCAGTTCCATCAAGCAGGTGTCAATCCCTGAAATTATTTTCAGCAAACATAAATCTGAGCATTCATTTTGAGTTGGGTGAAACAACTCTGTGATTTTAAGTGTTTTATTTCACTTTCCAGTCTTGCCTTCCTTTTTGACAATGCCAGATCAGTGGCTTCCAATCAAAATTTCACTTTGGTTTCATTTTGCCTTTCTTCTGAGTGCGTTTTCCAGATCTTTTAAACGAAGCTTCATAAATCAACACCGATGTCATCGTGGGTGTGTTTTTCATGTTGTGTTTTGGATGCCAGAAGTGCTCTGTCCCCAGGGATAGCCCTGCAACTGAGTTTCCTGTGGATGTGCTGGGAAAAGAGCTCCCTCTGACAGTGGGACAGGGATCAGAGGCTGCAGGATGCTTTGGAGTGATCAGGCTTGCAGTGGTTTCGATTGCCAGCTCTGGGGATGGTTATTGCCCTTTTAGCTCTGTCAGTGTTCCTTATTTTGCAGCTCTGGTTTCACTCAGTGCTTACGTCCCTGCCATCAAATAAGATATGACATGAATATCTGTTGCTACTCTGGCCCCAGGGACATGATTATGAACCTCTGGCTTGTGCTTGTGCTGTCAGTGACATTTGAGGTAGGAAAAGCATTAGATAGTGAATTCTCTGGAGAAAAAGCAGGGAGTGAGCAAGTAAACAACAAAAGATGGGTAGGGATCAAGATCTGTCAGCAGTGTTGAATTTGAAGAGTTTCTGGCATTGCAATTAATTTATATCCTCTACCAGATTTGTTGCTATTGCCCTGTGCAAGATCTGTACCTCAGAGCGAACTTTATTTTTCACCTAAGGGCTAACGACTTTTCATATGTTTCAGAAATTTGCATTTTAATGGAATAAATCTTATCCTTTCCCCCCAAAGCAGCAATTGAAAAATAAAGCCTCTGGGAAACTTTCTCCAAACATCCAACAGCTCAAGTGAAGTGTCCAAAGCAACCGTGGTGTATTTAGATGTGACGAGGCCCTGAATGTATGTGGTTTGTCAGCATGGATAGATAACTTCTTGAGGCAAGACCTAATCCCTCTCACAGTGAGAGGAATCTCTCCTACGGCCGTAACTCAGGACCCCAAAATCCCCACTTGCCTTTGAGCTCTCCTGGGCTGCAGAGTGCAGAGGTTGCACTCGGACATTGCAAAGCACAAGGTAAAAATGGAGATTGTTCCAGCACTACTGTATGAAAATTATAGATGTATTCAGTCTCCTATGGAAGGAAGTTGGGGGAAAATTGTATGCTGGTGCTCTCTGCTGGATAAATCCAAAAAGGCTCTTGTCTCACTGGCACTGTGGTGACAGGCCAGTGTTGAGCTTGTGTCTCCTGGAGCTCTGCCCACATTGGAACACCCTGGTGGGTTGGCTGAGAGCAAGAGGTGTGTTAGGATTACTGCTCTGACTCCTCTCTGTCCTTCCCTTACAGTATGTTACTTGCTGAAGAGCAACATCAGCCCTGACCTGTGCAATGAGGATGGATTAACTGCGCTGCATCAGGTGAGGTGTGGGAGGAGGTCACAGCTCCCTGCTGCTCCACACCATCGGGCCTTCCTGCTGTCCTCTGGGCAGACCTGTCCAGGTTACACAGAGAGACCTTCTGTATTTCATTTTTTTGCTCAGTTAAAGCAGTGAAACTTCACTATGTTGTGCTGGTAATCCAGTTTCTTGGGGAGCAAACTGAGATCAAACCCTTCTCTTTCTGTATCCCAGACTTTGAGCTTGGGAATCGGGGCTGGACTTCTGACGTGAACAGTATTTCTCCCACCCTTTAATCTTTGTAGAAGCGGGCTGTAAACTCTTAAAGCAGATTAACTCAAGTTTAGAGACCTTGTCAATCTGCAAGTTTTGAAAGTAGTTTAAATAAATGATGCACAGGGCACTTGAAGAGCCTGCTGCTGCTCACTGCAGGCCCATGGACTTCACCACTAAAATACAGATTTGCAATAGTGATGTGTAAGTCTGTGTCCTTCCTCGAAGCCTCTGTGCTGATCCCATAAGGGTTTTTCTATTCTTCCCCAAGGCCCATGGGACTGGCCGTGCCTGGCAGCTGCCGCCTCTGCTGCAGGGAACAACAGTGGCGTGGTTGTCACACGCTCCGAGGGTGGAACAGACACTCAGGGGTTTTTCTGGAACAGACACTCAGGGGTTTTTCTGGAACAGACACTCAGGGGTTTTTCGCCATTAGTGCCTGCTGTAAATGCTTCCGCTGACTTGGGATTTTGGATTCTTTTGCAAGTTGCCTGCTCTCTTCAAAACTGGATGAGGTGTTTGTTTAAAAATGCAAACTAGCTCCAACAAGAACAAAAGGTTCCCACCACTACCAGCAGCACTTCTCCAAAGAGATGTTATCCTGCACACAGAGACATGCTGACAGCCTCTTTGCTTTCCCAGCCTAGGTACTGAGGCCATGGAGAATCCCATCTTGCCCACTCAAGGATCGGTTATTGTAAAGGTGCATTTGGGAGTTAAGCTGGGAGCTTTACATGCAGTAGAATTAATTGGATCCCTGAACAGAGAGAAGCCCCTAAGCAAACAGTATTGCCCAGTACCAGTGGCTTCCAGTGAAGGGCTCAATTATGCTTCTGTGGTAACTTTGCTGTGTGACAGGAACGATTTTAACCTCACTTCCATGTACAAATAGTGAACAGAAATAGAAATACATAAAGGATCCTTGTCACTCAGTTGCTAAAATGCTTGTTGTGGGTTGGAATTCAGCCCCATTAGTGGCCCATACTGTGTGCTGAGCTGTGAGTCTCCTGCGTGGGTCAGCAGTAACACACAGACCACAAACAGGCTTCTTGCACAAGAATGAATCTTATGGGAATCTTGAGTGTCTTGATCACATGCACATTCATGTCAAGATGTGAGCACAAGGTGGATCAAAGAGCAAATTCCACCTTCTCCAAAGGAAAGAGGCTGAGGCTTTTCTTGCTGGCTGCCTCTGGGACTATGCTGTAAATGCAGGGAGAATGCTGATCTTTTTCAGGAAATGAAAGGTGCCCTGTGAAGTAGCTCATAATTCTAGGAATCCAATTTGCACGTCTTCAGATAACTGTGGTAGGTAGTGGTGAACTGTTGAGAAGACTTTTACTAATCAAATGCCAGTGTGTGGGATTTCCCCTAAGAAAAGGGAATGTCAACTTGTCAGCTCATCCCTTGGTATGTGGTTAAACTGGTTACATTGAATTTCTCTTACGTTTTCTCTTGAATATGGAAGACTCAGTGGAATAGAAGCTGTGAGCATATTTGCTGTTATTCCCTGCTGGTTCTGCCCCCACACCAGAAGGCTGTGTAAGACACCAGTGACCTGTGGTCTGCCCAGTGTAGGTGTTCTGCATGGTGCCTTTCTGACCTGCTGCTGTTTAACTCTGTTGGAGTTGCTTGTTGCCAAACAGTGCAGGATAAAGTAGGTCTCCACATCCAGGTACCCTTTATTATTTTACAGCTGAGTAGGTATAAGCCCTCATCTTCCCAAAGTCTAAAAAACCCAATCTATCTGTATCTCTTCCTCACCAGTGCTGCATAGACAACTATGAAGACATAGTCAAACTTCTCCTCAACCATGGAGCCAATGTCAATGCCAAGGACAATGAGCTGTGGACTCCATTGCATGCAGCAGCTACATGTGGTCATATCAACCTGGTGAAGATCCTCATCCAGCAGTAGGTGGCTTTTTTTCCTCTGTCCTTTCTGCAGATCTGATTCTACCACAGCTGCTTGTGGGTGGAAACTGAGACTGTTCAGTACCTTGTGAGATTGCAGTGGTGCTGATTATTCCCTGCTTTCAGGCTATTCGTGGGACTCCTTCCTGCTTGGGGGATAAGGGGGTGGAGGAGGAAGAGCAGAAAGGCTGAGGAGGCAGAATAAAACCCCAGGTGGCTTGGCTCAGTTTCATGAATTTTATGGAGACTGGGCCAAAATTTGCTGCTTTTTGCCTGTATTTTGGTGTGTCTGTGTGTGCGTGTGGCACCATGGTCGCTGGGTGGGTAGAAATAGGAGCAGCCAGCAAGGGTCCACCTCTTCAAGCCCTTAAACACCACTTCAGATCTTCCAGCCCCAGTCAAGGAGACACTGCTGTAGAAGGGCAGCAGCGTGTTTGTATAGTTCAAATACCTGGGTGAACTTTGTGACCTGTCTTACTGGGTCATAATTAATAACCAGTTTGCTTCCTGTAGTGCATTGGTTCCCCAGTGGTGACACAGGTGCTTGCACTGGACCTTCCACTTGATTTCACCAAGGCTCTAAAGCTCAAGTGTTTGCCCTAAATCTCAGGTCTTTTCTAGACTTACCAGCAAGGTGGAGGAAGCCAGGTGTGTTTTGAGTTGTGCCATTTGGTGAGCACTTGCTGTGAATCCTACCTGGAACAGATAGTTCTGGCTCTGTATGGAGCCCTCTCCTCCATTTCCCAGAGTGACAGTGCTTTGGAAGTGTTAACTTGCTGCCTTGCACGGCAGTGTCTGCTGCTTCTCTCTCAGGGAGGCAGACTTCTCCCTGTGCTGCTGTCATCTGGGAGATGAGTGTTGAAAATTTGATCCTTCTTTGGCTGTATAGTGAAGGAGAGAAGAGGATGCAGTTGGACATCCCTTAGAGGATGGTCCCACTTGGTTTAGGAAATCTTTGGATGGGGGAATAAAACTGGAGCAGATGTGGACCAACATAGTGCATTACTGGCCCATGAAGGAGGTGTAGTGTGCTGCCTTCCATCCACTTCTGGAATTACTCTTCCCCATTCATAGCTCCTTGGCTTTGCTTCAAATCTTTCTTATCTCATATGTGTCTTGGTGGCATTTGGGCAACTATTAAACCCCTGTCAGTTTTTCCTAAGCATTTATCCCAGTGTTTGGCACTGCCTGCTCTAGGATATCTGAGGTCTTTTCTCATGTAACTGGGTTTCCTCTTGCAGTGGAGCAGACTTGTTGGCAGTAAATGCAGATGGTAACATGCCGTATGACCTCTGTGAAGATGAGCCAACTTTGGATGTCATTGAGACTTGCATGGCCTATCAAGGTAAGGAGATTGAGTTCACGTAAAATACAAAACCGGGTCAATGTGGTACTAAAAATTACCTTGTTTGTCAGCTCTTGACTGGCCTCTGGAGAAAAGCAGAGAGCTGCTGCTGGCATCATTTCTTGGAACCTGACTCTTGGAACTAGACTCAGAGTCTAGTTACTCTGATTCCTAAAGATCATGAGGGTGAAGGACAGCAGACAGGTCCCCTCAGCTACATATCTTCTGAAAAGGGTGTGAGGTCATATCAACCAGGATCATAAGTCTGATTTTACTCAAGAAGTGGAGATAAAACCCTTTCCAACTCTCCTCTAACTGGAATGTTAACAGGGATTACACAGGAAAGGATCAATGAGATGCGTGCTGCTCCAGAGCAGGTCATGATCTGTGACATTCATGACATACTTGCGACTGGACAAGACCTGAACAGGACTGATGCCCAAGGTGCTACACTGGTGAGTGAAACTGCAGCAGCTTCAGTTTTGCCTTCATTCAGCCCAGAGGTTATGAAATCTGCCCTGGGGCAGGAGTTATACAAAATCAACATGTACAAGTCACTGAGAGGAGAAATCCCACAGTGAGGAGTTGCAGAACATAAACATCTGCTAACCTCCAGGGAAGTGGGACTGAAAGACCTCCCAGTGACCTCTTGCTTCTCACTAGTCTTGTAGATTGATCAGACTCCCACAGAAGAGGCGTGAGAGTCCTCTGGTTTTCATGGGAGCAGGATCTGGTGTTGGGAGCTCTGGAGACCTTCTGCCTCCTTTCTGCTTTGCATAGCATCTGGCTCACAAGGAGTCAATGGCTGCTGTGTTTGCTCAGGTAGGATGGCATCGGCCCCTGGCAGAGGAGAGGAGCCAGGACAGGTGTAGAGCACAAAGCAAGCTGCCATCTGATTTGACTGGACAGGTACCAAGAAGGCTGAACAGTCCTAGTCCTGTTCCCTTCTTTTTCACCTGCAAATGTGTTTCTTAAATCATTGGTTACAGCAGTCCCAGCTTAGGGGAAATTCAGTAATGAGGTCATATGTGTTGGGAGTTTCATACAACCTTGGTTGTTTGATGCTTGGGTCCAGACCTAACTGATATACAGGCATTTGGTTCATTTGTTTGATGACCACGCTGTGGCATTCAGGTTTCTTAATCTAAATGTCACCTTTAGCATATACCAGAAGCATAAGAGGAGGGCAGGCTCCCTCCAAGATAACCTTGGATGACTGAAGCTTTTATTGCAGCTTATTTTTTCAACACCTTTTTCCCTTTAACAAGGATTATATACATAAATTTAATCAGATCTCTTGGCTTCCCCTTTTGTATCACCCCAAAGTGATTCCCTGCTAATTCATGTGACCTCTAGAAGGTATGACTAAGTGGCATAAAATTTATGTAGAAATTAATTGAGTTGCCAAAAAGCATCAGAATTTATTTCCAGATGAGGGTTTAACTTTGTGTGGTGGAATCCACATGGAAATTTTTTGAAAATAAGCTTTAATTCTCCTTTTCAGCACAGTTGAAATAGGAGGATCTTTGGGTGCAGTTAATCCCTTCAGACCAGTGCACAGGTCAGTGTTTAGCTCAGACATGCAACAGCAGATGGCAAATATGAAAATCTTCAGAGACATTAAGTTGGGGGACTAAAGGAAACTGTTTCTGATGTCTCCGAAGTGGTGGCTGTAGTTGGAAGCCAATACCTGAAAAATCATATTCCCCTAACTAAAAGTAGCAAAGTTGTAAAATGTTTTTGATTTTCAAGTGGTGAAAATAATAATAGTGTGAGTGGAAGTGCAATTGCACGGAGAGAGTCCTGACTAAAGCAGGCTGTAAATTTGATTAAAAAATCACATCCACAGCACTTCAGTGGGGAAGAGGAGACATTCTCCTGGCATGAGAAATGCAGGGTGCACAGTGGATGATGTACTCCATTGCAGGCTTGCATTTTGATTGTGCTGTTCCCCTGCAGATTAGGAAGTACTTAAAAGCCCTTGATTTAAAATGTGAAAACATTATTTTTCTAACCCATATAGGTAAGTTATTTTAAGAAATATTGAGCAGTTTCCCCTCCAAACAGAATTACATGCAGGTAATACTGAGTTTTAGTAACAGGAACAACCTGCTTTTGACCTGGTAGCATCTGCTAATTGTGAAATGTGCTGCCTGTTCAGCTCTAGGCTCAAACATTATTCAAGAAAATCCACTGAAACTTGGTCTATAGAGCCATCCATGATCCTTGGTTCATGTTCTGTTCCTTATCTCCTAGCTGCATATAGCTGCAGCCAATGGTTATCTGCATGCAGCTGAAGTCCTTCTTGACCAGGGGGCGAGCCTGGACGTTAAGGACTGGGACGGCTGGGAACCTCTTCACGCTGCTGCTTTCTGGGGACAGGTAATGATTTTGCTGCAAGCCTCATGTGTGAGGGTGACATTTCTTTCTGCCTGGGCAAATCTGGGGACAGGTAATGATTTTGCTGCAAGCCTCATGTATGAGGGTGACATTTCTTTCTGCCTGGGCAAATTGTGTAGTACTCTGCAAATGGAAGAAATCTGTGCTGGGGCTGGGCTCTCTGGACAGCATCAGTCCTTTGGGTTCCAAAAAGAACTGGTTGCTGAGAAAGTTCAGACAGAGTATGTCTGTCTGTGCAGGTGAATGGTAGGAACATTGTTTAAGATCACACACATACCAGAATAATTTCACGCAAGCTGAGCACACATGCCATTGCTTCTGATCTTATTCCAACTTTTCAGCTTTGGGAAGGAAAGCCTAAATTGCCTAAAATAGCTCTGTCAACTTGACTTTCTCTCTTTCCATTCTTTAGATGCAGATGGCTGAGTTACTTGTGTCCCATGGGGCTAGTTTGAGTGCCAGAACATCTTTGGATGAGATGCCAATAGGTGAGTTTACTAAGCTTAAAAAAAGAAATGCCTAAGAAATGGCTGGAGTCTTCACATGGTGCCTTCAGAAGCATTAATGTAATTTCTTGAATGTCTTTAGAATCAAAGTTTCAGTTACTGTAACTGGGACTGAAGTTTTGAAGCTCCTGCTTTACTGGTTCTCGAAGTGTTTCTTCCTGCACATAAAAACAAGGAAGAAGGCATTTCTCAAGCACCAAGTCTTTCTCCTGTGTGTTTCCACTAATGTTATCCCTCTGAACCTGTGCTTGGGAGTCTCCCTGCTGAATACAACTGTAAGACATGGGTGTCTTAACTAGGAAGGCACAGTTAGTAACATGGTGTCAACGGTACCACATGGGAACTGTCTCATTAAGGGCTTGGTCTGTGTGTGCCATAGATCTGTGTGAAGAGGAGGAATTCAAAGTATTGCTTCTGGAGTTGAAACACAAACACGATGTGATCATGAAGTCTCAGATGAGGCATAAATCCTCCCTGAGCCGAAGGACCTCCAGCACGGGCAGCCGGGGGTGAGTTGTGCTCTTCCTGCAGGTCACCCAGTGTGCATTGGCTTGGCCACCCAGGGGTGGTTGCAGAGCACCCTGTGGTGGGTGTGCAGGACCCCATCTGTCCTTTCTGAACAAACTCTGAGAGGCAGAAGCTGACTTTGGTTGCTCAAAGCAGAGCTCCCTTGAAATGTGGCTGTTTTACTAGAAAGACAGGCTATTTCTTGGGGGGGAAATGGCTTTGCACTGTTGTGGTTTAATAACTGCTCTGAGCAGAGGACCAAGCGGTGAGAATTTACTCTATTAAACCACTGGGACTGGTGTTGGACAGTCAGTGCTTCAAGTGGATTAACTTGAGCTTCTCAATAATAAAATGGCATGGCCAAGATACTGCGCCCAGATTCAGTTTGCACAGGTCTTTATAAAACATTTACTAGACACCAAAGCAGTCCAGCAGACCACAAAACTCCCTAAACAGCCTGTGGGCCATTCCTCTGTATTTTTACTCCACTGGTTGCAGAGCAGATTGTTCATTGAGCTGTATGAGCTTTAATGCAGATCTGCAGTGCTACTTTAAAACTCCTTAAAATTCCTCCCACCTTTAATATCCACACTAGTGCCTTCGCTTTGTGTGGGTGCCAGGAAGCTAAATCCATGTTCCGTTCCAGAGGGAGAGGCTGTGAAGTGTGAGGTGGAGGTGAGAGGGATTATGGAGTAAGGGGAATTGTCATGTCCTGCTCACAGCTTTGATGCCCTTTGTCCCTGTCCCACAGGAAGGTGGTGAGGAGGGCCAGTCTTTCGGACCGAACAAACCTTTACAGGAAGGAGTGTGAGAAAGAGGCCATCGTTTGGCAGCAGCTGGGGGCAGCAGAAGAAGGAAGAAACTCGGGTTTCATTGGAGAAATTGGGGAGACTCGGTCTGACCAGGAGAACACAGACCCTGTAAGGAATCTCTTCTCTATTATGGGAGTCACTGGGGGGGGGCTGGTAGTGCAGGTTCAGTAGCAGTGGGTGCCCCGGGGTTGAAGGTGGCTAAAAAATTTGTAGACCTCATCCATCAGATGTAAGCAAAAGACCTAATTCTCATTTGGCGTAAACTGGGATAACCCTCTCTAGTGGAAAGACTGTTTTGGATTTACAGCTGCATAAATAGTTTTGTGATAAGGTCCTGGTGAACCAGAGATTCTGAAAAGACGGTGTGTGCATTTCTCTTTACAGCTAAAAGTGGTAATCACAAAAGAATTGTAAAGTTGCTTTGCAGTTACTTGTTTTCAATTCAGTTACTATCATATTATATTAATATGCTTATCTATTTGTTATTTCTTTTGTGAGTGCTTCTGACTTAATGTTCCATGTACCTGGTTAGGGCTCACAGCATTATAGGGCCCCGTTAGTGGGTGAATTCAGTGTTTGTGCTGCAGTACCTGTCTGGTCGAAAGGCTGAATGGGAGTAGGCTTAGGAAGTTGTCACAGGGATAAACCCTGCTATGGGGGACAGTGGAAGATGCTCTTCTTTCATGTCTTCTTGTTCCAGAACTCAGTGCTGGAGAACTCCTCCCTCCTTCCAGAGTTAGCAAACAAAAGCACCCAGTGTGACTCTGAGATCCCACTCCAGAATGGACTCATGGCATCTGCCAGCCCTTACCAGTACACCTTTTCCAACGGGGACGTTTGGAGCATGCACGCTGAGCCCAGCAGTAACCCTGGCCACGTGCTGCCCTACGGCAGCCCTGGGCTCCCTGACACCCAGCAGTTCTGGGGCACCTACAAGGAGCACAACCACCAAACGCTCTCAGAACTGAAGAGGCAGCGGGCTGCAGCCAAACTCCTCCAGCACCCTTTCCTCAGCACCCACTTCAGCAGTGGCATGGCAGGAGTTGCTGAGAATGTGGGTGAGGCCAAGTCACACTTAATCGAATCCAGGACTTCTCCCTACAGCTCAAATGGGACCTCAGTGTATTACACAGTGTCCAGTGGCGATCCGCCCCTCTTGAAATTCAAAGCTCCCATGGAGGAAATGGAAGAGAAGGTGCACGGGTGCTGCAGAATTTCCTAGTCTTGTCTGTGTCTCGCCCCAGAGAAAACAAGATGTGAGTGGGCTGGTTGGATCTATCTCAGCTGCCAGATTGTTTGCTTTCCAAAGGGAGAATTTAGTTTTGGACATCCTGACTGTGGCAGCCTCGTTCATCCTGAATTGTACTTTACCCTGCCAATTACTTACATTGCAGCTGAATGAGTAATGCAGGTGGAGCAAGGCTTTTAGGAGAGGAAGGGACATCAATATGATGTAAAAAGGAGTCTCCCTCATCTTGCTCCCAGGGGGAAAAGGTATCATGCACTGCCTCCCCATCCTTGGGAAGTCATGAGATGCCTTGGAACAAAGAAAGGATCTGGATTAAAATCTTTGCATCTGAGCCTCTTGCTGCAAGCCACCAAGGGGCTGGAAGGTGACAGTTCAGACCTGCATTTTCACCCTTGGGTGATGCACATACCTTGGAGGGGAGGTCAACCCCCTCATGGGGTTTGCAAGAGTGGACAGAGCTGTTTTCCATTCAGCTGGATCCAGCACTTCCTGGGCCTGAGCAACAAGGAAGTGTAGATGCTGTGCTGAGGAAGTTTGCAAGGTATTATCTCCTTGCAGTGACAGCTCACCATCAAGAACTGTGCACTGGCTGGGTCCTGTTCTGCTCGTATCAGCTCGTCACTGCAGGCTGCCTTCAGGTTTGAAGCAGAACTTTTCCTGGAACAGGCTTCACTCATGAGGCTTTAAAACTGATGTTGCAATAAGGGGCCCTGGCAATAGAATTTTACTGCAATAAAATACTGGCAAAGGTCTATACTGGGATAAGTAATTTAAAAAAACCTTATTTGTACTATTTAGACTCTTTAATTTGTTAAAACTGAAAAGACTTTTGTTGATCTCACTTTCCTATTGATTCTGTTTGTTTACTCTATGCTCAACACAGATACTAGGGGCAGTATGCTTTGCAATCTGATTTTTTTCTGGATTTCCAGAACCACAGGGCTCGGGAGGGGTGAGGAGGAAAGGCTTGTCAACACTAATCTAGAAACACCATGAAAGCATTTCTAATCCCATAGGTATGATGACACTTGCATTAACCTGCAGTCTTTGGCTCGTAAATAACTGTTAAACCATTGCTATGGTAGTTCAATGTTGCAGCAGGACAGGAGACTTTTTTTGTCTGTTTTCCAGCTCCCATACTGAAACCACTTCCACCAGCAGTGGTTAGCAGCTGTCAGCAGAAGGTTTAAATGCCTCTGTGTTTGAAGGAGTTGCCTTGCACCGTGCAGTGCTTAGCAAAGCCTCTCTGCTGTGGAGCCGCTGGCACACCACACTGTTTTGGTGCAGTCCATGTGAGCTCTGAGAGACCACCTGAGAAACACTAGCATGGGCTTCTCAGCGAGTTCAGGCTTTGTGTACCGGGGGGGAGGTGAGAGGAGAGTGCCCCGTGGGACACAGCTCCGAGGAACTGGCCACAGTTCAGTTGTATCTACAGCAGTAACTGTAAATCTTCAACCTCTTTTCTACACGGAGGGGCTGTTGCACTTGTAACTCTTTGCCTGCATAAATATTTGTCTTCTTGGGCAGCTTAAATTCCAGACTCTGAAGATATAAACCTGTTTGGGTCTCTGTAGGCTGTCAGTGGATTCAATCCAGTTCGTGTACTTGTACTTCAGCCAAGCAACAGCAAATGCGGCTTCCACCCATCTTCTTTTTATCTGGCAGCTGTAAGACATCAATATTACCCTTCACATGTACATTCCCTCTGTGGGAATCCTCACAGCCTTAACTTTTTTCTAGGCTATAAAGAGTTGACTTAGGCTGCCAGTGACTGTTAAGTGCTACCCTCTGCTCCCATCAAATCTAGCCCATTGCTGGGGCTGGATATATTACAATACAGGGCTCTGGGCTTCTCAAGGCAGCAGCGGTGGCTGTGTGTCACCACCACAGCCACACTGGGCAGGAGACACTTCAGGACCTGTGAGGTCATTACCAGACTGACAGTTTACTCTTCCTTTCCTTACCAATCTTAGGAGCAAATAAGAATATGGCAGCAGCTGACCCAATTAATTTAAAACTTCTGTTAAAGGCAGGGTTTGAAGCATTCAGAGAAGTTGGGCTTCCTCCATTGTTGAAATACATATGCTAAATATGAGACTAGAAAATACTTCTTGTAATTGACTTTAAGGGATTTTTAAAGTCATTCTCTAGTAGAAAGAGGATGATTTGGTAACTGGAGAGACTTTACTGCATCTGTGCATGCTTAACAGTGGGTCGTCTGGTTACCCTGAGTAAATTCTTCTGTGATAACACCAAGTGTGGCCTGGCTATTATGGAACATAGGGGAGATCTTTCAGGTGCCTCTCTTCTCCCACAGTGGTGAGGTTTGTCTCTCCACATCCATCCTAATGAGATTTTTGAATTCACTGTAACAGATTTTGGTGCCGCTCTCCTCTGGATTGTAAGTGGTGCAAACTTTGGGCCCAGGATTGCCTTCCCTCCCAGCGAAGGAGGAGTTGGGCCCTTGTCCTTCTCAGAGCAATTCTGTGCTATCAACTGTGTTGAATCCTATCTAACTCCAAGGAAATGAAAAGGTGATTACGAAATGCAATAGTATGAAGTAGTTTAAGGCTTGCTTTCACTGAGAGTTGCTAAAGCATTAAAACTGTGGGAAACCAGTTCATTTTAGACTAACAGCTTTTTTGTTTCCATTGGTATTTCACTCTAGGAATAAGGCCTTTTACTGTAAAATTTAGCAATGTTACAACAACAGCGGGGTTTTGATATCTATGTGTTTTAAAGGGCAGTAACCCAAAGGTTGTAATTGTTCAGACTGTGCAAAGATTTCAGAACGTGAATGTAGTGATGGGTCTATTGCAAGCAGAACTCCACAAGAATAACCCTTTTGCTCACCACATCTTCCTGTGTGCTGAAGTCATACTGTTTCTAACAAACAAACTGGTTGCTGAGAGCAGCTTTACATTCCACGTTGAAAGACATTTTTTATATGGAAAAAAAGGTGTCTTTCAAAATAATGTCTCTGTCAGCCAAGAAAGTCACAGCACTGAAATATTACATAAGGGCTTAAGTTCCATTGCTGGGATCTGTTTGACATCAGACCTGGATTTGTGATGCGATTTCAGCCCACTTAGTCTCACTTCTTTGGTGCTCCTGAATCTTAAAACTTTCCCACTTTTGGGAAGAACTGACTGTAGCTGATGTGATTCTGTGCCATCTTGCAGGTGTGGTTGAAGAACCATGTGAATGAGGAACTCCTGGTAGGGAAGGAGAAGAGCATGTCAGGGTAACAGTGATAATGACTTGGTGTAATACACAGTGGAGGCAATGAATTCTGGAGTTTATTGAGCAGAGTCTTATTTCGTGGGATTGAAATCACTTACAAGCTCCCAAATGCATTACAATTTCTGTATAGTGCCCTTTTGCTTCAGTCTTGGAGCTCTGATTACCCAAATCTTCTCTGCTGAAACTAGATCGGCAATTCCATAGAAAAGGGACTATCGAACCAGGGAAGCAATAGCACTGATCTCCAGTGAGCCATGGACGAACTGCTGGAAGGTGTTCTCCCTACACCTGGGTATTTCTGTGCCTTATCGTGCTTGCTAAAGGTAACCCATCTCTGGAAGCTTTGTGGTGATTATCTAGTGTTGTTCTTTAACTTTAGGCTGTTTGCAAGGGGATAAAAGTTCACAGCATGCCAGATTTTGACATTATTATTTGCTCTTTCAGTTTCTCTCGTGATCACCACTTCTCTCTTCCTAAATACACTAAAGGAAATGACAGGGTCTTCATTCTATTTTAACAAATCATGTTGACTACTTTGTATTAGTTGTCTACAAGCAGAATCCAGAACACACTCGTAGCAGCAAGGTCTCACCTCTTATTACAGAATACAGCTAATATTTACTTCTTTTGTTCTGTTTTGCCTGTGACTGTACAACAGAACATTGTCCCTGGTTGTTCTTCACCCTTATTCTACTGTTTTCATGTTGGCCAAACTGCTAATGGACTTCTCATTTCCCTCACACAATTCAAGTACCACTGGGCTTTCCAGGCAACATCTGCCATGGCACAAGTACAACCTAGAATATTTTGCTTTATTTCAGCTGTGGAAGCTGTGGTAGAGGAGACTCTGCTCAAGATACCTGTTCCCAAAGCTATACCAATGCAATGATCTCCACCTGCAGCTGAAGGGGGGATAGGGGTTTTAAAACAGTGCAGATGCAGCCTTAGTATTGCCACTGCTGTCTTCAGCCTTCAGATTGCAGTGTGAGAGTGGATGCAGGAATGTGGATAACCCTGGTACAGCTTGGCAGGGCTGCTGTGTGTACAGGACATTAACAGATGATGACAAGCCTTCTGCAATAACTCATAATTCCGTCGATCAGTAGTAAACGATGTACAAATAAAACTTGATGAAATGTATTTTATGTGGAAAAAAAAGTAAGAACTGTATATTGTATTAGCAGCTTTGTGTATAAAATGGCATTTTGGCAATCAGAGTCTAATATATTTAAACTTTTTTAAAAAAAGGATATTTGATATTTATGGAATTGACTTTATTGCTACTGTAAGTATGAAGATGGTTTAACATATTGAAGCAATGCATAAAATCTTAAACTTTATGTAAAACTCATGCCAAAAGGGTATGTCTGACAGTATTAGCACCTGACTCAGTGTCTTTAATAGAGAGATGGAATTTTTTAATTTAAAAATTATATTAAATTTCTTTTAATAATACAAAAATGCCACTGAGGTGTTTTTAATCGGTTGACGTTTTGGGACTCTGCTAAATGTCTCTGCCTCTCTCTCAGCTGTCAGTACAGCCAGAGGATGTCTTGGAAGAGTAAATCTGGGCAGTGGGTGAGTGTAACTTTTTGTTTCAGCGAGTGCGGGTCGCAAGAAGCGTTTGGACAACGCTCTCAGCCACACGGTGGGATTCTTGGGGGTGTCCTGTGCAGGGACGGGAACTGGACATTGCTGATGCTTGTGGGTCTCTTCTACCTCAGAATATTCTGTGAAATAGCGGTAAATCGTGCTGGGGACAAGCGGGAGGGCCAAAGCTGTGCCTGCCTTTCCTGGACTGGGACATGCCCGGGGCATTAGGTCCAGCATTTGTTAAAGTGCATCACTAAGAGGGTCCTTCTCAGGGGGGTTCATTCGCGCGAAGGCGAAAGCGCCCCGGAGGGACGGCAGGGCTGTCCCCCCAGCAGGGGAAGTCCCGCGGCTGCGTTTCCCGACCCCAGCGCGGCGGGTCCCGCCCCGCTCCCGCCGCATTCCCAGCCGGGCGGAGGCGGTGCCGGCGCTGCCCGGAGCCAACCGCGGCGCGGGGCGGGCGGGACGCGCCAGTGGCGGCGGCGCTGTTTGGATTCAAACGCGCTATAAAGGAGCGGCGGGCGGAGCGGGGCCGCTCCGGCCATGGCCAACTCGTCGCAGTGGCTGGAGGAGGGCGCGGGGCGCTGGCCGCCGCCGGCCGGGCCGTACAGCGAGGCGCAGCGCCTGGCGCTGGAGGAGCTGGTGGCGGGCGGCCCCGAGGCGCTGCGGGCTTTCCTGCGGCGGGAGCGGCTGCCCCCGTTCCTGTCGGAGCCCGAGGTGCAGGACATCGCGCGGGCCGCGCTGCCGCCCGCCGCGGGCCCGGAGCCGGCGGCACAGTCCTCGCCCGGCGCCTCGCTCGACGCCTCCTCGCTCACCTACTTCCCCGAGCGCTCGGACCTGGAGCCGCCGGCGCTGGAGCTGGGCTGGCCGGGCTTCGCCAGCGGCGCCTTCCGCGGGCTGACGCGGGTGGAGGCGCATTTCCAGCCCGGCTACGGGGACAGCGGCAGCATCTACGGCTGCAAGGAGGCGGTGCGGCGGCAGATCCGCTCCGCCCGGCAGGTGAGTGCCCGGCGCCGGTAAGCGTCTCCTTCCCGGGACACCGAGCAAGGCCGGGCGGCTTTGAAACCGCCCCTGTCGAGCAGAGAATGCCTCGTGAAAAGGACAAGCTCGAAAATATCCGAGGAGTGGCACTCTGTATGGTGCATCTCCGAACTGCCCCTTTCCCGGTTACATCGCTCCGGAGGGGATGGGCCAAGAGCTCCCCGTTCCCCAGTGCCGCGCGGCTGCCATGGGCAAACACCCGCTGTATCCAGCCGATCCCGCACTCGCTCGGAGCGGAAGGTTTCCTGTTCCAGGTTCATCACTGATGGGCTCTGCCAGACAGATTCACTCACAGAAATCTCTCACTGTCCCCCAAAGGGTATGACAGAAAAAGCTTCCCTTATAAAAGAGGGTTATCTACAGAGATAACACTATGATTATATTTCTTTAGCTCATTAATTGTCCCCAAGTGATGTGCTGACCTGCCCTTAGCAGGACTTTCCTCCTACAGAAGTGGATGCTTTTGTTCTGATGCAGAGTGTGGCTTAAAAAACATGGGGCATAGTCACTTCTGTTTTCTGTAACTCATTACACCCCCTGAGTTTCTAGCCTCCAACTCATCCCCAGGAGGGAACCACACTTCCCTTTAGCAGCCATTCAATTGGCTTAGCTAAAATTTAAATGTGTAGCTTCCTCTTTGGGTGGCCAGATGAAGCAACCCCTCTCTGTGCGTGACGTGCTCGCACACGCACACCCTCAATCAGCAACTGAGCTTATTCCCTGGTCCCTTCCGAGGACAGAGGCTTAGAGGGTGTGTAAGGATGACATGACCGATGGGCTCATTGCCAGAAACGGTCACAGAGAAAGCTTTGTTCTCAAACGATCCTTATGAGGTAGATGAGACCAGCCTAATGGTACTGAGACTCGAATAAACTCCATATTTGTTTTTCTAAAAAGCCATACTTGTTTGTAATATCATTGTTTACAGCATCCTGCGAAGCACCTTCCTTTGCACTGAGCTGAGAGCCAGGCAAGCTGCTCCTGCCCCAGCTGTGTATGTGCCTGATCCAGGGAGCGTTTTTGTGGACGTGAGAGAAATTTTTGACACCCTAAAGTTTACTGAATATCAGATGCTGTGTGATACTGCTTAATCATCTTGGAGTTCTTCAAGTTAATGCGAAGAATGGGGAAACTACAGATGCTGTGTAGTTCCTTCCCAGCTCACTCAAATGCAGTTAGCTAAGTGACTGAAGGGTACACAGCTGCTGTCTTGCCTTTGCTATCCTGAATGGATGAGAAAAGGGGTTTCTCTTTCCTCTAAACATTTTCAGTAAAACTATTTCTTTCTCGGCTGCTAATGCTGGGATTAGAACTCAAATGTGCTGTGAATTCAATAGTCACATGAAGGCATCAGTGTTCCCAAGAGTTTAGTGTGAATTGTTTTGCTTTGAGGGGTTGCTTTCTTACCTGTCTGGTCTTGTCAAAAGCATCTTTTTTTTTTTTTAAATCTATTTTTCTTTAGTGCTTAGACAAGTGATTGTGTGGAGAGAAGCACGGGAGACACGCAAGAGGCACAAGCATAAAGTAACTTTATCTAGAAATACCCATGTGCATGTGTGTGTTACACCTAAGAACTCAACCAAATGGAGCCAATCCCTTAGGGAGCAGGAGGACAGAGGTGGGAATGCAAAGCTTAGCCTGTTCCTGTGGGAAATGTTTCCTTGAGTACAGGCAATGCCACACACAGAGCAGCTGTGTTTCGTGCATATACACCTTGGGTGTGTTGCAGCAGTGCATGGATTCATCATCTCTCTGATAAGGGCAGGTGCCAGGTGCCTGCAGAGGTTGTATAATTATTGTCCTTGATACTGGTCTAATAGAAGGAGAATAGAAAAGTCAGTCATGAAGCTAAATCCTTTGTATCCTTACCTAGATGTAGTTTTGAAGGGTGAGAATTCTAGCACCAAAACAGTGTATGATATGGCTCTGAATTAGCTGGAGAAATTCTTCATAAATGTAATCCTCCGGTTTTAGGATTTGCCTTCTTTAAAGAACTGTTGGGTGGAAGGATTTCTGGTGAAGATGTACGATAGAATCTCAGTAAGAGTCTGGAAATCAGTCAGGGTTTGTGAGACGTTCAGCTGTGACAGTGAGGAGGCCATTTGAGCTAATTCTCCTGTAGCTGTTTGAAACACTGGGGGAACAAGTGTGGAAATGGCTTGTCTGAATTCCTCATTCTAATGTGATAGTTTTCCCAGTGTAACCAAATGACCAGATTACAAGGAACTGTGTAAGAAAGGAGGATGTTAAAATGTACAAAAGCTGTCATGAGGAAAATCCTCTTCAGGCTTATCTTTCGCATTCTGCGACACACTGAATTTACACAAACATCGTGGGAATATAGGATTCTTTTATAACTTGCCAAGGGCAGAGAAATGTGCATGTCACCCTGGTGATAGAAGCAGGAGAAAATGGCTGGGGGAGGCAGTGACCTGACCTTGTGTAAAATAAATCCCTTGACTAAGTGTTGTCACTCTTCTCACAGGTGATTGCTCTCGTGATGGATTCCTTCACAGATATTGATATCTTCACTGACCTGCAGGATGCTTGTAACAACCACAAAGTCCCTGTCTATATCCTCCTCGACCAGGAATTTCTACCCCACTTCTTGGAAATGTGCAACAATTTGGGAGTTTGTCCTGAGCAGGAAAGTGTAAGTACTGAAGGTGGGGGGACGTGGTTTGTTTTTATTTTTTTGTGGTACAGTTTATGCATATTAAAGAAACCCTTCTACAAAGCATCAGACTTCCTTGAGAGGCTAAAACACCTTGTCTGTTTGATAACTAAAAGGGGATTTTCTGAACTGTTTCTCAGCTCCTGAAAATGAAGGCTCAATATTGCATGTTTTCAGTACAGCCTCTAATGCCATGTGTGAAACTGCTCACAAACTCAGCAAAAACCATGCAGAAAAGGCAGATCTGTCACCCTGTTCTGCCTGTATGTAGGAGTTACCGCCATGTCATGCACCAGCCTGGTGAGCTGGGTGGAGTGTGTGGACTGTGATCCCTGTCCTGAGGATGCAACAATTTTCAAGCATTTAATTTTGCAATATTTAAAGAGTCTTAGTCTTTGGCTCAAGGAACTGCTTGCTAAGGAAAATTAAACATGGGAAACTCAAGGGTGGTATAGCTCTGGTATGATCTGATCTCTTTCCTAATACCTAGTTGCTGTCTTTTAGAAATGTTTGGATGATGTGCCAGGTGATTTACCTAGTTGCTCTGAATATAGGCTGACATGGTTGTGTTATGGCTTGGCTTGGACAGGTTTATGTTCCCTCCAGTGAGAGTTTCTCCGGACAGGGAAGCACTCCAAGCTTCCTGGGTAGTAATTAACTGGAACTGGCTGTTCTCTCTACAGACTGCTAATCTAACAAATTTAGCACTGTGTAGCTGATAGCACTCACATACAGACTGTATAAGAAATTTAATTCCTATTTTCCATAATGTGCATAGAATTTTAGGTAGAATTGCTAATCAAACATTTTTGGAAGTTAACTTAAATCTGATGTTACTTTTTCCTTTCTTTTCTGAACCAGCTGATGAGAGTTCGGACTCTCACAGGGAACATTTACTACCTGAGGTCAGGTGCCAAAATTGTTGGGAAAGCCAAGGAGAAGTTCATGTTAATTGATGGCATTAGAGTGACAACAGGCTCATACAGGCAAGTATTGGGATCTGCTGGTGCACAATGAAGCTGTAGAAAGGGGGATTTGCTACAGGAATGATTTATTAACTTTGCTGTTTGCCTGGTGTTAATGAGGGCATGTGGACTAGCTGAATCTAACTGGGACTGAGACTAAGGTGAAAACACCTTTGGAAAACTGATTTACACAACTTGTTCTTAACAAAGCACTTGGCTAAATAGAGTTCTTCCTGAAGAAGGAGTGAATAGTCTATCGAGTTTGTACCTTCCTTACATGCAGCATTTCGAAGCTGAGTCTTGCTTTCTGTAACTGTATGTGTTGAAATGAACTGGAGATTAACTGTGAATCTTGGTTTGTTTTCAATAGTTTCACATGGTCTGATGGGAAGCTGAACAGCAGTAACTTGCTGGTGTTGTCAGGCCAAGTGGTTGAACACTTTGACCTGCAATTCAGGATTCTTTATGCCCAGTCGCTGCCCATCAGCCCTAAGGGTCCATCCAGCTGCAGGAACAGTGGGATGTTTGATCACCTGGTGACCAGACCAGAGTCCTCTAAAAAATATACTGTGGAAGGCAACCTGAGAGCAGAATTTGCCAGACTGTCTAGCACTCCAAAGAAATTGTTGGAAGAACTAGATCAGGCTGAAGATAGCCGTGGAGGAAAACCTTGTAATCTGGGGCATTCTTGCCTCTGTGAAGAGGAGTCATTCAGCAATCAGGTGACCATGGCGGAACGGAAAAGCTCATCGACTCAAACTGACCCATGGGACAAGACAGCTGCTGTGAACACCTGTAATGCTGCCACACAGACCAGTGCTGCCATGGCAGAAACTGGCACTCAGGCTTCTGTCACTGCAAGAGCAACGGGCACTCAGACGTCAGTTTTGCTGAAAACTGCAGTGACACAGACAAAGGAAGAGGAAGGCACAGAAACACCCCTACTTCATAGAAAGCTGTCAAAAGAAGAATATTCTCTGACTGGAAATGCTGTATCAAACTCTAGTCTGCGATCACTGTCTTCATCATCGTCCCAGTGCTCTCTTGGAAGCTCGACAGGCTCACTGTCTTCTCTCCGGTCCTTTGAATATTCCAGCAGTCACAGGGCACAATATTTCCAAAAACTGCATAAAGAGAGACAATTCCACTACTCCACAATCAGGTCGAAGCTGAGCCACATGGTGGATATCCTCTCCCGGAGGAGCCGTGTGCCTGAGAGCTACATGACCCAGTACACTGGCAGATGCAACCTAAAGCAGAGGCGGGACATGAGTGCCAGCCTGCGCAGCCTCCGGGATGTCTCACTCTTCTCCCTGAATAAATGATTGCTGTGCTGGCCATAGAGCACACAAGCTCCACTCTCAAGTTGCAGTCACTTTGTACCTGCTGATTCTTCCACTTCTGTCCAGCAGTTTTACTTTTTTTAATACGCGCGTACATCACTCCCCAGCACTTTGTTTCATACTATGCAATGTAAGTGATAAAAAAGAGGTATTGTACGGTAACTACTTACATGTTCATCTTGTATGCATTAGCAGTGAAGATCATTTTAATTCCAGATGCTTAGCCTGAAAAATAAACTTGTTACTGCTTTCTAGGATTGCTAATGCTCTGACTTTAATTTATGTGAACTTGGAAAATCTTGAGTCAGACTGAGCTTGCTCAGAGTGGCTTTGGAGATTTAGCTTACATCAAGGTACACTCGAATTTTTTTTTCTTCTTAATATTGGCTTTTATTTCTACTTTATATTTGGCACGAAGGGAAACAACTTTTATAAAGAGCTATAAAGCTAATTTTATTCCAAGTCTGACTTCCACTTACTCTTCCACTAAAGTTGTGAAGGGTCTATTGGAGCAGTTCCATGTTCTTATCTTCAGCTATACCCTTTTTTCATTGTTTTAGCCTTCTGAAACAGACTGAGCTAAATAGCTCTTTGGTTTGATCATCCTCTTGTGCTTTTGTGTAGATACATATATATTTATGCATATTTTTACACATCCTCAGACTAGCATCCTTTTAAAATCAAAACCAGACTAGGAAGTAGCAGGTTAGCGCTCTACTCTGTACCCATTTTAGATACAGTACTGATGTAATTGTTTCCAGTATTTGGAACTAAAAGCTAGTGATATTGGACCTGTAGGACTTTTAATGGGAATGTATGGCTGAAGTGTTGGGTTTTTATGCTTGTGAGCGGGAGATGAAGTACTATCTGGAGCTCAGTGTCTTACTGCAGCCTATCTGTTGTACTTCTCTTATGGGATGACTTCAAAGAACTTTGTGTCTTGTGCAACTTGTTACATAGAATTAAGCTTTAATAATTAATTACACTTTTAGTCTTAGCACTGTAAAATGAAATTCTAATTCTGGCTTGGTCTAGAAATGTCTGAACCATCTTACATCTGTTAGGAAACCTGTAAAGGGCTTCCTTCTTCGTAGTGAACTTGGAGGCAAGACAATCATCAAGGGCATGTGACAAAGCCCCTGTTCAAAAGTAAACTGACAAATGCACTACAAAATGTTATGGGTTATGTTGGGTAATATTATTGTAAAAGTAACTGTAAGAATGAAAAAAATAAACATTTTTCTCTTTTTAACTGTCCTGTCTGAAATACTCTGTTTCCTCCTCTGTTTATCCTTTATTCACTACTGACTTGGTTTGAGGAGATGAAGTGCCGCTCCAGTTTTTGAAAATACATTCAATATTGAATGGGCCTTAGGTTTAGCTGTTTTGAAGAGACATCATCTGAATATTTGTTCGCAGTTTTCTGTGCACATCTGTGCTTGCTGGATCACTTACTGAGCAGAGTGTGTCAAATCTCCCTGAGATCTAACCTGTACTGTTATTCTTTAGACCTGCATCCCTGTACTTCAGTGACCAACCACACTGAACTCTGCCCACTCAATTCAGAGTCTGTGTATTTTCTTATTTAGGGCCACGTGTGTCCAGCAGATGGCACATTTCAGCTGTTGGCTTGAAAATCCTGTTAACAGCAATGAATGAGTGAATAAACAGAAAAGTACCCATAACTCAGAAAGGCTGCAAGTGTAGAGAGCAACACTATTCTACTAACTTTGGTATTTCTGTCTGAAATCTCTATAGACAAAGTGGCTTAGATACTTTTATTGCTTGGAATTCAAAGCAGCCACTCCTTCCCTAAAGCTAGAGGGCAGATGTACAAAGATGTGCAGGTGGGAAAAAAATCTGTCTGCACTTGTTTGAAACAGTAAGATACTTTATTGCACGATCCTTGCATCTGCAACACTGGGAGCAAAACAAGTTGCAGAGAGGGAGCCAAAATACATCTTCAAAGCCAATATCGAGTTGTATTTTCAAGAGCTCATGTTCTGCAGTACTTGAACGTATGTGCAATCAGCTTGTTTGTTCCATGTGCTTTTTAACTTTATTGCACTGTGCAGCTGTTAAGGTAGTCTCACAGAAGCAAGAAACTGTTTACAAATAGACTCCTTTTTGCCGTGGGGTTTTCACCTGATCACTGCTTTGTTTTCTGTTTATTTGAGTCTAGGTGACTTCCCCGGTACTTGCTGCTTTCCTTTTGGGACCATTTGCCCTCTCAAACCTTAAGAGCAGCCTTTTGATCTGGGCTGGGATGAGGGCTTCACTCACTCTCGCTGCTTAATGCCAGGTTTGCTCTTCTGCGGGTGCTTCCCTGGGCGGGGGAAAGGCTGTTGGCTCTGCCCCCCAGGGCTGTCCCGTGGGCGAAGGGCCGGGCTGGAGGCGTGGAGGGGCCTCTGGAGCGCTATAAAGGAGCGGCGGGCGGAGCGGGGCCGCTCCGGCCATGGCCAACTCGTCGCAGTGGCTGGAGGAGGGCGCGGGGCGCTGGCCGCCGCCGGCCGGGCCGTACAGCGAGGCGCAGCGCCTGGCGCTGGAGGAGCTGGTGGCGGGCGGCCCCGAGGCGCTGCGGGCTTTCCTGCGGCGGGAGCGGCTGCCCCCGTTCCTGTCGGAGCCCGAGGTGCAGGACATCGCGCGGGCCGCGCTGCCGCCCGCCGCGGGCCCGGAGCCGGCGGCACAGTCCTCGCCCGGCGCCTCGCTCGACGCCTCCTCGCTCACCTACTTCCCCGAGCGCTCGGACCTGGAGCCGCCGGCGCTGGAGCTGGGCTGGCCGGGCTTCGCCAGCGGCGCCTTCCGCGGGCTGACGCGGGTGGAGGCGCATTTCCAGCCCGGCTACGGGGACAGCGGCAGCATCTACGGCTGCAAGGAGGCGGTGCGGCGGCAGATCCGCTCCGCCCGGCAGGTGAGTGCCCGGCGCCGGTAAGCGTCTCCTTCCCGGGACACCGAGCAAGGCCGGGCGGCTTTGAAACCGCCCCTGTCGAGCAGAGAATGCCTCGTGAAAAGGACAAGCTCGAAAATATCCGAGGAGTGGCACTCTGTATGGTGCATCTCCGAACTGCCCCTTTCCCGGTTACATCGCTCCGGAGGGGATGGGCCAAGAGCTCCCCGTTCCCCAGTGCCGCGCGGCTGCCTGGAGCCACTTCGTCCTTCTCCCCTCCACTTGCTCTTAAATACGCTCCCGTTTTGACTTACTATGCTGTTTCCTTATTTCTTTATTTCTTTCCCTCCCTCTTTTGTATATATTCTTAAAATAGGTTCAGTATTTGCCAGCTTTCCCCCCCCCCCCCCCCCATATTGATGAAAACGTAGTCCGGGTTCTCTGGGTACTGCTGAGCTCCCTCGGGTACTCGGCACCTGTGAGCGATACATCCCGAGCGTGCCCATTCCCAGCTCTCATAAGCAGTTGTTGCTTCCTTATCCTACGATGGATCCTGGGGTTCTCCCCGTAAGGAAGAGCAGGAGATGGCTCTCGAGGGAAGCTTTACTCAAGGAATTTGAGAGAATAATCAGATCTTGACTTGAAATATCATGAGAATAATAAGTTGAAAACAAACCTCACTTTATCTTAAATAGAGAGGTGAGATGTAAAGAGCAGTCAAATATTTTTTTTTTAGTGCTTTTTTTTCATATTTGAAAAGTTTGAAACACTGGAAAACTTTAGTGTTGGAAATAAGCTCACCTTTTTCTTCTGGCAATGGTTTTGAGGAAAAGACATCTGTTGTCAGGAAAAAAACAACCTCTTGCCTAGGAATTAGAAACCAAATTTGTCTAACACAGAACTAAGAGAACTAGACTCCTGGTTTTGCCGTATCTCAGGGTGAGGAAGAATATACCATATCACACAAGACTGTACCATGTTCCATAACCACCAGGAAAAAAATGTGCATGCGGAAATAGTTAATTTGAAAGTCAAATTCCTCATGTGCCGTCTCCTTTGGGATGCTGTGGAAATAGCCTAATGGTTTCTTCTAAAACTTGTTGCAGATGATTGCCTTGGTTATGGATTCCTTCACAGATACTGATATCTTCAAAGACTTCATGGAAGCTTGTAGCCAGCGGCAAGTTAAAGTGTATATCCTGCTAGATCAGTCTTCATTTTCCCACTTTCTAAAAATGTGCAAGGATCTGGGAGTTGACCTTGAACAGGAAAAGGTAAGCCTTGTCATAATTATAGGGGTAGGGAGCTGTTCCTCTTACAAGTGTAGTCTGAGCTGTTGAAAGAAGAAACTATTATACTTGCTGCCACAACTTCAAATGGGGGTTATGTACCTCCACCTCACTCTTGGAAGATTTGACTATTCTTGCATAAGGCAGCAATTAATAGAAAATCTGAAACCTTTGTAAGTGGATGTTACAGCTGCTTTCCGAGCATAAATACTAGTTGAACATTCAAGGAAATGCAGGAGGAATGTCCAGTTCCTAAAGCATGACTAGAGTTGCTTGGGCTCACCAGGACTTGGAAGGCTGATGGAGAAGCAGGTTCTTGGGAGTGTGTAGAATTTGGATCCCTACAGGATTAGGTGAAAGGAGTTTTTACAGTCACATTCTGCACAGTCAGTTTGTGGGTTTGCCCTTTTATGTCACCTCTTTGCCTATTAAACAAGACAAAATTATCATTTGATTCCTAGAGAGTGACTCTTGTGCCAGTGCACAGCAACCCTTGCTAGTTCAAGGGAAATCTGGGATCATTATTGGGATGTTACTCCTTTAAACAGAACTTTGAAATCCACCTGACTCTTGCTGTATCTTTAACAGTTGATGAGAGTTAGAATTATCACTGGGAACACATACTGCACCAGGTCAGGAACCAAAATTATTGGAAAAGTCCGTGAAAAATTCATGTTAATTGATGGCATCAGAGTGACGACAGGCTCCTACAGGCAAGTGCCAGTTTCTTTCTGTTGTTTAGCATGATTTCTTTACATTGAAAGGAAAACCATCAATGCTGCAGAACTGCTTTCCTTATTGGATTTTATCTGTAACATTTATCCATAAAAGAGCCCACTGCTCATCAGCTGGATTATAAGAACAATGTAACTAATGTGATGAAAGTGAATTTTTAGTTAATACTTTTTTTACTGATTTTTTTGAGTTAACTCACAATTTTCTCATTTTTCCATTGCTAGTTTTACATGGACAGATGGGAAGCTGAACAGCAGTAACATTCTGATCCTGTCAGGCCCTGCAGTTGCACACTTTGACCTGGAATTTCGGATTCTCCATGCACGGTCAAAGCCTATCAACCTCAAAGAGTTATCCAGCTGCAAGAAGAACAAGGTGTTGGACCAGCTGGTCAGGATAACAGTGGCTTCCAGAGACATGACCAGGGAAAACTTCCTGAGAATGGATTTTTTGTATCTGAGAGCATTTGTGGGAAATCTGAAGAGGAAGCGAAGCGGGCTGCATGCCTCGAGGGAGGCAGTGTACGTGCCAAACAATGCCATGCACACCTCCCCTCCGCTGACTAAGAGGAATGGCTCTCTGGTTATGAGGCCACACTGGATCATAGAGAGATGAACTGCACATCTGTGCAGGGCGAGAAGCAGAACTTGAGGAACCACATCCAGCTGTCCCTGTCCAGCGCTGTCTTACAGTGTGTTTGTGAGAGCAGCTGAGAAACAAACTTCAAAGGGAGAGAAAGTGAAAGTGGAATTGTGATTTTGTTTGAAGACAGACCAGTATAAAGCCGTTATTGTCTTCTAGTATTCTGTTAGATTTTCATTTTTCATGTTTTGAGCTGATGGGTTGGCAGTGTCTTAGCTCAGTTGCTCAACCCTTTTTCTTTTAAGGAATCTAGGTATCAAAAATCATATTGCCTAAAAGTCTTCCAAACATGAAAGCAGGATAAGTGACTCTGAAATCAGTCTAAGCTTAGTCTTGGTTGCATGAGCTCTCCACCATTTCATGACCCAAAACTGGAGTAACCCTAATCTAGAAACCAGTAGGTCAGTACCACACTACTAGTCCTCAAATGTTACATTTTCTTCACATGAAGCTGTGCTGGGAGGCAGAACGAGTTAATGTGTCAGGCAAACAAGGCTTTTGTAGTGACGGAATTTCAAGTGACCTTTGTATTATAATGTATTTGGATTGTTGGACATCATGCAATAAATGTGTGCAAGGGATAGTATTCCCAAGGACCTACTATGTTTGTAGGAGAGACAAATGAGACCAATCTCTTAGCATTACCAGGCATACTTTTTGGGTTCTTTATGGTTGCTGCTGCTGTCTGATCTTGTGGGAAAAGCTGAGTAGATCTGAAATCTCTGAAGCTGCTGCGTCTTCTCAAAAGCTCTACTTCCACCAGAAATGCAATGATATGAAACTCAGCAATAGAATAATTTATTTTTAAAGTTTCCTGCAAGCTTGATTAGTATTATTGTTTTAAATCCGTCAATTTCTGGAGGAAAAAAACCTCCAACAAAACCAAACCCAAAAAACCAAAACAAACAAAACCCCAACCCAAACAAAAAAAATCCAACTCAAATGAATAAACTCTCCTCCCAAACAGCTGTACATTGAGGCACTGGAATTCCAGCAGCCTGCCAGGGCAGAAACTCATTAGTCCAACCATGGCAGCTGTGGGCAAAGCCAAAGTTTATTATTTCTCAAGTTGTTCTTGAGGCTCTTCTACTGCAAAGCACTTGTGTATATGCTTGTGTGAGTCTTGTGGGTTCTGGGCTTCAAAGGGTAAGGTTCAAACTTAGCTGGGGAGTTTCATAAGTGTCTCTGCTAAACAGCAGTAGGATAACATTAAACTGGACATGTGGAGGTTACAAAAATTGTCTTTATAGACAATGCAGTAATGCATTGCTTGGATACAACTAATCTGGGCCCTTTTTCTTCTGCACTTACAATCATGGAAATGGAATAATTCTGACTCTCCTAATCTGTAAATATTCAATAGTTTATAGTTTCGTAGTCTTAACTTTCATGCAGATATAAAGAAATTTGAAATATGTATTTTTATTTTAAACTATATATTCCGTAGACTCAAAACCCATACAATGTTGTACTCTATGCAAAATATTGTTTATACAGTTATATTTTCACAATAATTATCTGTATATATTTTCTCAAATATAACTTTTTTCCCTTTGTTAATATCTCATTACTTTAATGAGCAGCTTTTTCCATGTGCTATTAGTAGGAGTTTTTCTCAACAGTTGCTGATATATTGGTGATACAAAATACTGTGGTAAAAGTTGTGTTCGTTTTTAATAGAGTGGGCTTAATCTAAAACCTACATTGAAATATATAGCTAAAATTTTAAGAACATCTTTAATTAGAACTGAATAACCTCTCTTACAAGGGGTTACCTACAGACTTAGCATAATAAGGGACCATGGAGGTACAGCATTGTGAAGTGCAGTCTGTGTTGCTCACCATAACCGCACTGTTAGCATGACAAGTTATTAATGAAGAGAATTATTAATAAGAATATGAAATGTGATTAGATTTTTTCCATAAGTGTAAATTTTTAACAGCATTACTAAACTTATTAGAACCTATTTATTTGGGCTCCTTTTTTTATAATTCCACAAACTTTAAGTCTACATCAGATTTGATTCAGTAATAACTTTCATGACTGTATTTTGGTTAAACAGTCTGCAAGGAGCCTGTGGTAGGGCATAGCTGGATCTTTTAGCTATTACTGTGATTTTTTTTCTTTCTAGTCCTTCAGCTGCCTGGTGTAAAGTGAAACAGCTGTGGTGCAAGTAGTGCAGGGGCATCTGTCATTGGAGAAGGGAAGCGATCAGCTTTACTTAATTAATGAGCAAGAACTTTTGGGACGTGATCTTTCAATCCTGTTAAATCCTATGTGCTCCCCCACATAAGGGGAGAATGTCACAGAATGACAGAATGGTTTGCATTGCAAGGGACATTAAAGCTCATCTCATTCCACCCCTGCCATGGGCAGGGACACCTTCCACCAGCCCAGGTTGCTCCAAGCCCCGTCCAACCTGGCCTTGGACACTTCCAGGGATGGCGCAGCCACAGCTTCTCTGGGCAACCTGTGCCAGGGCCTCCCCACCCTCACAGGGAAGAATTTCTTCCTAATTTCTAGTCTAACCTTCTCTTTCAGTTTGAAGCCACTCCCCCTTGTCCTGTCACTCCAGGCTCTTATAAATAGCCTCTCTCAGTTTTTCATGTAGAAAAAGAAGACCACTGGAAGGCCACAGTTAGGTAACCCCAGAGCCTTCTCTTCTTCAGGCTAAACAATCTTATACACTTTGTTCTAGTAACAGGACAAGTACCTGAAAGGCTTGGCTTATCCTGGGCCTTTGTTCTCTGCATTTTGCTCTTCCCCTTTTTTTTTTAATTTATTTATTTTTTGATGGAACTCATTTTGTACCATAAAAGTGTGGCCAAAACCATAAGGAAGACTTAAATACTGGAAGCGCTTGGGTGTTCTTATATCTCACCTGCAGATTACTTCTTTGGCTTCCACAGTACTCTGTTCAGCAGAGAGATGGGCGTGCAAGACCCAGGCTGAGAGTATTACTTGGAGTTTTATAAACCTGATCCCAATTTACACACTATTGCCTCAGATAAAGGGGGATTAGACATCGGAATGGGCTGTCCATGGAGGTGGTGGACTCACTGTCCCTGGAGGTATTTAAGAGAAGATTGTATGTGGCACGTGTCTGGTTGACATGACGGTGATCGCAGGTTGGGCTCGTTGATGTCAGAGGTCTTTTCCAACCTAATTGATTTTGTGATTCTTTGTTCCTGTTTATAGTTAACTGTTACTCAACCAACCATTGGGCAATGCTAACACACCCACCGGCATCTCAGTTTACTGGACATTAGATGTTATTAAGTGCTAATAACAACTCGGCTCTCTCTCGAATGCAAAGATTTGGCCGTAAAGCCCAGCCTTATGAAGAAAGAAAGGAAAATCTGCTATTTATCTTGTGAGGTGGGAGGGGCCTCGTGAGGGACCGGGGGCGTGTGTCGCCATGGCAACTGGGAGCGTCACGTGGGCCCCGCGCGCCGCTTCCGGCCGCCCTCTCACCCCAAGATGGCGGCGCCCGTGGGCCCGGTGAAGTTTTGGAAGCCGGGTGAGGGGGACAGAGTCCCGGACCGGGCCGTGGTGTGAGGGGTGCGGGGGACAGAGCCCCGGGCCGGGCTGGCCGTGGTGTGAGGGGTGCGGGGACAGCCCCGTTCCGCCGGCCCGCCGCGAAAGCGGGCGGCGTAGCCCCTCTCGGCTCTTTGGGGTTGCTGGAGCGTGTCCAGCGAAGGGCATCAAGACTTGTGATAGGAGTAGAGAATGTGTCTTATGAGGAGCGGCTGAAGGAGTTGGGTTTGTTTAGTCTCGAGAAAAGGAGGTTCAAGGGGACCTCATCGCTCTCTACAACTACCTGAAAGAAGGTTGTAGAGGGGTGGGGGCCGATCTCGTCTGTCGTGCCTGCAGTAAGAGGACAAGGGGAAATGGCCTTAAGCTGAGGCAGGAGAGACTCAGATTAGGTGATCATTCCCCTCAGCGCCGGGAAGGCCATTACAAGGAATGGTAGGTGGGCTCGGGAGGACATGGACTTGCAGAAGGAGAGACAAAAAGTGAAGGGCCATGAAGATAGTTGAGAGAATGGAGTGTGCAACGTGCAATGGGAGACTGAGGGAGCTGGGACTGCGCAGCTTGGAAAAGAGCAGTCTCAGAAGGATCTTTTCAGTGTATATAAATACCTGATGGGGGGGGTAAAGAAGGTGGAGCCAGACTGTTCTTGGTAGTGCTTAAGCTGAAATAGGGGAAAGTCAGCTTAAACAGGAGAAAAACCTCTTGTGTGGCCAGGTTCTGGAACAAACAGTCAGGCAGGTTGGGAGGTCTCCAACCCCACTGAAGGAGGACCTGAGCATTCCGTGTAAGTGACCCTGTGGTAAGCAAGGTCAAGACCCAAGTCCAGAAGGTCTCCAGAGGTCCCTGCCAGCCTCTGCTGGGCCGTGACTCAGTGATCATTCCCTCAGGATTTGGGCAGCTCTATGCATTCCCCTTATCCCACAGGGGAGCCTAATGGATCTGAGTCCGGTAACTTTTTTAAATTGGTCACCTCAAAGCTTTTCTAGAGGCAAGATCAGTTTAGCAAACACCTTCTTAATTATTTGAATATTATGATAATATATGTATATATACTATATATACATATATATAGTAATATGCTGACAGTGGTGTATTAAAAAAAACACAGAAAAGGCTGTGAAAGAAAACCAGTGGGTGATGAGAAGCAATATCTGTTAACTTAATTGATTTGTCAAGATCCACATATTCAAGTCCTTGGCTCTTAACTTCCCCATCTGTCCTGGGGAGTGAACAGTTATTGGAATCATTGCTAATCACTCTTAAAATTGGATCAGTTTGCTATAAAACTGCTTGGCAGCTCTGAATAGGGACTAACTGTTTTTAAGCAGTTGGAGAAGCCCAAGTAGGCAAATCCTGCAAAACTGGGGAATCTTTCTCTTTGCTCTCAGACTTTCCCAGTTGAATCTGCAGTTGGAGATGACACATTCTGTTATTGAGATGAGTTTTTGTTTCTAGTTCACTTTCGCGATTCAGCATTTTCAGCTGTCAATAGTTTTAAGATAACCTGCAGCAGGAATAAATCAGGTTTCAGTGCCTGAGGTAAATTCAGAGCTGAAGTGAGGGACTTATCCCAAAAGTGGGCAAGGCTGAATGTTTATGCAGTTGATGTTAGTCAAGGGAAGTTCTGTTACATGTCTGACTGACTTAAAATCCATGGACATACTTCTGAGAAGGATATTGAAGGTATATCTGAACTGGTGCACAGAAAAAGAAGAAAGTTCTGAAGATCTTGCTCTATATTTTAATTATGTGCTTTTTTTCCTCCTGTTTCTTTTAAATAGAAAGATTGGGTTTTTTTTGTGCTGCCACCTATGATTCCTCCTTGTAAGAAACATGTTTATTTTGGCTGTATTGTGATGCAGTAAACAGAAGTGTTTTCTTCCAGTTAAAATTTACTTCTGCCATGTAGGCACGGAAGGCCCTGGTGTCGGTGTGTCAGAGGAGAGACAGAGCCCTGCTGAGAGCAGTGCCGTGACCATCATCTATAATCCTTATGCATCCCTTTCTATTGAACAGCAAAGACAAAAGCTGCCTGTTTTTAAGGTACAGGAGTTCTTTTTGGTTTATTGAATCTGTTGTATGATGTCTGGCTCTTACATCTTATTTTGAAAGAGCAGTATAGAATCACTTTGCAACATAAAATAATAATTTTATGTCCATGATTTTATGCTCTCTAGTGGAATTGATCGTTCTGTTTGACAACTGTAACTGACAGTTTTAAGGGCTTTGTTGATGTATATTATTTACTAAATATTGTACATGCCATTTATAGATTTTAAAGGACTGTTTAGCTTTTGGCAGTGAGCTCCATGTAAAAGGAAGTTACTGTGTCTGTTAGATATATAAATATTGTAATTTTAATCATTTTCTTATTTTTATACTGTTTTTATGTCGAAATGTCATCTCTTTCAGCTAAGAAATCATATACTTTACCTAGTGGAGAACTATCAGACTCTGGTGCTTATTGGGGAAACAGGTTGTGGGAAATCAACGCAGATTCCACAGGTAAGTGTCTGTTTAGCTTGGTAAAATCAGGTATTCTCCCAGGGGATTTTACATGAAATAATAAACAGGACCAGGAAGAAGCACGTAGTGTGGAGAACTAACACCTTGTTGTATCCACACCATGAGCAGTGCCTTTCTTACCCCCACTGTTTGTTGCAGTACCTGGCAGAAGCTGGCTGGACAGCTGAAGGAAGAATTGTTGGAGTGACACAACCTCGTCGGGTTGCTGCTGTTTCAGTGAGTGTCCAGATTTTCCCACTGTGTTGTTCATTGTAACCTCCAGTTTATTTGGTTTTGCTGAATAGCAGGAATCACAACTGCATGAGGTCCTGAATGAATAGACTCTTCTGCTTATCTTCCTCACAGAGTTGCTGGTGTTATACTCTAAATGCAACCTGATTAGTGGGTCTTGCCAAACATTCCAAGTCCAGAATTGCAGATGTAGAAGCTTTGAAGTAAAATTGAGTGATGTTAGCAGAACTGTGTATGGAAATTAGGGCTGCACAGGGCTGAGCTGTTATTGATTTGGGACTAGAACTGTGCTTGTGTGACCCTTATCTTCTTTTGCAAGGTGAAGCAGTGATGCAAAGCTGTGTGAAGTAACGTACCAGTGGAAGAAAGAAGGGGTTGTGTACCTAGCAAATCATAGTTTTTTTAATCTTTGTTCTGTGTTTTTTGTTGGGTTTGCGGGGTGTGGATTTTTCTCTTTCCCCTTGTAAAAGTGTTGGGCAAAAAAGAAACAGTTTTATTGTGAGAAATCTTTGCATATACGTGGTATGTCTTGGAGAGCATAATGTCAGCTGGATGTGCTTGCAGAAGGAGGAGATGCTGAGGGCAGTGACTTGTGCTCTCTGCTAATAGTCTGCATCCAGTGCTCCTTGTCTTCATAACTGCTGCCAGACACTGACTTCGTGGGTGAAGTTTCTGCTGCAGTGTTCTTTTTGTACACAGAACTGAGGTGCCATCCTGAACCTCTCATTTTGCCTGTTCTTTAGAATATAATAAAGTGTATCTGCAACAAATCAGCTTCTACCTCTGGTAAAAATGTAGTAGATTGAGCAGCTGTACAATTTGCCCTTTTAAATCATCCTGTATTTTTTGACCAGATCCAACATGGTTAAAGGAACACTCTCTAGCAGTGCTCTGCATCTTGTGCTTTCAGTCTGCCTGCAGTGTCCTCCCTTTTCTCCTTCATAGACATCCAGCTGACAGAGCACAGTTCTACAGGAGATGTTGTGTGTGCTGCAAATGACTTCTCACGGCAAACTCAACTCTCTTTTCCCTTTCATAACTTACACATTATTTTTAAGCCTGAAATAAGAAGATTATTCAATTCAGGCTTAGTATATAGACACAGTAGGATTATTCTTTAAGAATGTTGTTGCAAACAGCCTGGACTCTGGCTGTTGCAGGGAGATGAGAAATATAGTTGATGATTTATTGCTTTGTCTTGAACTGAAGGTGATCTTTCATCTTCGTAGGTGACTTATCTGCTCTCCCATGGGGGTTGTCAGAAACAAAGATAGGTCATTGCAAAGGTATAAGGCATAGTTTAGAAATTCCTGAACTTTTGCTTGTGTTACCCAGGCTGACAATTATCCTGAATTCTTGGGCTGAAAGTGATGGAGTGATAACATTCCAAGTGAAGTAATGAATTCACTCCCTGTTCATATGGCTTAGAGTGTCACTCAACTGAAAGTAGCTTGTTCTTGGAATTCTGCTGGGATTAATGTATGTATTGTGAAGTTTTATTTTGTATTTAGATGTCTTTGTAGCTTGTTTATAATAACCTCTTCTCTCAGGTTGCAGGCCGAGTTGCTGATGAAAGAGGTGCAGTGCTGGGACATGAAGTTGGATATTGCATTCGGTTTGATGACTGCACAGATCCACAGGCTACAAGAATTAAGGTGAAACATGAACAGTGTGTGGTTGCTCTGAGAGGTTTGGCTGAAACTCTTCAAGTACTTTTGCAAAATTAATGAGAACTTTGTGATGCCCAGTCAAGAGAATAGGTAGCATTTCAGCTTTCCAGCTGGGTACCCTAAAAGTGTGCTTGAAATGACTGTGGCTGTCCAAACCTTAATAAAGTGAGTACATGTTCTATTCTGATAGTCTGACAAGCACCATCTAAAAGGCATTTTCAAGGTATGGCCAACTGTTGGTTCTGTGCTGGTGTGACCTGCACATCACTCAAGGTCATAGTGAAAGGCTGCAATGAATCACAGATAAAAAGTATCCTCCCCCCCCCAAAATAGATTTGGATTAAAAGCACAGATAAAACCCAAGATGAGTAGGCTAACTGAGATAATTTGGTGTGGAATAAATACAGCTTTGCAGCTGTTCTTCAGTGCTGTGAGCAATGTTAATGCTGCTTGTGTTGGTACAGAAGAGGGTTTATGTTTTAGTTGTGCTGGAACAGCAGTGATGATGAATGAGAAAATTTGCTTTTTGATTTTTTTTTTTCCTGAGGCTGGTATCCCTTTTACAGTGAAAGAAATTGAGATGCTTGTTCACAAACTGCAGCTTTTTTTTTTTTTTTTTGGCGCGTGATGATTTATTCATTTAGAGTTGGAAATTTGGAGGGTTTTACCACCGGTTCTGGCCTAGTTCAAGGCCACAGTTGGAGTCACAGTTCAAACTGCCTTTTGGTGGCTGTATAAGGCTGGTTTGTTTCCACTGTCCAGTAGCAATAAAGTATTGAAATGTTGCCTTTTATTGAAATGTTAAGGTTTGTGTTCTGGTCAGGAGTGTGTGGTAGATATTAAGGAGCTAGCTTTGAGAGAGCCCAGACTGGGTTGGCACACAGGATGTTACTGATGGAGCAGGTTTAGCCAGGTACAGACAAGAGTGAAGAAACTTCTATTGCCATCCAGTGCTGTCAATCTGATTTATTTTTAAGAACAAAAATAACTAACTTCAGAAATTCTATACTGATTAAAAAGCAATCACTCTGCTTATCTCTGTGTTAGCACTCAGAAATACATATTTGGCTTCCATAGCTGAAAATGAATCAATTTAATAGAACATAAGAAAATTAAAGGCAAGGGAAAATTTAGGCAAAACCCAAGAAAATCATCTTTAAAACTTACATGGCTGATCAAGGCTACTGAAGAGGGATTTTTTTTTTTACGTTTTTCTTTGTATTCACTTTTAGTTTCTAACTGATGGTATGTTGGTGAGGGAGATGATGGCTGATCCTTTATTAACAAGATACAGGTAAGGAAATATGGAATGAATGCTTGCTGAAGTGTAATTTGGTAAACAACTGCATTCTTTTAGCTGTTATTATAGTGGTTATTATAGATTATTAGTGGCTATTAAATACCTCAAAATGTGAAAATTATTGTAGATGTTTGACTTTTTATGTTGTAAAGACTGTTTGAAAATCAGTTGATCATTGTAGCACCAAACCCAGTAGGATCTTATGCTGTGGTTTTGGAACAAAAGCTAAATGGGCCTCATGGAGCCTGCATTGCTTAATTTGATAGTTCTAAATTCACTTTTTCTTTCTGATGCTAACAAATTTTTAAAAATCAACAAAAACCCCAGGCTTTTCTGGTATCTAGAAAACTGATGCAGTACAGTAAACATAGACCTTTTTTTCTTCTACCTCTTTCCAAAAACTAAAGAGCAGTGTGTATGTACCATGTGGTGTTATCTACATTTTTCTCCCTGTTTCATTGCTGCAAGTCTTTTTAACTTCCAACTTTTTAAGTGGATTTGAACAGTAGTAGTCCACCAGCAGATTTCAAATAGTGGTATTTCTAGAAGATAGGAAGACACTGATTCTAGTGTCAATCAAATAATTTCCAAAATCTTATCTTTCTGCTTTATTCACAGTGTCCTCATGCTGGATGAAGCTCATGAAAGGACTCTTTATACAGATATTGCCATTGGCTTACTAAAAAAGGTTATTCTCTTTTAATTCACAGTTCTCTGTAATTTTTATTCTTTAATTTTAATATAGTTCTCTGTAACTGTTTTAATTTTCATACTTTTCATGAAACTTCTGATCCTCATGGCTAATAAGTGAATCCATTTGAGGGAGGGTGATTGCTACTTCCTCATTTATCCTGCAGCTTATTGTACATGTCCACTCAGGATCCTCGGTGTCCTCCCCCTGATGCTGAAATCTCTCCTTAGATGATGATACCAGAAAGACAGTGTTCATTCTGCTGCTGCTGATCATGTGAAGTGATCTGATAGGGGGTTGTTGCCAACTTTCAATCTACTAAAGATCTGGCTCCCACCAGAATTTAAGAGTAAATTACAATGATAACAGACTGAATTCCTTTAAAATGAAAATATAAAACTCCAAACAGTCATCAGGTTTTTAGGTCTATGGGGTGATATGGGTGCTTCATTCATCAGCTGTCTTGTGGTTTCCAAGTATTTTTACAGAGAAGTTTCTGGTAATCTGGATGCTCTAAAACTTGGTTCTAGCCTTGTGTCTTAGAAAATAGTTTTGACTCTGGTTGTTGTTGGTCTCTGTCCCAGGTTCAGAAGAAGCGTGGGGATCTTCGACTCATTGTGGCTTCAGCCACCTTGGATGCAGAGGTACAGCTTATGGATTTGGTGTGAAATGAAGTGACCTTAAATGGCATCTCCACTGCTTTTTGTTCTCTGTGCTGCTTGTGAAGCATCACTGTGAATTGGAGAGGAAGGAGTGCAGGAAAAAGCCCTGCTGTGGTTAAATTGCTGTGTTTGATTTTCATTTATTAGCAAACCTGGAATTGAGTTTAAATATGAATCTGCTTTTCATATGTTGATACCTCCTTTCTTCTTGGTGGTGGTGGTGTATAAAAAGATGTTCTCTTGGCTTAATCTTGACATCAGTTTAGTTCTGATTTGAGTGACCATAGACCAGTAAAAATAAGTGATAAATAAGTAGATTTAATTTCACTGAGATCTTACTAGTTCCCTGATTGGCTTGTAGCCTGTAGAAACTTAAGTAATGTACTAAAAACATCGTTAATTTAATTTTGAGTGTGAACAGAAGAAGAATTCTCTTACATCTGAGCAGTGTTTCATCCAGCCCTGTGTTCTGTCTGTCGCAGCAGCAACAACAGGAGCTGCTGTTTAGGGAGAGCACATGAGCCTGTGCCCCTGTTGTGAGTCTGTTCTCTCTGAGCTGCCTCAGCATCTGCAGTGGTTGTAATAGTGATATTAGACAGCACATTCCTGCTGTTTCCTTCTAGTATGTGTTTATGGACCTGCTGTTTGCTAATTTGTCTTTGCTTCTGCTCCATGGAGCTCTAAGTCTCCAGGACACCATGTGAGAGCAGTTTTCAGAAGTTTGCCACCTGCTGTCTAATGAAGTACTTTATTTAATTTCTTTCAAACCTGCTAGTATCATCAAGGATCTCCTAGTTCTAGTAGTGTGGGATTTGTGTTTTAAAAAAAAACCCACCCCAAACCCCAGTTTTACATTTAGTTTGTCACCTTTGATTCTGTAAACCTCTGCTGTGTGTCTTCTCAACCTTCTGATCCCCAAGCACAGCCCTAGCCTTTTCAGTCTCTCCTCATAAGGCAGCTACTCCATCTCCTCTTTCACATCCGTTCCTTTTTTCCATACTTCTCCTAACTCTGCTGTCCTTAATGAGATGTGGTGGTGAGAGTGCATATAGCACTGAAGATGTAGGTACCCTGAGATTTCCTTAAGTGGCAAGTACCATATGCCATAAATGTTGATAATATGTTGTGCTTTGGTAGTGCTTTGCATTATAATGCAAAATTTTAACTGCCAGAAATCACCTTTCAAATAATTTACAGTTAATATGAAAGTAAGTTAAAAGGAGCAAAATGATTGGTGTGACCATATAAACATTTGTTTAATGCAGAAAGTTTATGGTTATCTCTATAGCGGTTGTAAAAGTTGAGATGAATTATTTGTGTACTTAAGTTCACTCTTTTGCTGTTATTTATTGAAAATACTTCGTGGCAATAAATCTAAATTGATGAAGGTGTCTCAGAAAATAAATAGAAAAATCAAAAACTTACGTAAATCTGCCTAACTCTGCTTTTACTAAGGGAAATCTTGGTGTTCAGTAAGAGCGGGAAAATCATTCATCCAAAAATGGATGAGACTATACAAGCCCTACCCAAAACTTTTCTCACCAATCATTTCAGTTCTTCTTAGCTTTGACTTTGTTAATGTGATAGATCCAACAAGATTTGGATTTTTGCTTCTTAGAGTAATAAACATGCAAGACTGTATTTGTTCTATACACCTGAACCCCAGGGAGAATAGAAGGCAAAAAAATCAACCTTTCACATTTTTTAGTTGGTACTGTCAAATTTATGAAGTAAACATCCAAGTAGTAATTTAACTGCTTCATGGCTTTAGGTATCTCCGTCAATTCCTCCAATTATCAAACTGGAAGTGGTTTTGTTTTTGTTTTAACACAGAAATTCAGGGATTTCTTTAATCAAAATGATACCAGTGACCCAAGCAAAGATACCAGTGTGATCCTTACTGTGGAGGGGAGGACATTTCCAGTGGACATCTTTTACCTACAGAGGTGTGTTCCTGTCTGATCTTGTCAGTGGGGAGATGCAACTGTGGTATCGTTTTGTCTGGGTTAGAGCTCAGAAATTCCCAGACCAATCGTAAGGAAGGCATACAATTCAATTTGGGAAACATGTGGATATTGCTCATACCAGGAGACACGTTTTAAAGCTTGCTGTGGTATAAAAGATATAAATCAGTTGCTGAAGGCTGGTTGCCAAGGATGCACCATGAGCTAAATGTGGTGTGGGTGATGTCTGGTGTCCAAAGCTGCTCTGTTCTTTTTCTGCTCATGTCTCTGCTGTTTTCTCTCCCTGTAGCCCTGTTCCAGACTATATAAAATCAACTGTGGAAACTACAATGAAAATT
The DNA here is from genome assembly GCF_003945595.2 of Pipra filicauda. Lineage (NCBI taxonomy): Eukaryota > Metazoa > Chordata > Aves > Passeriformes > Pipridae > Pipra > Pipra filicauda. The sequence continues at coordinate 7,550,740 of NW_024104643.1, read as the reverse complement.
CACCAGATGGAGAATGAAGGTGATATACTGGCATTTTTAACTGGCCAGGTATAGACATCATCAATTCTTTCTTGTTTTACTGTGCTGTATTGTGGGCTTTGTGAAGCCTCCTCAGTCTCCTGCTTTCCTTAGTTGTGCTTACTTTAATCTTGGTAAAGATGACAAACATTTCTGTATTGATGGGGGCAAAATTAGATGAGTCCCAAAGACTTAGAGAAAAAGTATGGCCTAAATTTATCAAAGCTAGTGATGGATGATAGTTTTTCTCATTTAATGCTGTATTTTTTCAGCCTTGTTACTGAGTGGAGCAGTGTATGGTTTGTTGGTGCCAGTCACATACACAGCTGTTAAATTGACAGTGAGTTATCATTAATAGTTAAAGTGAATGGAATTTACATTTGTTAGGCTTAGCATCTGAAATGTTTGACAGGAAAACAAATTGCTATGAGATAAAAATTTACTGGTTTCTTCTGCTCTATTTATGCTTGTCAGCTCACTTTGCAGCTGAAAAGAGCAAATGGGAAGTAACTTATCATTTTTCCAGTGAGGAGCCACCTTGAAGAGCTTCAAAACCATCTTGCATATTTTCAAAAGAAAGTCTTTATTCCCATTATTGATTTAACTTTGGAAGAATGAATTTGATACCTCATGTTTGAACATTTTGTTGTATGTGTTAAAGAGTGAGATGCCACAGTTGAGATTAAATGTGAAGTTGAGCAATAGGTGTCAGTGCTGTTCCTGTGTCATTCCTGATCCAGTCCCACAGCATTCTGCACTGTGAGATAGACAGGAAAATATACCTGCTTTCTCCTGAACTTTGTTCAATCCTCCCCTTGTGATTTTGCTCATGTATTTGTGGTGTGACATTGTCTCAAATAACAAAAACCATAAGTATTTATATATAGGTATATTTAATATGAATAGCAATTTATGTAAGAACATTTAAACATTGAAGGAGCTAGTCAAATCCTGGAGTTTGGACAAGTAAAATAATAGTATTTTTGTGTATTTAGGTGATAGCTATGTGAATATTAAAGTGAAACCTCTCTCTTTCTGTGCCCTGTGCTGCTCTGGCTCTAGGAGGAAGTGGAGACTGTTGTTTCCATGCTCATAGAACAGGCTCGGGCCCTTGCTCGCACTGGAATGAAAAAACACCTCCGTGTACTCCCCATGTACGCTGGGCTGCCTTCTCCTGAGCAAATGAAAGTGTTTGAGAGAGTCCCTCACACTGTCAGGAAGGTGAGGCTATTGTTGTGTCTCAGTTTCTACCACCCAGAAGGGTGTCTGCGTCACACAGATTGGATTTATCAGGTTCACATCATGGGACTATTGCAAATGCTTATTGAGGGAGACTTTCTGCATCTCCCAACACTGCCTGTCAGTTTTCAAGCTGGTGAACCAAGAACACGTTCCCTGGCTTCCCTTTTCATATTTGATCACTCCTACACGTCAGCTCTAAGTCTCCCATCTACCTCATCAACTTCGCAGTTTTTAAGTGTCTTCATACAACTTTGTAGTTGTCTTTATCCAGTTGCATCTTCTTACACTCTGAACTCCTCTGCTTTTACCTTTTTGTATTTTTTTTTTTTTTTGTGATCTAAAAGTCTGTGGCTGTTTTCCACCAGTAATGAAGATTTAGTGCCAGAGCAGGTAAGTGCCGTTGTTTCACCTAAGAAACAAGATAAAACTTGATTTTAGTAGAAAAAAAGCTTTGTTTTGACTTCTGCAAGTCTTGTTTGGACATTTAATGTCACAGGAGTGTATAATTGGGTATGATTAGTGCTTTCTGCTTAGGCAGGGCCTGTGTTGGGGCTGAAATAAGCTGTCAAAACTTCTCTGGGGTGACTTGATAAAATTCTTATACCTGCTGGAGGCTGACAAGTGAAATTGTTCATCTGGCATGGGAGAATATTGAGTATAAAGACTTCTTTTCTCTCCAGGATATGACATTAGTCAATTAACTTTCAAGATCTACTTCTTAATTTCAGGTGAAATAAGGATTAAATTTCACACTGTCTGGGAACAATTATTTTTAATATTTTAGGACATAATTATAAGTTAATCTCTGCAAGAATGCTGAACATGGAATGCTTGATCAACTTTGTTCTCTTTCTATCCCCCACCTCACTCCAGTGTACAAGGAACAGTTCAGTATAACTGAGAAGCAGAAAGAAAATATTTTTAGTTTGCTACATGAGAACACTTGATTTACAGTCATTTAATCTTTTTCTCTGCAAATACTGCCAATGATTTTCTCTACAAACTCTGCCAAGTTCTTTTTATGAAGAGAGAATAAATTTGAATAAGAAACTGATTGTGAAGCTGTGAAAACTGGGCTTATTTCAAGCTGACAGCTCTTTCTGCTTCTTGTACTGTATCCTTTTGTACTCTAGAGTGTTTAGTGGAACTGCCATGTCTGAGGCCTTTCACTTGGCTTGTATTTGAGCCCTGGTGCACTGGTGCAAAGGCCTGCTGGTGTAATGGAGGTTGGGGAGTTCAGTGTCCTCGCTGTGTCCGTGTTTGCAGGTGATCGTCGCCACCAACATCGCTGAGACCTCCATCACAGTTCATGGCATTGCATTTGTGATTGACTGTGGCTTTGTGAAGCTCCGGGCCTACAACCCCAAAACAGCCATCGAGTGCCTGGTGGTGGTGCCCGTGTCCAAAGCCTCTGCCAACCAGCGGGCAGGACGCGCGGGGCGGAACCGCTCCGGGAAGTGCTACCGCCTGTACACAGGTCAGGGCCGGGGGGGGGGGGAAGGGGAACTTGCTGCTCTGACTGCCGTTTTTAGTCACAATGGTTTTAATTTTAGTGTTAGATTAAGGAGAACTAAACTGTGTTTGTTCTTTCATCAAGAGAAAGAAATTTCCCTTTGTTATTCCTCTGGCTTATTTAGAAATACATTGTTCATATGTGCTAAGCATTGGAAACTGAATCCTTTTATGAATCAGAAGCACAAATTGAGCAGGGTCAGCAATAAGCAACCTGTTATGTTAATGCAACTCTTAAAGAAGTTTGTTCTTTAATGATTTTTGGTTTCTGAGCGGTGGCTTCAATTTATAATATTCACCAGGGATGCTTTCTTTAACTAAAGTCTCCATTAGACTGTGCATATAACAAAAAGGCTCTGGAAATACTTTAGATAACTGAGGGAAAACTTCTTTGTGTCCCTTTTTTTTCCTAGGAATAGCAGCCAACCCCAAATTCTTCCCTTAAATCAATGACCCTGGCACTGTACAAAAATTACTGTTACAAATAAATCTCTTGGCCCCTTGCAGTGTCCAGAAAGCTGCAGTCCAAGTGTCTGTTCTCAGCTGTTTGATGAGAAAAGGCTTTGCAGCTGAGCACTGCCATTGCTGATGTGCCTCAGGTCCCCTTTAGTTCTACTGGAGCTTTAAGACTGAGAGAGATCAAGCATTTTCCTTTAAAATGTGTATATGCTTGCCAGCAGTTGCCACATTAAACCAAGACGTGACTTATAGTCTTAATTTATGTGTCGAGTAAGAATCAGGAGACAATGTGTGCTGGATAACATCCCAAGCTTACATAGCTTTGTAGGTGTTTTACTGGAGAAACTGTGACTACACTGAAGATATTTTTGTGTGCTCGAGAGCTGGTCTAGTGAGTGTTTTAAGGAGCAATTTAAAGGAGGAAAAATAGAAAAGAGAAGACAGTGCAGTGAATGGAAAACAGCAGAGAAACGTACACTGTCTTTATCTCAGGGAAGGTTTGAGATAGACCAGAGACAGAAAAGAGTTCTGTAGAAATGAAAATAATGTAGCATGTGCCTTTTTCTTCACTGCAGAAGAGTCAATGGAAGGTAAAAGGCTTTTGACCTTATATGAACTATTTTTCCAGACTTAGACTTTATAGTAAATGTGCTTTTAAAAAGGCATTCTTAAATAAAATGTTTTTTTAATCCTTAATCTCTATTTTAAATATGTATTCTAAACCTCCTTTTGTTTGAGTAGTTACCAAAAATAGTGTCCTTATACTGAAAACATGCTGGTTTTGAACTTGCCCGTGTCCCTTCTTTAAAAAAACCTTTTTTGTAGCATTTTGCACTCCGCCTTTTATTTTCTGACAAAAACATTACACAGAAGAGAAATAAAGCATTTCCAGATTTCTGCAAAGAATTTATAGCATTTTATATTGAGATAGGGGTGGGTCAGCTACAGAAAGAGCAGTGTAGCCAAACCTATTGAATTTCTATTTAAATTGAAGTATCATAAAATCATAAAATTGGAGAAAGATCATCTTTAGGTTAGAGATCGTCTTTTAACACTTGTTAAGTTTTCATTTGTGAGTTCACGTGTGTAATTTAAACTTGAAATGAGTCTGATTCTGTCGTGTTGAGTGCACAGAGTGGGAGTTGAAGCTCAGTTTCCAGTTGCTTTGTTTTCTCTCACAACAGAGGAGGACTTTGAGAAGCTGCCCAAGGCCACAGTGCCGGAGATGCAGCGCAGTAACCTGGCACCCGTCATCCTGCAGCTGAAGGCTTTGGGCATCGACAATGTCCTCAGGTTCCCCTTCCTTTCGGTGAGTCCCAGGCTCTGTAATCTTTCCTTGGGGTGAAGAAAGATCAGTGGATGACTTGCTGATTATCCAAAGAACTATTCACTGTACCGATTTGAAAGCACAGCTCACTGTCCCCTGTCAGGCAGCAAAGTGGGCTTCTGGGAATCAGTAGTGCCAATAACCTGTGTGACAACTTAAAAATGACTGTTCGTGTTCCAGACTTTGCTGTTAGAAGTGTTGAGAAGTCAGGGAAGTCTTAGAAAGACAAACTGTGAGGTTCTGTAGAACTGTAGCTATAGTCCCTTTGCACTGAATTTGTGAAGAAGGAAGAGAGTGAAAGCTCTTTCTTCATGTCGCAGAAATAGAAAGGTTGGTAGTTAAACAAGGATTTTGTAAAAGAGGAAGATGTATGAATTTTTATGAAAACTCATGTGTTTTATGCTGATAACTTTAATAAATGCACATTTTCTCTTCACAGCCACCTCCTGCACAGTCAATGGTGCAAGCTTTAGAGTTGCTGTATGCTTTAGGAGGTGAGAACATTATGCTTTGCTTTATTTGCAGTTTTACTACAGGGGTTATGAAAAAAATTGTAATTTGTATTTGGTGATTGGATGGGCATTAATCAAGCTTTCATGTGAGCACTGTGCTTTGAAAAAGAGGAACACAGCCCTGACTGGGGGAAGCTTTTTGTTGGTGGATTTTTAAAGTGTACCTCAGTCTCTTCTGGATTTACTTTTCCTTGTAAGCAATCAAAAGGCAGCAGTAACATTCTTTGAGGAACTGGAAATGTATTGCATAGAGTATAAACTAGAATTGAACTGTTTAGATTGGGTACATGAGTATTTATAGCTATCTTCTGTGTATTTCCTTGCAGTTTCGTGGGGGGAAACCAACTCCTTGGTAGGAGCAGGGCTCTGAGCTGATGGGGGTGTTTGTTCACAGGCAGATCCTATTTGTGTTTCTTTGGTCCATACAGAGTGTATGAAGATACAAAGGGAGTTTGGACACTAATTAGAGCAGTACAGGAACCAGACACTAAATTTACCTGCATCCAATTAGATAAGATGTTAGATACTCAAGCCCTTGGTGTGGTGGTCTTTCATTTCGTGTTACTGTGCTGCTGATGGAAACATGTACACTTGCAAGTATAAATAAAGAAAGGTTGAAAGTAAAGGTTTGACTGCTCTTTCAAGATCAAATTGTTTGTAACAACGCAGGATTTAGCAAGGCTAATAGAATTGCTTCTTCATTTGTTCCTTGGTGGGACTTTAGAAAGCGTAGTGTGTCTATTGTAAATTTTCCTGTTAGCACCTTTCACTCATTATCTGATCTTGATGTATGTGGTAGAACTCTGCCTAAACATTGTGAGTCAAATCTGATGCTTGAATTTGGGAGAGGCCAGTCCCTGGAGACTGTGCATGAAACCCCATAGAAAGGTTGATTCCCCATGGCTTGGGAAAACAAGTGTTAGTTTTCAACCCTTCTGGTTGCTATGATTTTGAAGGTACTGACAAAAGTTATTAAGAGCTAACCTAATTATAATTTTTGGATGGATTCTAGTCTGTGTCTGCTCTGAATGCAGGATGACTTTTGGCTGTAAAGCTATACCTGCTGCAGTGTGGTGCTGTTGATGTGGTTGGTCCTGCAGCTGAGGCAAAGTTCAAACCCCCAGCAAGTCAAACTGTTATGATTCTGTTAGCTGTGATTACGTGATGCAACCACTAAAAAAAGAATCTGTGATCATTCCTAAAGCCATCACATTTTCTCTGGATGAATTGGAACTGTTTCTCACAGACAGTGTGTGTTTCAGTGCACAGCTTGCTGGCATTTTGTGCTTTAAATACATGCAGCTTGCAAAGACTCTGCTCGGGTTTTAGTATTGAACTTTTTAGTTATGGACAAGTGAACAGATGCAGACAAACTTCTAATGAAAAGAAGGAAAAATAGACTAACAGATCCTGGGAGCATAATTTAAAATGCTTTTCTACTATTTAGCCATTTAATAGAATATAGTTTTTTTATTCTGTTCTCTGAGTTGCTAGTCACAGCTTCTTCTCCAGTTCAGTAGAGTCTGAACAACATTCTTGGTGTATGGTTTAGTTTTAGATAGTCCTGCCAGGAGCAGGGAGTTCGACTTGAGCCTTATGGGTGGGTCCCTTCCAACTTGAGATAGTCTTTGATTCTAGGTGTGTTCATTTTGATTTTATTCATTAAGCTGTGGTTGGATGCTTTTAACACTCAAATCACACTGTAGTAATATTTTTTATACACAGTTTTCAGTTCCTTTTACTTGTGGTGAGTGGGATGTATGCTGCCTAACTTTGTTTATAGGAAGAACTGTTATTTTGGGGGGTTTTCTGGCAGCTGTTTAAACTTTTTGAATGCAAGAAACTTAAACCAGAACCTTGACGTGAGACCATGTAATCAAAATGAAGCTCTGTTTGACTTTAGCTCTGTGCTTGTAGTTAATTCAAAGTTAGCAATATTTGCTCCATAATGTAAACATGAGGCAGCATAAAGGAGATTGTGTAAGTTTTGGAAGCTTCCAGAAGTTTGTGGCTATTTTCACATCACTCACAAATGCTGTGTTGTAACTTGTGGTAATCTGCTCTCTTCTTGCTCTCATGGAGCTGTAACTCTGCTTGGCCAGGATTTTACGCTGTGCTGGTTCAGTTCCAACTTGCAAAGGAGGGTTTCACTTAAGGCACTTGGTTCTTGGCAACCTTTTTGGGCTGGGAACAAGGACCATCACAGTGGCTCAGAAGCATGTTGCAAGGGTGCCAAAACCACCTCAGGGAAATGGAGAGAAAAGTTCAATAAACTCCCTGATTAGCTGGTTGATGTTTTGGCAGAAGTGTTCTTCACAGAGCTGTTACTCTCTTGGATGCCCAGCTTTGTACCAAAGCAGAGAAATGCTGATGTTGGTGTTTCAGATGGAAAGAAATGCGTGTGCATGTGTGTGATGCACGGATTCATTCTTCAGTTTTTGCTGAAGTTTAAGGTTTTTGGTGGTTTATTATGAAAATTGTATGTAAGTAGCAGAGGTGAAGCTGCCAAAGCATTTGCAGGTGCAGTGAGAATCAAATTTCTCTTGTGCAAGTAGGAACATGTATTTCATCATTTGCATTGCAGTAACATGTAAATGTGCAGTTTGGGGGCAGGCCCCTGTTGTGCCAATGTGGTGCCAACGTGTGCAGGGCAGATGCTCTTAAGGCTGAGATAGTTGTGTTGAATAAACACATGACTGTTTTTAGAGGGATTATTTTTACAGTGCTGCAAACTGATTACATCAGGAGTATCTCTCCTCCTTTGATGTCCCATTGAAAGTCCAAGTTGTCAGTTGGAGTTTATTGCTTTTAAGCGTAATTTAAGTGTTAAATAAGCAAGCTAAAAAGTGGATTTATTTTTAGCTTCATTTCAGGTTCATGATTTTGTTGAAGATTTGTTTGTAAGTTGTCACTTATCTGAAACAACCACTCTACCTAAGTCTAAAAGGGAGTGTTTGAATCCCTCAGTGCATCACATACTAGTGGTTGTTACTTGCGAATTTTTAGTGCCCTAGTACTTGAATAATCTCTCCTGAGCATGTTCAATTAAAATCTTTGTAATATCTTTTTCTAAGATCTTCAATTTCATATATATATATATATATATATATATATGGATACAGTGGTTGATTCCAGGGTTATTTGAAGGAAACTTTTATGTATTCCAAACTAGTACCCACTGCAAGCCTTTTGTGTACATTCAGGCTCACTGCTACAAAGACATCTGTGCATATATGTAGTTCATGCAAAATTGTATTGACATTTGTAGGATTCAGCAGAAGGCAAAGGATTCTGGCTTGACGCACATGTAGAAGGTTAAAAATATGGTCATTTCTCTTTTTTACTACTTAGGAATGCATGTGTCTTTCTGTAGATGAAGGACAGCCTATTCTAATATTCTTTAATAGCTATTAATTGTGGTAGGACTTAACCTTCTCATATGGCAATAGTCAAATAAACCTTAAGTTTTGCAGTTTCTGTGACTTTGTTTTTATTATTTATTAGTTCATCATTTCACATAAGCTGCCTTTTGCACCTGCTTCTGAGTAAAGTACTGTGACGTGAAAAGCCTGTTAGGTTTTGTTGAACAGTGTAGGGGTGTGGTGAGTGAATTACTACATTATCATAAGTGAGATGATAACATGTCAAATAATAAAGTAAACACTGGATAGAGGTATCTGTGGTTTCAGATATACTGACACGAGTTATAGAAGAGCTCATTCCTTGACTGGATTTGTGGTTTTGCTTTTCTCTGTGAAGCAGAGCTGAAGTACAGCTGTGGGTTTGTTGCCAGCACATAGTCTGACAAATACTGTGTTTATATAATGCATGGGCACAGTTGTGTTTCCTCAGGTCACTTTGCTGTGGTTAGTTATGCAACCTACAGTGCCCTGCAGTGCTGTTCTTGGGCTCTTGTTAGTCCCTCCTTGTGTAGCCTTTGCCTTGTGGTTTGCCTCCACGTCACAGATCATACAGCTTAGCTTCTTGCTGTTTTCTCTTTCAATTTTTATTCTTTGCTGCCTTTCTTAGCGAGCTTTTTTCCTTCTTATTGATTCCTGTGTCTGTATTCTTTTTTTTAAATTCTATTTTTATGTCCTCTTGCAAAGGAAGGGCTTTTCCCCGAAGTCTCAGCATAAAGCTCTGCGTTAGAATACGACCTGGTGTTTGTATGGGTCACCCTTGCTGCAGGGGTTTCACTGCAGGAAGCCATTCCACTGGAATGGTAAGTGTGCAGGGTTGCTCAGTGAGAACTGGGAATCACAAAGCAAGCTGTCAAGCCTCCCTCCTGTACTACTTCCAGGGAAAAGGTTACAGCTGGAACATGCCTGATGGTTTGTTGTTCACACATGAGGCAGACTAAACTCTTGTTTAGGTAATATTAAATTATTTTTCTCCATGACCTAAGTAGAGGTGATTCATGTACTACCTACCCCGGCAGTGCTTCCTGTTTCTGCAGTAATGCCTGTTACACAATTATCCCTGTTTTCCTTCCCCTCTGTTCTCCTTCTGCTTTACATCCCCATTAAGCGAGATGCTGCTAAATACTTCAAAAGAGATGTGTGAGACTAACAGCTAATATCCCCTCTGGCCATGACATTGACTTGGACTGCAGTTTTTCTAAATCATTGTCAATAACCGTGGAACTTTGTTAAAATTAAGAAACCTGTGTGTTTAAATATTTTGGGAAAAAAATTCTGGTGACCCGTGGGAGAGTAAATGGATATCAAGGACCGCATTTAAGCTTGGTGCAGTGTACATTCAGCAACACGTAGGTGCATTTGGGATATTTTAGCTCATAATTCTGCTCTTTAGTACACAATAAATTCTTCAGGAAGCTTTTCTGTGCTAGTTTGCCTGTGTCACAGTCAGATTTATTGATGTGCTGCAGGTTTGGATATGCACTGCCGGTTAACAGAGCCTCTGGGAATGAGAATAGCAGAGTTTCCTTTGAATCCTATGTTTGCAAAGATGCTTCTGGAATCAGGTAGGAGAAAAAACAATGGCAGTTTCTTCATAGGCATGTAACTGTAGTGTAGTGTTAGACATTTGCTAAATTCAAGACAAACTATTTTATCTTGGTATGGTCCTTAGTGAAAAGAAATGGTTAAACTCATGAACCTCTCTAATAAATAGCAAGTCTAACACATTTGTTTCTTAAGTTTTCCATTGAAAACATTCAATCTTATGAAGAAAAATCCAGGAGTTTATGTATTTTGCTTTTAAATATTCTGCTTCTTGTCCTTTTTATTCTACATGGGGGTGAGTTGAATGAAAGATTTCCTTTACTGAATTTCTCCTTTTCCTCCTCAGGAAATTTTGGCTGCTCCCAGGAGATTTTGACAATTGCTGCCATGATGCAGATTCAAAACATCTTTGTGATCCCCCCAAATCAAAAAGCCCAAGCTGTAAGTTCAGTTGTGTCTCATTTTCTGTATGTTAGTTCCACATTTCTGGATTTCTGCCAAGTAGTTTCCTGATACCTGTTAGAGACTGCAAGTTTGTGTGAAAATGAGGCAAGGTCTGGAACTGTACCAATTAATTGTAGGTAAATGAAGAAACCAAATAACAGTGGGAATCTTTGAGTCCTTTACTAGTGGTAAAAACCTCCTTCTGAGGACCAGAAACAGGAAGGGTTATAAACCAATACTGGTCAGTGTAAGGGTTTGGAAAAAAACCCCCAAACCCCAAGCCTTCCCACACACCACTTCCTTTTGAGATGAATAAAACAGAAAGTAGTAGGATGTAACAAATTCGTAATAGGTAGCGGGAGCTTAATTTTAATGAAAGGAGGTTCTTTATCAGATAATTTTTCTAATTTTATTTGTAGAAGTGCTCCTGAATAAAGGGGAGGCTAGTGAAATATTGCTGTTGCCTGGAGGAACTGCCCTAGATGGTAATAATTTCAAGTCACCAGGAAATACAGAGCTGATGGGAACTGAGGATATTGGACATGATTTTTGCAAAAATCTGCCTCTAAAGTTATATTTATTCTTCTCCAGGCCAGACAACACAGAAAGTTTGCTGTGGAAGAAGGTGATCATCTCACTATGCTTAATGTTTATGAAGCCTTTGTCAAAGTAAGTCAGTTCAAGTGTATGTGGATTTGCAGGAATGGGAAGAATTTGAGGTTTTCAGTTCTGAATCTGGAAGTTCTCAGAGTCACAGCACCCTCAAAGCTGAGGACTTACTAAGTCTATGAAGTGATAGTTCTGCTTTAAAAGCAATTCTGGTCCTATTTTGTCACAGACCTTCTGTAGTTCCTCGGAACAGGGAATAAAGAGAATTTTGTTTGGGTTCAGTGTGGAAATCTTACGGGTAGACAGCTGTTTTCAAGGAGACTGGGATTTTTGAAAGGGCTTGGGGAAAACAAGTATCCAAATTTCTAATATAATATTTTGTCATGTTTTACTGATGATAAACTGCATCTAAATCTAAATCTTTTTTTTTTTCTAAATAAACTCATTGATCATCATACCCTCTTTTTCATTGACCTTATGTATTCATCCTAAGGTTTTACATCAAGCTGAGGTTTCACTTAACGATTTTGAAGTGCTACAAATTTGGGAGAAGTATATTTTGCTGGTATATAGCAATTGTATAATAATGTATTTGCAGCAGTGCTGAGTTGAAGTAGTATAACCACTCAAGTGTTTAAACATGACTTGCCACAAAGCAGCCAGACAGGCACCAACTGAAATGATCCCCCTTAAATTTTGTATCTGTGTGATTCTCTTAGAAACAGCCAAATGCAGAGATCATGGAGTGATGGCTGCTGGAGAAGCAGTTCTTTGCATAGAGAAGATTGAAGCCAGTGTACAGAAAAGGCTGTTTACATTTCAAGGTTGAAAACAGACTAGTTTATGATCTGAGAGGATGAGTGGAACAACTGATGCTTTCTCTTTCACCACATATGAAGAAGTGAAGCACATCTGTTTGAAAATACCCCACAGCATTTGATCTGCTATTATTTAGGAGTTTTTTGAAACGTGTTTTGTAGTTATAGGTGCTGTGTACCCTTGTTAGGTGCTTATGTAAATAGGTAATTTTCAGGGAAAACACAATAAATATGTTGTAGGAGGCAGAATTAAAAGAGAGCAAGGCTATCCAAAAGAGGTTGGGGTTTGTTTTGCTGATGGTATCCCACTGCAAGTTTTTCTGTTCTTCTCACTGTACAGCACAGCAAGAGCTCCCAGTGGTGTCAGGATCACTTTCTGAACTACAAAGGGCTTGTTAGAGCTTCTGTTGTAAGAGAGCAACTGAAAAAGCTTCTGGTCCGTTTTAAAGTGCCAAAGAAGTCCAGTGAAGGTGAATTTTTTTTTTTAAGCCATTGTTCAATAAATATTGAAGGTAGTTTCCAAATTGTCAGTCTGCTTCCTGCTTTTCTAGTAACTCTTGAAGTATTTTCTCCCTCGCCTAAAAATAATGTTAATTAAATCCAGATTTTTTTTTCCTAAAAATGGCTGAAGAAGAGCATTTCAGCATATTTGTACAATTGAAATTTAAGCCAATGTTCATTAGCTAAGTTTTCCAGCAAGAGATTTTAACCACTGATTATATATTTAAGGGAGTGATTTACCAAAGAGAGTCATAAATAGGTCCCCTGTTCCCTCTTAGACTTTTCAAAAAGTCATTTTTTGGTATGTTCAAAATGATGTTCAGTCACTGATTTCCAGCTGTGCTGTGTGTGCACAGGTGCCATGACTAGTTCTCAGCACTTATCTCTAACTCCTCTGAAAAATCAGACTTTAGTACTCACTGGCATGCAGGGTGAAGGACTGTGAAACTGCATGGAGTGGCAACAGTAGTTTTTTTAGGTAGTAATTTTCAAATTGCTGTGAGATTGAAGACAAATGAGATTGCAGGGTTTGTCTGCCTTCACACCTTTGCTGTCAAAGTCTGATGCACTGCGAAAAGTTGTTTGAGGTGATTAAGTGGTATTTTAGGGATTTTTGCCATTCCATTGACTCATTTTACAGAAAATTTCTTCTATTCAGGTGATCCAGATCCTGTTTTGAGATGTATAGTTTCTGGATTCTTTGCCAATGCAGCTAAATTCCACTCTACTGGAGCTTACAGGTAACTATATATAGTTCCAGTACAACTGTTGATTACTTGGAAAGCTCCTTTGATGAATAAATCTAAATTTAATCACCAAACAGATGCTTCTCTAGACCCTTGCAATTAAAAACATGTGGCAATTGATTTACTAAATATTTGAAGTTTTGTATTTGCAAACAGCTTCAATGTTTATCTCTTCTCTTTGGCAAATATAACTAAAGTTATTAATAGTGGGAAGCTGTTACTAGTAGTAATTAGCTTGTGTTTATTTAAGCAAGTACAGTTGCAGTGCAACAGTAAATAAATGCCTGAAATGCTACTTTTTCATTTAATGTAGGCATAACTTCTTTTAGGACATTAAATTATCAGTTGTTCCTTTGGCCAGGATTTAAGCCTGGTTTCATCTGTTCATTAAATGCAAATCTTATTAATTTACTCCAGCTCTTTCATTCTTGCTTTTATTGACATTCTTACTGGGGAAACGTTAAACAATAAATAGATGCACAGTCTGAAATAGTATCTTGCTTTCAAGGACTATCCGTGATGACCATGAGCTTCATATCCACCCCACCTCAGTGCTGTATGCAGAGAAACCTCCACGCTGGTAAGTTAAAGCTGCTTTTACTTGTTTGGGCATTTTTTTAAGGCAGCATCCAGACATGTTCCTGAATGACTTCTCTCCACCAGTGGATAAACAGATGTAGAAGGTCACTGTTCTCACAGAGAGAATCCAATTGGCATTTCCTTTGCCACATTTTGTAGGCAGTATCCAAATAAATCAGGGGAATAGAGTGACATTTAACTGCCAAAAATACGTGCAGAGTTTGGAAAGCAGAGCCAAGTGACTCTTGTTTAGTGGGCACCATATCTTGCACTGCGGATTGTTCTTTCAGTAGTCTCTGTACCTAGACAGAACTAGGGTTAATTTACTTTTATTAAGGCTATTAAGGAAATTCAAACATGTGCTGCAGTAATTGCAAATGGCTTGCTGGGAGAGGGCTTACACATAAAATGCACGATGTGAAAAGTTATGGCTGTCCAGCAGATTGAGGAAAGAACTGGTTGTACTTTTCCATCAGCTGGGATATTTTCATTCTATTTGCAGGTCAGAGATGCTCAGATAACAAACAAAAATGTGTTCCTAACTTTCAGGTCACCATGATCAGCCTGAAGTATTCGGGCTTTTGTCCTTCACTGCCTGTTGCTGGGACTTTGAAGGATAAACTTGGCCCAGTGTCATGGCTCGTGGCATCTTGTAAGACAGGAGTAATTAGCAACCTGAATGTCAGTGCTAGTGCATCCTGGGCAACCATCCTCTATGGAGGGCTTCAATTCTCTGTCTGTTACAGGTGTATCAAAAATGTGTTCTCATTCTGGTTTATTTTCCTCAGATTTCTCTTTAGTTGTATTAGTTGGCATGTCTCATGTTGCGTTTGGCAAAGAGAATTTTGGACTCACTCCTCTTTGCTTTTGAGAGCAAAATACCAATTAATAGGAGCCCACAAACCTCATGTGTTTGCAGCTCTGCTGCGTATAGAAGGCAGATAGTGACTTCTGGCTTTGGTGACTAACCCTTCAGTGTGGGGGTTTGTGCTTCCATGGGGAAAAGGACCTTCCCCACTGAGGGTGACCTCAGAAATAGGCTGTCTGTGCTGGTATCCTGTTCATGCTGACAGCAGGGATGAGTCCACATGGTTGGCTGTTTCTGTGTCTCTTGCCAGGAGATGTTCTGACAGGAGTTAAAGGTGATTTCTCCCTCTAATGCTTATCTTGCTTGTCTGCAGACTGGCGCCGGGGATACTCGTGCTGGGATTCATGCCCTGCTTGTTGTGGGCCCAGGATTTTGGTTCTTTTGACATCTTTCCTTATGATATTACAGAATAATTAATATTCTCTCTTCCAAAGTATCAGTTGTGAGTCCCCCTTGGTCCCATTATAAGAAATATTCTCTCTTCTATACCATATATGCATATGTCTTGGTAGTATGTGAAAGTAAAATATAATAGGGGCCTCTGGTGGTCTAGTGGTTAGAGTGTCTGACTCTCACCGCTGCGACCCGGGTTCGATTCCCGGCCCCCTGGGCAGGTGGAGCTCGTCAGCCGTGGAAGGCAATCCACCTAAGAGAAGGTCACTCTAAACAAACCTACATCCTGGGGACCTCACTGCCACTGTCCAAGCTTTGCTCGGCCCCGGCAGATGAACCTCAGGACTAAAGGGTGGGCTCAGTTCAGCGCACGCTGTGTCTCACCTAAAAAAAAATCCACTGCGCAGGCTGGAAGGGTTAATGACCTTTCCCAAATCTTCGCTCGCGAAGACTGGCCATTATATATATATGTGAAAGTGTTTTCATGGCAATCTAAAGTTGTCTTAATGGACAATACTCTGACCAAGCAGAGGGAAAGAGGTAAGAGGCCGAGTTACAACTTAAAGACTCTTGACACTCTATAAATGCCACCTCTGGCAGCACGTATGTGAAGCTGCCTAAATATGCTCTAGCTCATCTCTCCCTCATTACTTTACAGCAAACACTATTTTTTCTCCTTCCTCCTAGGGTAGTCTACAATGAAGTCATACAGACTGCTAAATATTACATGAGAGATGTGACTGCCGTGGAATCTGCCTGGCTCCTGGAACTGGCTCCTCATTTTTACCAGCAAGGAACGGTACGGAATCGGCATAAATCCCAAACGGTACCATTGCTGCAGCAGCAGCTCTTGTGTCTGACCTTTCTAAGTGTTTATGTTTCCTTTGTTGTCTATTTCATGGGACAAAAATTAAGTTGGTTTTGTTCATTTCTTCATTCATTTGTATTGATTTTAATTTAAAGGAAGAGGATAGTAAGTTGATGCATGAAAGGTTTTTCCCTATTATCCAGCCAACAGACAGGATCTCAGAGATACAAAGTGGTTCATTTCCACCCTGGTAAATTGAGCCTTCAACCATTTTACACTTGAATATGTGCACTGGACTTGGTAATGAGCCAGTGCTGTATCAAATCTGTTCCTGGAATAATTAGTCCTTTGATTCACATCCCATACACAACACAACATCCCACAGTGATATGACCTCTCCAGAGCCTGAAGTTTGGGATGAGGTTTTCCTTCGGGTAGGTGGTGTTGGGAAGTGGGACTCAATGGTTTGTTCAGATAAAACTTGAATTCCTTTTTGTAAGTGAAGAATACTTGTCTTGAATTTATTGCCTACCTTACATGTTCTCAAGGTAGTGCTGCAACTGTGTGGATATTCTGTGAAATTACATCAGAACCTAATTTTTACCATTACCATTCTTTTGATTTGATAGAGGTGAACTCAGTTTGCAGTATGACCTAATCATTGCTTTCATCCTGAAGTGAGTGGAAGCTCTGGAGGATGTTGCTGGTTTTGAGGAAATTTGTCTTTTCCAATTTGGTCAGTTATCCATATCAGCCAAAAAGCTTGGGTTTCCTTATAAAATGTTTAAAAATTAGAAATGTTTCTGTTGTGTAAAGCTTTGAATCATACATGTAAATTTTGAATAAGCAAGCCATTGCAAACCACACAGATTTATGTTAGTTTATAAACATTCAGACCCTTTTTCTACTGAAGGATACATCTTTGTGCTAGGAAGGGATCCCTCAAATATGAGTTTTTATTCCTATATCAAGTTAAACCCAAATCCCCAATGAATAGGATTCTGTGTTAAAACATGTTCTTCTACAGCTTCATCTTGGTCTCAGTCACTTATTTCTCATTCCAAATTTTGCAGAATTTCCTTCATATTTTTATTCCACATTTCTGTAGGTCTTTAAAAGCACAAAGGTCCAAAGGTCCAGTAACTGCAGAGTTGATACAGTAGTTAAAGTCTTGTCCTTCATGTGCATGCTCCTGGTGTTTGTGCAGATGTATTGTTGGGAGCACATCTATCTCCCTGTGCATTTTTACATCTGGCAACTTGCTTCCAGTAGGGAATTGTCCCTTTGCTTGCAGTTAGTGCAGAAGTGCTAGAAGATGTTATTTTACACCAAGCCAGAACATCACTTTGAGGTAGATGTGGATTTTTATTTCATAACTTTATTTTAGCTGTATCAGCAACAAGCAGAGGTTGGGAATGAATATTTGTGTAAGAATTTATATAATTTGGGATTAAAGACTGAAAGCATTCTAATTGATTTTTTTTTTTTTGCTAATTGTGGTGTGCCTGCTAAGCAGACTTTCTGTTCTTTTGCAGCATCTTTCCTTGAAAGCAAAAAGGGCTAAAGTAGATGACCACTGACATGGCTTAAGTCTTGTGACATCAGAAGCAGAACCTACCAGTGATTCCAAGCTGGCTACAGTCCATTCAGCAGTCAGTTCATTAGCAGTTTGATCTTCCACCAACTTAAATGTTTAAATGCCTGCCAGGATCTGTAGGGGTTTATGCATGACCAGTACACTGTAAACCTACGTAGAGCTTGCATTGTGGACATTTTATTCTTTGCCTACTTGACCACTGTTGTTAATCTGGGCATGTTGCTCCTTTTAAATAGGTAGAAAAACAATTTAAAAATTAAGCAGACATACAAGACCACAAAAAAATTGAAACCTTCAAGAAAGAAACAGATTTCCTGGAGTGGTACAACTGCCTTACGAGTGTGGGGAATAGGGTACCCTGCCTCTGTTACCTAGAGCACTGTGACCTACACCAACAAAACTGAGCCTGGCTCCTACCAGCAGGAGCTCAGGGCAATCCACTACTCCTGGAGGTGCAAGGTGCTGCCATGGAAACATTGATTGCATGTTGGACCATCCCAAACTGGTGCAGCTTGTGCTCCCAAGCAGTAAAAGTCTCCCTCCTGAGGTGGAGCTGCCCCATTCTCTGTGCTGAGCAGTCCTTCCGTGGGCAGCTCCGACTGAAATGTCTTGTTTCTGCACATGAGAGTTGCTGTTTGGGGAGGGGGAGGAAGAGGAGCTCAGTATTTTTAAGAAGGATTAATTTTTGGCCAATCAGGAGACTAAACATGTATATTCCCAAACAATCAAGTTCACTTTACTCTTTTTTTTTCCTGCAGGAGAAAAATTCCTAGTCTCTCACTGCTTGGCAGTATCAGTAAATTTCATTAGGGAGATATGTGGAACACTGTTTGTTTAGTCTCTGTTGTTCAGTATGGAAGGAAATGTTTTGTACTTTCCTATAACGAACACAGTCCTATATATTTCTTTTATTATGAATCTGTTCTTTACTGCTTGGGACTCACCTTCCTATGTTACTGAAGAGAAGGATGCTCTGAACAGTTTCTGCTTTAATCAGGATTCCATGACTACTTTTCAGTAAGGAACTATGCTTATTTGTGTTCTAACAAAATAGCTTGGATACATGTATTTAATTATTTCCATTTTCCATTTTTACCTATTAATATTTATTTTAGAGAGATATTATTTGAAAATTTTATTTTTGTAAGGCAGCTGATTTGATAATATGTTTTTGGCATATTAACTATTTTATTTTCTTTTTTTAAAAAAAGTATATAAATAGGCAAAAACTTCTGCATAGAACAAATGCCTTCCTCATTACAGGACTGCCTCAAAAACTTTCTTGAGAACTTCTTTACCTTCTCCCTTCCAAACACCTGCAGAGAGAACATGTTGTGCCATGTGCACTGTGTATCTCTTCAGCGTCCCGACTGCCAGCACAAACAGATGTACCAGTCTCCAGGAATGGCACCAGCAGCATGAAAACTGTGTCACCTTCCTCCCTGTTGTCCCTGTGACCTTCACCTTTGTATAAATCTCTTAGAGTGGAAGCTCTTTGGGGCAGGGACTGTCTCCCAGCTGGAGCTGAGAGCAGTGTTGGCACTTACTAAAAAGATTCAATTTGCAGGTTTTTTTCTCTTAAAGGCCTGGAGAAAGAACTGAATATGAAGACTTGTAAAATGTCCGTGTTTCTCTGTCCTCTGGAAGTATTCTTAAGAAAAATAAAACCATTGAATCGAAGCAGTTTGAGAATTCATCACTTCAGTGGGTGATTTCCCAAGGTACTGTGTGTTTGTACTGGCCTGGGCTGTCAGTGGGTGGCTACTACATTTGCCAGTTCTGAGAATTTTGGGTGGTTCTGGAGAACTCTCTTCCCCAGATGTTCTTTTACCTGGCTGTACAGCTGCAAAAATTTTCTGTAAGAAAGACTGTGACTCTTGTGGAGTTCAGAACCCAGGGATGTACAAGCTTTGTCAAATGCTACAAGCAATTTTACTTCTATAAGAATGGGTGCAGTAGGTCTTTGTAAACAAAAAAAGAAACTAAGGCTTGTCTTTTTAGCAGTTTTACAAACTGTTGAGGTATCACCAGCCACAAAACAGGCAGACTTTATACTAGAGATGCAGGCTAAGAATAAATGTTTTTAGGATCCAGATTAAGGTCACCTTTAGAGAGAAAGTCCTGCTTGCATCAGAGGTATGGACCCTTTGAAGGCGTTTGAAGGCACAGACCCGAAACTTAAAAACCCCTGAAAATCTCTTTGCTTTGTCAAGCTTTGGCCTACAGCTGTGCTAGATTTGTACAGAGCATTATGCTTTAAATAGCCTTGATTAAGGAGGTGGGTTACTGCCTTGTTGTTGGCTCTTTGCTGCATACACAGTCTGTTGTGGGGGAGGTTGAAGTCATTTGTAGATGGTTTTCAGTAGTTTATAAAACATTTGAGGATTTTATCTCTGGCTTTTAGAGAATGAGGTTAAAATATTAGTCTGTTGAATCAAAATACTGTTTGAAAAAGAAGTCATTCTTTCACTGACAAGGAAACAGATTTTTTAAAAGGTAAATTTACAATTCATTGATGTCAAATGACTGTGGAGAAAAAAGGAAGGTACACTCCTCAAGCCCATCAGAAAATGCTGTCAGTGTTTCTACTCATGACTTCAGTACTGTCAGCTCTAGAATAAGATAAAGCTAAATTGGAATAAAGGTTCAGCCAAGATAATTATCAGTTGAAATATATTTCTCATCTTGTAGATTAAAAGTAATTCTGATAAACTGATGAGAAAACAGTCACAGCTCTTCCTGGTTAATCTGAAGAAAGAGACGAGTAATTAAAAGTCTAAAATGAAAAGGGACAAAAGTAAGGGAGGGGTGAGTGCCATGGCTTCTCCATGGTTTGTGATAATGGATAAGAGGATGTGTAACTGAGCCGTGCACACACAGCAGTGTTCTCTGCACGTACATCAAAGTGATTGGACAGAACCTGTTTCTAAGGTGAGTTAAGTTTATGTGTTACAATAAGCACATTACAGACAGGCATCGGGAAAAAATGGGAAAAAGTGGTAAGTCAGGTAACAGGTGCCTTTAAACACAATGAAAGTGGTTTCCCAGAATGGGATATCTGTGAGACTCATTCTAGATCTGGTGGGTCAGAGCTCTTCAGGCTCTTGGACAAGTGGAAACAGTGAAGAGTTTCTTGTTACAGCAAATGGAAAAGCTGGAGGGAGATGTTAAGATGGGGAGAATATTGGAGCAGCAGTGCTGCAGGAAGGGTTGGCAGGGCTGTAAGGCACTAGAAATGTTTTGGTAATTCTAAAGTGTTCTGTGAAGAGGGAGGGCTGGGTTTCTTTGACTCTGTTGGGAGCCTTGGTTGTAGGGAAGGAGGGAGAGAAAAGAGCAGGGAAGCAGAGAGGTACCTGCAGGGAAGGTGCACGTTGGTGCAGGGTGTCTTCATCCTCAGTTCACATGGAATTTGTTTTACAACAATTGTTTGTGCATTGCTGGTTTGCTCCTCTGGCTGCTGAGCAGGAGGTCACTGAGCTGCTGGCTTGGCTGGTGGGAGACTAAACTTCAGGAGCTGATTGGAAAATAATTAGCTGAGCCAGTACTGCTGTGCTTTGTGTGACTTGCAGTGAAACTCCTGACCAGCCATCCTGGAGTCAAGGACTGGGCTGTGTGTGGGGGGCCAGCAGCTGCTGCTGATTCCCTCTTCAGAACCCCCTCCTTTGGAGCATCAGTGAGCACTGGAAACTGTGCTCACCCCAGGACTCTGGTAAGTGTCACTTCCTGGACTAATTCATCACTTTCGAGCAATTCCATTGAAGGCAACTTGGAAGCAGTGTTTATTACTGTAATTTAATAACTTAATGTTAATCTCTGTCAAGTGGCTGTACAATCACTAAATGGCAAAGAAAGTCAACAGTACGACTCAGCATTTGAAGTAAGTTCCTTTATTGGGACTTGGAATAAACAAGTTGCAGGATGAAACATAAGTAGCATGTGGGAAAATAGTCCTCGTATCCAGTTTTGGGCTCAAAACTGACTGCACTTTGAGAAAGGTGCCAGTAGATGGCAGGCACCGCTTTCAAGTAGTATCTCAGGGGAAAAAGTAATGGGCCAATTCTTAACAGTTTTTCTTATTCTTCAGTTTTAACATTCAATTAGAGCAATGGTGAGAACAGGGCTGCAGGTACACGGTTGGCAAGAGCAGCTGCTGCTCTGGATCTGCTCTATGTCTTCCTGCTGTTCTCCATCCAAAACTTTTGTACAGATACATCCAAATTCTTGTCCCTTTGTCACAAAGTCTTTTTGAGTCTATTTAAAGGTTGTCTTGTCAGTGCGAGGAGTGGAATACAGAGGGAAAATGTATTGTAGACGGAGATCCCAGGGACTAGGAAAGCTGAAATATATGGGAACCCACTACTCAGTCACTTGAGTGAAGTTCCCATTAGGGTTTGGAGACTTTCCAGGAGCCCTTCTACCTAAGCAAGCAATAATTTCTGGCAAGACAGGTGTTCTAGGCTTTGCCAGAATTCCTGCACCAGGTGCAGTGAGAGGAGAGTTGAGCTGAGCCTGACAGAGCTCTAAGCAGGGCAGAGCCACGCTGATGGCACCCAGCAGAGCTGTGGAGGGAGCTCAGTGCCTGTCACCAGCACAGGTCTTCCCAAGGTGGCTTCTCCAGGGACAAAAACCTTCAAGGAGTCCAGAGGTACTATAGATCACTTTGGAATGGGCTGTTTTGTATATTTTTAAGAAAGTTAGAAGATAAACATTCTGTATCCACCTCCTCTCTCCAGAATTTTTTTCTGGACTGACTTTTTGGTTGGACACAGAAAGAACTGGAGCATCTGAATTTGCTGTTGACTTTGTCTCTCTCTTTGTAAACCCACTTGTAGTTCATTTTACTGAAGTGTAAATATGAGTGAAATTTTACCTCCTACATCAGAAGGAGACTGCAATATCTGTCAGACTTATTGACACCCACAAACACGATGCTTTCTGGAAGGCAAAAATGGCTTTGGCAAGTGGGTTAGCGTGTTTGGAGTTCTCTTGCCAAAGCTGGTTCAAACAGTTTGAGAGAAAACTCTTCTCTCTAAAACTGGAAGGAGCAGATTGCTGACATTGATATTTCTCAGTGCTGACTGATCTTTAAATGCTGTGCTTGATTTTAGTTGCACTTTTTTCCGCACTTTGATTTCTCTGTTAAATTCTGGGGACTATTTATGTAACTTGTCTCCCTTTAACTTCTCCTTTGTGGTGACTGGAGGAATAGCTATGAGAGGAGAGAGTGAGTCTTCCTTCTGTCCCTTCTTCTACCATGGCTGAGTGGCAGAAAGTAGTTTGCTACACACCTCTCCTCCTGTGCTTTTCCATTGCAGAAAGATGCAGACGTGCAAGGGACTGTTGTTTCCCCTCCTTTTCTATTAAAAAATAAGTGAAAAAGCAGGGTGAAACTTAAAAACACAGATAAAATGCTAGAATATTCCTTAGGAAAAAAATTCAAAACCTTTTTAATGAAAAGTTTTCAGGGAAAAATCCATGAATTAAGGTAATGGCCCTGTCTGCAACTGCCCAGCTGTTGATATTTGTCTCTCCAAGCTGTGCTCTGCACACACACACACACTCACAGCAGTCCGACTCACTGGGCCTTGGTAATGCCATGAAAATGCCCTTCTAGAGACTTGCAACATTTCTCATTTGTTCTGTGAGCCTGTGTTGTTTTGGCTGAGGGGTTCATGTGGCACAATCAAGGTGGGAAGCACTGAGAAAGCTCCTGCTGTCAGCAGGAACTGCTGTTAAAATCTTGGTGCTTACATGATGCTGAAGAGGTGATATGGAGCTCCTGAGTGGAGCAACACGTGGCAAACACATAATGAAAAATAGCAACTGAATCAAAATTAATTATTACAGGGAGCAGCTTTTCTAGACAGTGTCTTGTCTGAGTAGCCAGGATGGTTCAGAGGTTTGGAAGCTCTTTTAATGTCTTTAAAGATTAAATCCCTCCATCGCTGTAGTGTAAACTTGCATTAGTTATTTACAGCTACCTGCATGAAAGGGCTCTGGGCATGAGTCAGGGATCTGTGAGGGCTGACTTTTGAACATCTGGCTCCTGCAGTGGACACCACAGCCTTGTGTAGGTGTCTAATCTTCCATGCAATGCAAAGGAACTATTGATACCAAAGGATAAGGTGCATGGCATTCAGTTTGCTTAGTGGGAAGCTAACTGAGATACCTGAGATAGCCAGGTAAAAGCGAGTTTGAGGTGGTTGTCGTGGTGGGAGCTCAGCTCTTTGGGGCACTGTGGAAACTCTCATGGGACTGAGTATCTAAAATTCTCCCATTAGGTGATGTAGACATATGTGACCCAGTTCCAAAGCTGGAAAACCAGTTGTATTCACTGAGGAGACTGTGGTGGGACTTTCAAGTCCTCTTCAGTCACAGTAACACTCTTCACCTCCAAGAGAGAAGCTGAGGGTGCAAATGGGGGCACTCTGCACCCCCAGAGTACAGATCAGCTCCTCCAGCATCTCATCGCCTTGGGGGGAGGAGTGTGGCTGCAACTCTGCAAAAGCAGCTCCCAGGGAGCAGAGAGCCCCAAATCCTTGCACAAGTGCTGTTTGTGTACTTGGTGTGAGAGGGATATTGGACAGAACACCTTGCTGGGGGTTTGGGCCATGGCAGGAGCTGGGATTGGAGAGCCCGTCCCCATGAGCTGGGCAGAGCTCGGAGTGTCCAGCACTGGCACTGGGGTTAATGGTGAAGGCTGGGGAGCCTGTGATGCTGAGGGCAGGGACAGCAGGGCTCGGAGGCACTCAAGTAACAAATTGAACAGTGAGTATCTTAAGATGACTTTGGTTTATTGTCCAGATCAGGTCAGCGGAAAAAATATTGGGAGACTGAACAAAGAGACAGGCTGCTTTAGCAGATAAATGGACTGATCATTTCGTATTGAGGAACAATCTCTAAAACATAGTTTACTGCACAGCTGAGGGCTGAGGCATTTGCTGATGCCAAGAGCTCCCTCTCTGACCCTCGGCACGCGTGGAATTAAATGGCGCGGTGTTTTTTGATGGTTAAACTCTCCGAAGAAGACACTCCATTTGTTACCAGGGCTCTGATGAAGTAAAGTGTGGTTTATATGTACAAGGCCGGCCTTCAACTCATCTCAGAATGAATGGAGAGGTAAAATTGAATTTTACACTCCTGCTGCTATGATTAATGTGCGGGCTCTGGGATCCCTGGCCGGCCGCAGGAGGGCAATGCAGGCTCGCTCTGCGGGAGCCTCCGCCCCCACTGATGCACAGGGATGCCGGGGAGAGGGGAGTCTGCAGAAATGAATGGCTGGGGTGAGAATAAACCTGGTAGAGCAATAAATTCCCCGTGTATCCGTCTCAGTGCAGCCCCCCGATGTGAGGCTGCACCTGACAAAGGAATAAACTTGTTGGATGAATAAAAGAGTACATGTACATTAAATCAGAGAGTCTAATGGCAGGGACTGAGAGCTGCATGCACCTCACTGAGGAGTGGGAAAACGGGTAAAGCTGCTGGAGGGAAGTGCTCAGAGTTTGACAGGGATGTGCAGGGCTGGAGAGCTTTGGGTGGCCCTTCAGCTGTGTTGCTCCATCCTCTAGGATGGCTCAGAGGAAGGCACAGTAAGACCCCAGGGGGTTGGAAGCTTCTCACAGGCAGGAGAGAGACAAGCTGCCCAGCAGCCCTAGGTCTGTGTGTTGTCCTCACCCACTCCAGGAGCAAAGGAGTGTGTGAGACCTGTCCATAACTTCCTTTGGGACTGAGTGGCTTCAGCAGAAGCGAGTTGGGAGGCCAGGATTTATGAAGCACCCTTGCACTGAGGAGAGGTAATCCCTGCAGCACGTGCCATTACACTCTTCTTCCACTCCCTGGGACTCTGGTTTTCCCACTGGGCAGAGAGGCTTGCTTGCCTTATTCCTTTCCCACTAGTCCCGGTGGGGAAACAAGCTCCTGTGAAACCCTTCATGGATAAAAATTGTTCCCTGGCCCTCCTGCATGTTCTGGGCAGTCCTGCTGCTTCATCTACAGAGTGGTGATCACCTCCTTTGCCTCCATCCTGAGCTTCCTCAGTGAGAGCTCAGCTGGATGGTCTGCAAATAAATCTCCCCTTCTGGTTAATCCCCGGGTGGAGGGTCTGATCCAGCTCCACTCACTGCTCAGTGCACCAGCTTCCTTTTGCAGCATTTGAACCAGTGGTGAGATGCTCAGCTGTTAAAGGGTCATGTGTTTATTAAAAATAAACATTTCAAAAGGATTTGAATTCTGATTTCAATCAGGAAATTGTTGGACTAAGTACTGCAGAGGAATACTCCTATGTTAATGCGTGTAATGGAATGTTTTTCCTGATTTGCTGTACTATTTTTCCTAAAAATGGATAAATTCAAGCCAATTATGTACAATAAAGGTAGAACAAGGTAAGCAATTGCCTTTCCCCATCTCTACATCCCTGAGCTCAGGACTTCAAAAGGCTAAAGATTAGAGTTGGTAACAGGAAAACAACCTGGAAATCTGTTAGATCTGAAGCCAATGGACTCCAACCTGTGTGACTGACAATAGAATCACTGATTCTTTAATTTTCTTTTTCCTTGATAAACTGAAATTTTACATGTCAAGTATCATGTGAAACATCTTTTACTTTGTAATTTCCTGTTGGAATGCAAAGTCAGAAATACTGTTTTGGACAACAACAGATTGTTGTTTGCTCCAAATCCAGGCTGGGATGAAAGTTGCAGTCTGAGGGTGCCTGTTGCCTGAGCACATCATTCCTGGGGTAGATCTGAGCCCTCCATCCCGGGTCGGGTGGTGGGACTGGGGGGGGGACAGGTGGCTTTCAAACATCTGCTTCAACTCAGCATCTCTCCCCCAGCCGTCCCTGTGGGCACCCGCTGACAAACAATAAACAGCTGAAGGATAACAATGAGTCAGGTGAAAAAAAGGAAATTGTTTTTTTGACAATCTGCTGTTGGGAGCGAGGAGGCAAAAGACCCTGTAAGAATAAAGAGCCCGGGAGAAAGGGGATAAGTTAACATTAAATGGGCATGTGGTGACAGGGAGGGAAATGGTGGGACAGCTGGAAATGCAGCAGGAGTGGGGAGAAAATCGATACGAGATAAGCGTTGCAGGGGTAGTGCTGTTCATCAGGTGACAAAGTTAAAGGCAGAGAGACACTAAAAGTGAGAAAATATCACTGACCCCCTGCAGTATTGATCAAACAGCTGGGACACTCAAGGCCAAAGTCACTAATAAAGTGAGACATATCAGCAAGAAGCCCATGAGAGCAGATGAGTTGGCTTCCGAAGGTCTTAAAAATAAAAATAAAACATATCTGCAAAAGTTCTTGTTAACCATCTTCTTTGTCTTGTTAAGTGCAAAGGAGACAAAGCAGCTTTCTTGGGAGGCACAGCCAGGGAGAAGAAAGACCTGAAGATTTGCTGTGTTATTAAAAGGGGGGTTGAAAACTGAGGGGATTTTGTGGTGCAGAGGAAAGAGGAGCCTGTAATGCTGGGGAGGGACTGCAGTTCTGTCAGATGCTGCTGCCAGCTCTGCCAGGACACCTGCAGGAGCTGACTGAGCTTTGGGTCATGGCCCAAAGCTTAAATGAGTCGGTCTGGCCACCTGAGCACCTGCAGTGATACCTTTGCACAGCTGCCAGCAATGCCCCACAAAGCCTTCACTCAGCTCCAGAGGGAAGATCAGGTGATTTGCGTTTATTCCTTGCCTCTGCCCCCTTAAAATGGCTGAAGTTGTGCCTGGAGGATTTGATGCCCTCATTTGCTTTTTGAAACAGGTTCAGGTCAGCTTGGTGTGGGCACAACTCACAGCTATTCTTGACCACCTCGTGAACCAAAACTTGCCCCAGAGCTGGCCAAGAGGGAGCTTGTGGCAGTGCTGTGTGTTGGGAACTGCTCCTGCTGCTGTGGAGCTTGCCTTGTGGAAGCAGAGGTCTGCGGGGCAGAGAAAAAGCCTTGCGTGGAGTGCAGACCCCTGTTCCAAATCCTAGACACTTCAAAATGTCTTTTTATGCCGAGTGGACAGTGTGAAAAAAGAGAGGTAAGTGTTCCTATAATTTCTGGCTTTTTATACAGGACATTCCAATTAGTTTGTCTGAAGGTATTGAGAAGTGCAGGTGACAGTGTGGCTGTCACATGTCTCCTTCTGGACCTGAAGTCCACCCCGTAACTGTTTCCCCCATCCTTGTACCCCCTCCCAAAGGGCCACCCCCTGGTCTGCTGCTCACATGGAGCCTTTCCCAGCGCTCCCTCCTAGAAAACACCACTTCCTTCTGCCTGAAACCAGCGGAACCCGAGGGCCTGGGCAGTGCCTCACCGAGGCTGCCCAAGCAGGGGGATAACAGATGATGTGCCAGCTCTGGAGCCCTGTGGGTGCTATCAGCCCCACACTCATCCTGCCGTTGGTATGGTAACAGCCTGGAACTGAGGGGAAGGCACCGTCCACAGCCCGCCCGGCTATTTGTACTTGTCTAATTATTATTACTCTTTGCATTTGCTTCCAGTGGATGAGTAATGAAAGAGGCTTAGAGGGAAGCAAAGGTACAGGGGGAAGAGAGCAGTGGTTTGTGGGATGGGTATCTGGTCTCGGAGAGGAGGACATTCATCTTCCCGGGCATCCAAAGGCAGCCCTGGCTGCTGGTGAGTGGCATTCACACGTGGGTGCCTGAGTGGGCCTCAGCCCATGGGGACTGACAGGGCTTGGGCTGTGGTGGTGTTTAAGATTGTTTTGATCCATAAGTGCCAGTTATTCATGTTTTGATTTCGAAATATTCACCAAGCCAGTTGTTCTGAAAGTAAACCATCTCCCCATGAGACTTTAAGAGATGTTAAAAGACTTCTCAGATCTTGATCCAAGCTGTTGTACTCGTCCTTGATAGCTGAAATCTCCCCCTTTTCCTAAGAGTTAAACTAGATTAAACAGTCACTTTCTCCTCCTAAAGCCAAAGGTAATTCTGGATTTTTCAGGGCAGAAATCTTTATCCAAACTGGGACAGTAGATGTAGCTCTATAACCAGACTTCTTTGGTCAAGCACTTTGGTGTAAAGCACAGCTGCCCTTGGGGCACGGTGCTTTTGTTAGGAGTTCCATAGTCTTGTCCAGGCTGGGTGTAATGGTGGGGGGGAAACTGAACCCTGAGGTGTCTCTGTGTGTCTGTGTGCCTGAGTCCACCTGCCTTCTTGCTTGTTTGCTTTTTCCTCTTGACCTGGTAGTTCCCAGAATACTGCTGCTGACCTCCTAGAGAGATCCCTTCTGTGTTTTCCTACAAATTTGGAGTTGGTTATCCTGTTTTAGTGAAGTCCAAAGTATTTTGGCCTCCTGCAGATTTAGAGGGGTGGGGAGAGGACAGGATGTTACATGAGAGTGGGGTATTAATTCCTACTTCATTGAGAGATGTGTAAATGAGAGATCTGGATGTGTCAAAATAGGAGATATAGCCTAGAATCAGTTCAACCAAGCTTTTGTTAATTGAGCATTTTTATCTGTGTCTCACATACATAATCTGTGGTGCCTTTAAGCCCTTGCAATGCTCAGTCTAAATCCCTGTATCCATAATGGGGGTGGATTTCTTTGGCCACAGCCACGTAGCAAAGAGCAGATTGTACCTTATGTGGTAGAGCTTTTATGTGATGCAATAAATCTTCCCCTTGTTTTGGGTGATACTTGAACATCTAGAACCAAGAAAGCTGAAAAATGTATAGTCTGGCTCTTTTTGTCTCACATGTGTGACTTACATGTGGAGTATTTATAGAGGCATCCATAAATACACCATAGAATTCCTCCATTGCAATTCAGGAATTTTAGCAAGAGTAATTTTTATTCAGTGGAGAACATGCTTTTATGCAGTTTTTCTGGTTTGTTTTTCTTTTTCTACCTGTTTTTTGCCTGCTGATTCCCAAGAGGAGGTTTCTTGATATCTGCACAAGCTTATATCTTGTCCTAACCTATGATTATGGGGAATTTCATGCTTATATTACTCTCAGTGGCTGTGGGGGAAATTTGGGCTGTTCTAGTAGCCAAGGCTTCCACTGTTGATCAGAGCTGTGTTCAGCAAGGTGAGGCTTTTGCAAGACAGTCAAACACTTCTTACTCTGCTCCAGAGAGGGCAGAAGGTAAAACCAGCAGCTGATGTTTTACTGTTTAGTGTGCTCTTGGTTTGTACAAAAAAACAGTGTCTTCTTTCAGTATATGAACAGTTGTATGAGAAGGAAGATGCTGGATCTGGACTGGAATGCTGGAAAGTAAAGGGGTTCCTACCCCAGGATAACACAACTTTGTACAGAAAGTTGGTATCTCGAGCAGAAGCTTTGGAGGGTATTTGGGAACCAGTACAGCCAAAGCACAATGTGATCAAATACAGGTTTCCCATAGTGAAAACAAAACCTCTCAAAGACCTTTTCCTGCCTCCCCTCTCTTCTGGAGGTGTGCAGTGTATTCCCTGTAACACCCTAATCTTTGAGGAGCCTAAATCCACCCTGGTGAAGGCCACCAAAGCACTCTGCTGGGATTTTGCTTGGATGGGTTTGGGAAGCAGTTTTTTTTCTTTGTACTTTGACAGAATAGTTCAGAATTACTGTAATTCCTGGTGGGTAGGCACCAAATCAACATTTCTTTTCCTTGAGCAACCCATTCTGTAAACTGCTAATAGCCTGGAAAACCAAAGCCATCCTTTCTTTTGGGAAGAGGAAGAGTTTTGAAGCTCCAGAGCAGTAAAGACATTGTTTCTCACAATCAAAAATCAACACACTCAAGCACAAGATCTGCTCGTGCTTGAACACTTCTGGGTAAATGAATTGGAAGATTGTTGGCTGAATTTCCCAGCCACTCCAGCCCATGGCTGAGCACCCCTGCCCTCCCCTTGCCCTGGTGCTCAGGCAGACTCTGACTCAGAGAACACCGAGGCCACACTGAACTTGCCCCTCCGGTTACATGATCTGGGAAGGGAAGAAACAAAAGCCCTGGGCTATAAAAGGCCCCAACACAAGCCCGTCCAGGGGCACGGGGTGATAACAGCCAATTATGATGGTATTATAAAAGATGGCATTACAGCACTGGGAGTATTGATTGAACCTTTGGCCATACAGACACTGAAAGAGAGAGAAGGAATGAGTGTGAGATCAATATATGCATCTTTAGACCTATTTATCTCTGGGTGATTTTTCCATTCCCCTTCCTGTTCGATATGGCATAATTTACCTTCATAAAGTGTTCAGCGTCAGGGGTCCATTATCAGAGTAATCAGTTTTGATTAGTAGAAAAAGGGTACAAAATTGTTTAGCCTCTAGATAGAACTGTGAAGAGTGAGTAAACTATGCTTGACAGCACCTAATGCAGTTAGAATGTAGACTTAATTTGATTTCAATTCTTTATGGCTTTCTGTGATTTCAAGCATCTATTGGTTTGTTAGAAAAATATAATAGGAAATGGGCTGTGGCACGTGGGAGGGGAGAGGGAGGAGAGAGATAATTTAAGTTTGCAGGATGCAATTTTCCTCAATATAAACATTCTAATGCAATTTGATGCCTGTTGTGTTTTGGTGTGCGGGGCAGGAGCTTTTATTTTGCAGATATAGTTTTATCACTGTGAGGATACACAGGGGGTAACCCAAGCTGAGTGACTGGATGTTTATTCCCAGCTCTTTCCCTTGAACTGTGCTTAAGCACTGGCACCTTCCTAACTTGGGCTTGCTCCTTTTAAAATGCAGTGGAAAATCCTGTAAAATCCATTAATGGTGGCAGAGCTCTTGGAGATCCTCTAGTGAAGTGAGGGTCCTGCTTTGAAGTCAATAATTGATCAGGATGTCATTAATGGTGCTGAGCATATCATTAGTGTCAGAGAAAAGCCAGTTAAGATTTTACCGGGCAATGACTTCACTCTGATTCTCAGGACAACCAGCAGAACAGCAGTACTGTAGGCTGGAAAGTACTAGCTGTTTTCCAAACTTCATTAATTAGATAGTTTGAATCCTCAGGCCATCTCAGTCCTGCCTGAAGCAACTGCTTCACAAGTAATGTTTCTGCCTCTCTCAGATGGACACAGAGGGACACGTTGTCAGTTAACAACATGACTCAGTTTTTTCCATCTCTGCCTTAGCTTTATGATGGCTGGGAAGAACTGGGAGTCTGCAGTCTGAGCAGGGTACTGATGCTACAATCCCAAATTTATTGACTGGATTTTTGATTGAAACAATTAAGAGAAAATAATATGAATTCACAAAACACATTGGTTGACACAAATCTGTGTTTATTAATAAAAAAAAAAAAAAAAAAAGGAAAAGAGAGGAGAAAACCCCCAAAAGCTTTTGGGTTTTTTGATTCCCTTTCTTTGCTTCTGTGTAAGGCCATTCCTCTAGTGCTCTGCCCTCCCTGCTGATACAACACTGCTCCTCTCAGCTTTTCCCTTTCATCTGGAGTTGCTTCCACAAGCAGGGAACTCAAGTGAGCTTGGCAGCTTTCAGCACCATCCTGAACTCACTGTTCTCACTGCTGTTCCTCAGACTTTGCTCCAATGTCCCAGGAGAGGGTCCTGGGGTGGTGGGATGTCCCAGTGCATCCCTGCAGCCCTGACTGTTGTGGGAGCGACGTGCAGGGCCAGTGCCCATCACTTTGGTGTTCAGCCCTGCAGCATGGCCCAGCTGGGGGAATCCACACTTTATTGGATGTGCTGCAGTCCCTGCTGCCCCCTGCTCTCCTTGCCCAGTAGACTGACAGGAGGGTTTCATTTTGGCCTTGTGTTAGATAAATAACCAGTTGTGGAGGGGTGAGATGAGGGAGCAGAGGAGGCAGCTGGCATGTCACCTCCAGCATGTCTGCAGCAGGCTGGGTCATTTGCAGCTGTAAAATTTGATGTGAATGTAAAATTGACAATAAAACCTGAGTGTGCCAATTCTCACTGCATTTAACTGATGCTTTCAAGCCCTTCTCAGATACCCATCTTGTTCTAAATCTACCCCACTTTTTTTCCTTCTCTCTTTTTTTTCTGTCTTCCAAGAGAACCTGAGCAACTGGAAGAAAATCAGACAGAATTCTTCAAGTCGGCCAATAAAGCCCAACAAGGGAGCAGCCTGGATCTTGTGCCCCCAAAGCTGAGCTGCTGGAGTTCTAACCCAGCTGGCACAGGGCTTTTGGTATCACATCTGCCTCTGCCCGTCCATGTGAGAGTCCCTTGCCCTGAGTGAATTATCAGTAACATTTTACATGGCATATTTATTTTTTGAGTTTTATCTGTAAAATTAGAGCTGGACAAATCCACTTGAATAATAGGATCTCTAGTCACAATTCCTGTAGTATTTGGTTTATACCCTCTAGTGACCAGAGCTTTTAATACCTTTTTCTGCTTTGAAATCGAGACAGTGTTGTCTGTTCTTGTGCTTTTATTGAGTCTTGGGATATTTGGGCTGGTGTTTATAATCCCAGCTCCTGGAGGCAAGTGACTGCAGGAGAATCTTGGCTTTTGTTTTAAGCGTTTCTAGTAATTGTGGTTTGTGAGAATGGCTTTAAAATGTGATCCGGCTCCACTGTAAAGACTCAGGAACCAGAAGGCAAATAAAAACTTAAGTTAAAAAAAGGCACAACCTCTATTAATTTTTGAGTTACTTGGGCTTTTTTTGTTTGGAAACTCAGGTCTAAGTAAGGAATTGGCAAGCAGCTACCATCAACTACAACACAAATGTTAGAAACTGCTCTCCTCCTCCTGTGTTGCTTCACTTGCTGCACATCCAATGCAAATCAAAGCAGCTGAACGCTGGGCTTGAAAATTACTTTTCTTGGTGAATTTATGTCCAGCTGGAAGTGCCAGTAGGAACTTCTGCTACTGGAATTGAGGAAATGCATCTTAGGGTCTAAAGGGATGGGCAAGAAGTGACATGACATGGAGTGGTTTGGATGATGGTTGTGGTCAAAAAAGAACTGACTGTCACTACCTGAAAAGTTGTAACTCTACCACTGCTGGTTTGGGGTTCTGTTTGTTTGTGTGTTTTCTTAAAGGCATGAAAATGGTATAAATTAATTTTTATGTCTTTTTTTTTTTTTTGTCAAACCAAAGTTAAGTTTTTGCTTTCTAAAGAGGAACAGGCTGAATTTGGGAGTTATTGCTGGAATGGGATGTTTCCCACCACCTTTTATCTGTGCAATAGCAGCTGGCCTTGCCCCACCATGTCCATGGGAGAGTTTTGTGGTGAATTTTAGCTCTGCAATTGCAGATCTCTGTCAGAAACTTCAGCCTAGGTGTGGATGGGCCAGAAGTACTAAACCAAAATTTCAGAGTGAATAAGAAGGATTTCTGTGACTGGTTTTTTTGGTCCATAGCCCAGCCGAACTCTTAAACACATGTGCAATCTGAACAAAGTGTGTAACATCTTAAATGAATTTGTTTCAGCTGTGTTCACGCCTTTCTGTCAAGTACTTCCCATGAAAATTTGGACTATAAAATCCTGCTGGTATGAAAGCTTTTTCTTCTATAAAGTTTAAGGTTGTGTGCAGCAGTATTCCACGTCCCAAAGTAATAGTTTGCATGTGCGAATCAAAGTATTAAGTTCACAGTTTCTGAGGAAAGCCAGTGTTTATTACGGGACACATCCAGTGTGTCACTTACCTGTTTAATCACAAAGCTGCCTCGTGTATTGTGGAATTGGGATCTGTAGAGTAGCAAGACTTGCCGCTGGAAAGAGGTTAAATTAATCGAGTACTTTGAATGTGATAAATGATTAGCTGATTAAAGGTATGTAATTTATTTTTTAAACAAAATTAGATGATAGCAGGAGGGATGTCCACATATATATATTCCTAGTCTTTCAGGAATTACATCTCCAGTGTAAAGATTCACAGATTTCATTTCTTTGGAATGGGGTAACTCAGATTTCTAAACATGAAAGGAATAACCAAAGTCTAAGAAAATGGATCCTGTTTAATAACTGAAGGTCATCAGCTGTGATGGGGAAGGGTCACCACATCTTCTGTCTACCAAGCTTTAGGATACATATATCTGGGGCTACATGATTTAAAGAGGTAACATTTTTCAGTAGTTAAAAGATGCCAGCTGAGTAAATAAATCCAGACCATCATGTACAAGTTCTCCTTCTTCCCAAAGCTCATTAGTGATAACAAGACTCTTGGCATTTGGATAATAAATCCATGAACTAAGGGTTGTTATAAGCAGGTTGAGGAGCTCAGATGGTGACATTGATGGTGCAAATACAATAACATTTGAAAAGAAACTTTTTGGAGGGGAGAGGAGGGAGGAGGAAAGGGCAGCCAAGTGTGAGAGCACAGGATGGGAGTTCCATCATCACATCCCTCCGTGGGATGTGGCAGCCACTGCCACACACTGCCTGTGTTTGCTGTGCCAGCCCTTTGAGACAGCCCAGTGAGGGGAGCACATGAGATAGGAAGAGGTGAGAAATGGGTATGTTCCCTGCCTGAACCAGTTTGTCTGCTCCCATCAGTCCCAGCAATCCGGTCAGATGGGTTCAGGGGTTACTCATGTCAGACAAGGCTCAGGGACTCCTGGCTATGTTCCCACTTGTCTCTTCCACCTTCACGTGTCTCCCTGCAATGATTTGCTTTGCAGTGAGCTGCCTGTGTGCCTGTTTGGGTTGGGTGAACACATCCATAATCCCAAAATACTTGGTGAAAAATCCATGCAGAGAAACGCTAACTCCTCCCCGAGAAGCAGTTGTAGACTGTGAGATATTCTGGACCTCACTGAGGCAGGGGCTACTTGTGATTTTTGGTAATAAACCACATTTTTCTTGCTGTATTATTAATTCCCACCTCCTTCATCAGGTATAGAAACTACGTATGTCTGCTCTCTGTGCTGCTCTGATAACACCTGGCTCTGCCACAGCCTTCCCCTTGGCCAGCAGAGCAAGAAAGTGCAGTTTTGAAGAAGCCTCTTTTGAAGGTTTCTTTGGGAGAGAAGGGAGAGAATAGCACATGGGCTGAGCTAAGTGGAGGACCAGTTCTGCTGTCCCTGCCAGGGCTCCTTGCAGATCAGTGCTGGCTGTGGGTTTAAAGCCAGCTCTCCTGGGTGGCTGAGAATTGTGAAAATAATGCTAGACTTTAATATTTGTTGTTCTGGGCTTTAATTTTAATTGTTCTGGAGAGCAAGTGACATGCTAGGACAGATCAACTTGTTTTCAGCGATGAGAAACAGTGAATTTGCCTATAAAATGCTCTAGATTAAAGATGCTTATCTCAGGAAAAATGTTAATTGTTTGAATGCTTCATGCTCTGGTACAAGGAGCTTTATTGGGATTCAGCAGTAATTTAGCAACTGTTTAAAAAGAAGTCCTCAGTCCAGAATCAAAACTACTTTAACATCTTTGTGGAAAAAGAGCAAAACAATGTATGACTTAGAAATAGTCCCAAAATAGTTCCTGTATGTCTGGTAGGTGGAAAGGTATTTTGCCATAATGGGATTGGAGTTTTGGAAGTGCCAGAAGCCTGGTTTACTGGAGAAATAGTACATATTCTTAGATGCCTTCAGCAATTGCTGTGGAGTGTTTGCAGAGTGCCTGGGAGGATATCAGCTTCACCTGGACACATGTTCTGTGGGCAATAGTCAACTTTTTGACTCTTGCCTTCTGTGTATTGCAGCTGGATTAATTAATTTCAAAGCCCAAGTCTTTTCCTCCCTAGATTTCAGGCCAAGTGTAATTAGCAATGTGGGTGGCAGTTTATATACAAACTAATACTCTTGGCCTTCCCCCCAGCTTCTAAGTCACTTTTGGTAACAGCAATCCATGGCAAGTGTGATCTGCTCTCTGATCAGGTTACAGCCCAGGAAGGAGCCTGAATTGAGTTTTTCTCTCATAGGACTACAGTGGAAAATAGAATCAAAACTAGCAGATAAATGAATAAAATCTCAAGGACAATAAGTGAATAAACATGTCTGCTAAGCAATTTGCTAAGAGGAAAATCTGGCATCTCTCACTTAAGGAGAAATAGTGAGGAGGAAATGTATGGAAACATTTCTGCCATGGAGACATTCAGCTGAGACTGAGCAGAGAGGGAGAAGCTCTGGCAGAAGTAGATGTGGTGCTTCTTAACGTGGTTTAGTGGTGGACCTGGCAGTGCTGAGTTAATGGTTGCACTTGATGATCTTAGAGGTCTTTATCAGCCTTAATGATTCTGTGATTCTAAGGTGGTTTGTAATGTCAAACACCAGGCTCTTGGTCTCAGTAATGTCAAACTTCACCCACCACAATGTATTTCTGAAGTGGGGGTGATTGATCCATCCCTCCCTGGCACTCTGACCCCAGTGGAGTTGGCTGTAAGGCTCTGCTGTCCTTGGTGACGTCAAAATTACCAACACGAGCCCAAATCACATTGTTTAGGAGACAAGGATATGGGTGCAGTCACTGGCTTTGCTTGGTGAGATCCCAGGAGATGCCCTCCTTCCACTGTCCACATTGATTTAAAATGGAAATTGGAATAATGCTAAAAATCATGCATTAAGATATTCTTAAGAATAACGTGTGCTCAGGCTGGTGTGCAGGGCCCTTTCCAAAGGCAGTGCTGCTCTAAGGCAGTTACTGCATTTCCTGAGGTTATGATCCCACATTTGGAGTTATCCCCAGACTGTCAGCCTGTAAGTCAGCCCAGGTACAGCCAGTCCAGAGCCTCTCAGAGGAGCTCTCAGCAGGATTTGGAGGGACCCATGAGGACCTGTTATTGGGCAGGAGCAAATGGCAGGATGTGTCCCGTATTTCTGGGGACAGAACAGAGTAAAGAGGGTCATAGAAATAAATGTATTTAATAGCACAGAATGAAACAACAGATTGAAATTGTGCTGAAATCCAGTTCTTGGGTTTTATAATCCACAGAAAGTTATTAACTTCAGAGACCCGTGCAAGCTGGAAAAAAGTAGTGAGCTTTCCACTCCATCCCCAAAACACAGGAAATTTAGAGCACTTTTATGGTGCATTTTAGGACAATGACCTGGGCAATATGTTCAGCTGCTTCTCTTGCCTCATAAAACCCAGTTTATACAGTCCTGGAATCAATCCTGTTCTGTTTTGGGCTTGCCAGAGCAGGGGCTGCCAGTGGAAGCACTTTATGATACAGAGATGAAGTGTCAAAGGGACAGACCAGAGCCATGGTGCTCACCTCTGTGGTCA
This sequence comes from Pipra filicauda, assembly GCF_003945595.2. NCBI lineage: Eukaryota > Metazoa > Chordata > Aves > Passeriformes > Pipridae > Pipra > Pipra filicauda. Next base: position 7,513,249 of record NW_024104643.1, on the reverse strand, counting down.
ATAGGAAAGGGATATTTAGACATAAATAACCCTTGCTGTGGGACAGGGAGAGCCTCTCCCTGCAGCCCAAAGTTTGAGGGCAACTTTTCTGCACCCCAGGATCTGATCTTTTGAGTTTGTTTGCACTAGGTAGCACAACTGGAGCAAGAGAGACACCCCAAAACACCCCCAAAAAAGGAAGTTGAATGCCCTGTACATTTGACTTGACTGTGCGAGGGGTTACTGCATTTTGGGTTTGAGTTTTCTGTAGCACTGTTTGAGTGTTATTGTGCACCTATTGCCCCCAGAATTTTGCATTTGGAAATGCCAAATGCATATTTTCATTGCTTTACAGCTGCAATACATCAAGCTGCATAACTTTGTTTTTTTAGGGAATAAACCCCCTTTCTCCATTTCCAGATCTAATTCTGAATCTGTGTTTTAATGAGGTTTTCCAGCTCCCCATACTGAGTGTGCACCCAGAGCAAGAAGGACCAGACTGTCCAAAGGCTGGAAGGGTGGGAAGGTGTTGAATATTGCACACTTTGAGGCAAGTGAAAGCTGTGATTCCTCATCAAAACCCTCTCACTTGCTTGTGTTTTCACTCTGGACCTTTGATTTTTTTGAAGTCTGGTTTGTTTTTCCTTGAGCTTCTGGAGAAGCCTAAGGAGGAAAACATCTGGGCCATGGGAGTGCAAGGTTTGACTTCAAGAAGAAAAGGTTGGTTTGGGAGAGTTAATTCTATTTCAGTCACACAAATAGGCCAGTTTCTGGGTTAGCATTTGAACACTTATTTTAGCCAAAGTTGTCTGTAATTAATATTTCTGCACTTTTCTTGATTATTTAACTCTCCAGAGCAACTTTTCTTTCCATTTCTTCTTGCAGTGACACGGTAACTGGCATTGTGGCCACAACTATTGCTGTGCCTCCAGCCCAGCAGGCACAATGTGTCCATTCCTACCCTCCCACAGCAAAAGCAAAGGAGAAAAATTGGAATTCAGGTCCTGTCTGAAAAGTAAAAGGGACAAATTAGTTTCTTGTCGCTGCGCTGCAATAAATACATTGTCATTTTTATACCCCAGTGAATCATATTCTCCATTTCCCCCGTAACTATTATACAGTCTGCTGGCAGTACATCATTTTTTGGTAATTTTATTTTCACCAATTGTTTTATGAAATTTTTGAGTTTTATGGACACTAAAACAAATCTAGCCTGCGAGTATTATAGCCCTTTAAATCACCGGCAGGAAATCTCAAGGTTCCTCCAGACTGTGAGAGAAGGAAGCTTTAGGAAAGAAAGATTGCTCCTAGCTTATAAACTGAGCAAAAACCCAGAGATAAGTTTGTAAAAGGGGCATACATCATCACTGGCAAAAAGCAGGACGTAAAACAACATCTCTCCACTCAGCTCCCTTAAGAATAAAAATGGATTTTTATTTAGCAGAAACACGAAAGTAGTTGGGGAAAGGAACACAAAAGCTCTTCCATGCTTTCTTAACCATAACAATCCTTATTTCCTACAGCGCCACAGTGTCAGGAACTACCTTGGGGTTAGTTGCAGTCCCAAACCGGGGAAACCTGGCAAAAATCCATAATTCTGAGCTGAATGCTGGCAGCACTGGACTGAATGTGGTCCTCCCAATGCTGAAGTGCTGGCACCAGGGCACAGGGAAAGGGGATCATCTGGGTTCTCCTCTCTTGTCCGTAACCTTTGTTGATGTTTTTATGGCTAAAACATCTGGACTGTTTTTTGAGAAGGTTTTGCCAGTTGCACAAAATTTCAGATGGCAAATGGGAGGCAGAGTCACCCCAGAGATGTGAGTGAAAGCCCAGCCCAAGGAGGACACACAGAGACCCAGGGAAGCTGCCGTGGTCCAGCCTCTGCCTGACACAGCAGGTGGCTCTGGCCCTTCAGAAGAGTTTCTTGGCTTTGGCTTTCTGAGGAGCAGAAGGTTATGGTTTCCAAAACTTACGTCAAAACTGACTTGTGATATAATAAAAGCTGTTACTTTAATATTTTTTTTGAAAATAAGGCTTTTGTTCTCAATAGAGAGCTTCATCCACTTTGCATATTCCTGAATATAAGAAAGTAGAAGTAGATGAGACGGTCTTGTTTGAGTGGAAAAATTGAACAAGAACTTTCTTAACTGTAAATCTGACAGAGCAGATGAACAAGTTCTTACCCCAGTTCTGACCTGGACTTTGCAGTCTTGAATGATTGACTCCTTTTTTACTTTTCCATTTTTTATTCACATCTTAATATTTTTCAAGGCTTTGAAGATATATATATATATATATATTAAATATTTGGTTTGTGAATTGGAAGAAAGATTGTTTTTACACCAAATTGAATTGTTTTTGTTTCTAAGAAATTTTAAAAAATGTATAGTGGAAACCAGAAATTTGAAAAATGGTATAAAAATGGCTGTTCTGTCTCAGACCTGTGGTCCACTGTGGCTAGAACAGTATAACTGTATATTCATGTCATATCTACCTCGATATATCCTTCCAGCAATTTATTACATAGAACTTATGAGCCAACAGGAACATATCTGTTAATGACCCTTGATGGATTTTTCCCTCTGGGAATTTGAGTTGAACATATGTAAATTCATGACTTCCAGAGCATAATGTGGGGGTGACTCTGTAACATGTGATGTTATGGGAAAAAAAGTGCCTCCTTTTTCCTACTTTTAGACTCCCTGCCTGACTCTCTTCACCTGCTGCCCTACTTGGTGCTTTGCAGGAAGAGCAGGGAGGAGGCCAAGGTACAGTCAAGGCAGGAATGAATGTGCTTAGCATGCCTTGATCCTTCCAGGAGTTGAAAAACAGGGCATGATTGGAGAGCAGTTATGAAATTTGGGATATAGCTGTATTGGACCAAAGGGTTTACATCAGTGTAACTTGTTCCCTGATGGGAGGGCATCAACTCTGCCTATCTGAAGCATCTTCATGTCTCTGGTGCTTTAGTCATGCTACTGGCATTGAATGTTTTGATGAAAAAATGTTCTCCATAGGGTTTGGGTCTCAGCCTTCCCATAATCTGGCTCCGAGCTTTGGAAAGGGCTCTGCAAAGCTACAAGTGAATTGTAAGGAAGGGTTTTGCAGGGAGAAAGTGGCCATGAAAGAGGGGCCTGCAGCTCTGTTGACAGTGCTTGGCAAAGAAGAGGAAGCAACAGGGAAGCCCCCCAAAGCTACTGTGGTGGGTGGTGTACAGGGGGTGCCGTGTCCCTCCTCTGCTCCCTGGGGTCCTGCCAAGTTGTGCCATGCTCCTGCAGGAGATCTGCAGCTTCTGGGGCACGGGGTGAAGTGTTTTGCATGCCGTTTCTGCTTCAGGAATGTTCATCTGAACAGGTAACAGACACATATTGCAGTTTCTTTCTGTTGTACCAGCTCTCTGACATCTCTTTGAAAACAAACCCTGTCCCACTACCCCTCACCTCCTTCTTTGCTGCTTTCTTCTCCTTCCCTCTTCTCTTTGCAAAAAGTGCAGCTCTCAATTTTTTTATTTTTACTCTCTGTAGCTAAGTCTACTTTTAAATTTTTTTCCCTTTTATTTTTTTCTTCTGCCTGTTTAATCTCAACTCAGAGCCCCAGCGCTGGTGTAGCGTTACAACAGTTTTGTCACGTTGGCTGTCACTGTGCTGACAGCCCTGTGACAGCTGGCAGATGTATGGATGATGGATGTTTTCTCCCTTGTGCAAGGACGATGGGATAAAAGTGCAAACAAACCGGGTAATAGATGGGAAAAGCAGAGCAACGTTGATAAGGCCTGGTCCTCACTCTGTGATGTATGGGAAAGCAAGCTGTGGGCAATTTGTTTCAGAGAAATGAGGGAGTCTTTGTAGAGAGGGACACAAGGAAAAGAAGAAAAAAGGAGGGGGGGAGAAAATAAAGAAATAATAATAAGGGAGGGGAATACCTAAAGCTTGTCTGTGTTGTGGCAATACCAGCCCATTGTTATGGCAGTAGGCAAATTTCAAGGACAGGCTTGAGGTCTTTGGCATTCATTAGGAACCCCAGGAGGAAGTGGCCAGGCTGGGAGCATAGGGTTTGTCTTTGCTTCCCTCACCTCCCCTCTGGCTTGCCAAGGCACCTCCTGCCGTTTATGGTACCAAGGTGTCATCTGAAAGAGCAAACAAATGGTTCCACTGGGCATGGACAGACAAACTTCTCAAGAGACTCACTGTGAGAGCTGAGAAGTTCATACACATGTCCAGATTCACGTGGTGGTGCTGCTGCTCTCCCAGAAGCTGGGGTGGTTGTGAGCCAGGCTCAGCTCTGGAGGCTCTGACCTTAAGGAGAACCCTACCCATGGGTGCATTGCCCTCAGCTTCAGGCTGGGCCAAAGGGAATGCTGGTGGGGGGGGCTGGCAGGATGCACAACCCTGTGGGTAGGTCTGGCTATTGGAGAGAGTCAGGCATCTTCAGCAAGTGTGCAAGGAGCGAGGAGGATGCTCCTTACAGCTTGTGAGTATCCCTTTAAAATGCAGGGAATGTGTTCCAGGGCTCCCCTATGGATACTGAATGTTAACCCCTCGGTGCTCTTACTGCTCACATGGAGGTTTGTGCCCTCACACACCCACTCACCAGCAGAGATGTTTTCCAGATGCTGATGTCTCCCCTCACTTCCCTTCCACCTTTGGTTCTGTCATTGTCAGGGACTTATTTAGGCCCATAATAGTGCTAATTTATTACAGCACACTTTCTACTGTGAGTAAATAAGTCTGTCTCCCTTAAACTCCCTGGGCAATTAGAAGAATGAAAGACTGTGTCATGTATTAACATTTATTTTCTCCCAGCATTTATACAAGGCCATTTTCTTGCTGACAAATTGTGGGGCAAATTGTTCTCGAGGAAGTCTGTCAGATGGAAAGGTGTTATGATTAAACGGTTGGCATAAATTTAGATGACAATAAATCCTTTTATTGCATTAACTGGATTTATTTGCTTGCAAGTACCATAAAGGATTCAAAGAAACAATAATAAACAGGTTGATTTTGCACCTGCTTAAGGGTGATTAATATGCACTCTAAAAATAGAGTCTTCTTTAAAAAAAATCCATTCAGTCATCTAGAGGTTGCTGATCAGGAAATGAATGTAGAATCAGCTGTATGTGTATGGTAGCATTGCATTAGCAAAACTCCTGAAGTGAGAAAATGATCAGTGTATCTCGGTGCCCACCCTGCTCTTGTGACCCATGGGCTGTCAGAGTGGGAGGAGGAGACCTTGGTCCCTGTTTTCCACAGTGCCTACAGGTTTCCCTGCTTTATTTGTCCCAGCTGCTGGATCACCACCTGCCACCTTTGATGGCCTGTCAGTCTCCCTCATGCCCAGAGCGAGTCAGGAAAACTTAAGTCAAAACTAGTTTGGGGAAAATGCTGATAATTTGCAACAGGGATTTTTTTTCCAGGAATGTATCAATTTGAGTAATACCTTCAACTGGAAGGTTTTTTAGATATAGGATTGCACTGAATTAGGCTTCTGCCTTAACCCAGAGAGGCACTTCACACCCCCCTGGGGCAGGAGGTCTGGCTGGTTCAGATGCTCAGGGCAGGCTGTTCCAGAGTCCTGCTGTTGGAGGTTGTTGACCATTTCGGGTTCTGCTTCTCTCTGAATTTTACAGTAAGCAGTTCATGATTTGAAATCCTGAGCTTATTTATTACATCAATGGGTAGAGCTGACACCCAGGACACCCAGGAGAAGGCTCTCTCCTTCCCTCCTTGCTCCCTGCCTGCTGGGACTGGGAAGATGATCTGCTGCTTTTTCTTTCTTTTTTAAAGATTTCTCACGCAAGTGCAGAAAAGATTTCCTTCCTTCAACCCTGAACATTTTCACAGAGCAAGCACACCGATTTCTACACTATTCCACTCCCATTACTGACTTGTTGCATAAAATTTGTTGCATGTGAATTAATTTGGCACAGAAGTTTTCAAACGGGGATGTGTGGAGCAACGTGGCTCCTGTCACGGGCTGACAAGGTTATCTGAGGGTAATGAGGTAAATATTTTTCATCCATTAGCAGATTATAAAAACAGTGCATCATGCTGCTGCTTGGCATCACAGGGGGATGGAGAGCAGGAGGGTGGTTGTTAACTTAAGAGGGTAAGGAACCATCACTCATCTGGCTGATCAGGGAAACAGGGCTCCCAGTGACATCTCACTTGTGCTGAATGTGTGTTTCTGTTAAAACTAACTATTCTGATAAAAAAATCCACAGCAGCAGACCTCTTTGGATTTTCCATACACACCCTTTTCTTATCTTTTTTTTTGTTTCTGATTCTCATTCTCTCTTCCTGAGGGTTTCCCTTAAATTTTTATTTATTCCAGCTCCATAAAACCAGCACAAAATCTTGGAAACACCATGGACTGCATCGGTGCTTGCTCCATGTGCTCCCTTCCCTCCTCCCATATAGCCTGGCCTCCTTGTTGAGACCAAAAAGCATTTTTTTTCTCATTCTGCATTGACACCTCATCATTAATTTAATAAAAATTATTAATGATATAAATCATAAACTATTTACAATAGTGTTAAATATAGAGAGCTGTAACTCTACGTAGTTATTTTGTGCCTTTCCTGCAAAAAGCAGGACTCAAACTCTTTATGTGTAAAATGATACTGAGCCGTAACTAGCTTATAATATCACTGCATTACACTCTAGTTATAGTCATGAACACCACAGCTTTTGTCAATTTTGCTGGGTGGGTTTCCTTCTTACCATAAAAAAAGCACAGTAATTTTTAGTAGTGGTAGGTGGTGGCAGAAAAAAAAAAACTCTTAAAACACTTGTGATGGACTTGGCTGTGCAAAACTGGGACTCAATGTCTTCCTTGCCTGTCTTCTGGAGGAATTAAATTTTCCATTTCTCTGTACTTTCAGTGATGTCTCCTTTGTGTTTTGTTGCTCAGAAGTGTTGACTTCTAGGGTCTTTCTGGGTACCCCTGTATTTGGGGTGTGCTTTGGATCAGGGAGGGACTTCTGAAGCAAATCTCTTGGCCATCTCCACCTATAGGGATTAGAACTAAATGATCCTCAAGGTCCCTTCCAATCCCAACCACTCTGTGATTCTATGATTTTGGTTTGCTTTCACATCTTGGAGTGTCTGACCTAAATTCCTTTAAAACTGAGTGAAATGGAAAATGTTCCTCAAGCATGTGATGCAGCCACTGAGGGGCATTTAGCCCATGGGACCACGGTGAGACTAATCTGGAGCAAAAATCCTCTGAGCTGTGGCTAGTGTGGATGTCAGGCCCTCAGAGCCTGGCTTTGCAGCTCCTCTCCTCCTGGTCCACATTGCCTGGGAATGCAAACATGTCCCTTTTGGGGTGGGGACATCACCTGCTGAGTTTGGACCCGGACAGGAGATGGATGGGGCCACCCAGTTGCCTTTGGGAGTTGCTCTTGTCTGATTTGGTGCATTTTGGGGTGCAGGACCCATTCCAAAGGTTGTTTTTGAGCAGAAGATGTTTATGGCTCCCTGCTGGGGTCTGGTTTGGAAGGCATTCCCCCTGGCTGGCAGGCAGCCTTCTCTGCAGACGTGTATCCCAGCTGACTGCAGCCCCAAGCACACAGCATGTCCTTGGCCTCTGCCAGGCTTGTGGGACCTCTGGCAAGGTTTGACTTACCCGTTCATGGCACATGGAAGAGTTTTGGGATGATTGTTTCTCTTCTGGTTCGGCTCCCTCGCTGTCCCACTGCCGCACGGACAGACACGGTCCCTCTGTCCCTCCCTTCTCTTCCAACCCACAGTGATCTCCAGGTGCTTGGAGGGCAGCCCCATCAGTGGTGAGGACCCTGCAGCACCAAGGCTCGAGGTCAGGGGAACTCCTGCACATTTAGTCAGGAAATGCTGCTCATACAGAACTGAGTGCACTAACCTCATTTACTGCCGTGGCCGTCTGTCTGTCCAACCTTTTGTCTCTCTCTACATCCTGTACAATTCTTTTTTACTTGAGCTAGGTAGATTCTTGCTTGGCTGAGCCGAGATCAAAAAGTAATTTTTCTTTTTGCAACAGCTGATTAGAAACTCATTTATTTTCACATTAGACATTTGACCAACATCTTCTTCCCCCAACTCCAGCAATTTAGCTCCATTTGTATAGTCTGCATAATGGAAGACAGTGAGCCTGTTAGAAAAACGTGGCCCAGGGCAAAAATTAAATGCAGAATCATGTATCAGAAATGAGATGCATTTACTATTGTTTTTGAAAATTAATGGTGCATTTTTAGTTTTTATAATGTAATTTAATGATGCAATTCATCTAATAAAAAACCACATTTTAACTCAGTCCTACAGACCTACTGGGGCAGGACAAAATGTACCTTTCAGATGTAAGATTTTTAAAAAACCCTTTGGGCTCTTTTTTTTGCACGCAAAAAAGAGAAACTCTTTGCGTGCCTTGGCTAACAGCTGGGGCATCAGCAGGAGTCCAATAAAAAGGACATTTTTCTTTCTAAATATTGGTGTTTGTGCAGCATAGAATAATATTATAAATGCAGCAGTGGGTTTGAAGTACAATGCTGCAGCTGATTATGGAAAGCCATATGGTGCTGGCATGTTAAACTGATACAGATTGAACACGGGCTGTAGCTTTAAGAGTCGTGGACCAGAGATCGTGCTAAACTAGAATAAATATACTATGCAGTGTCAATATAGAGAGCTGTCATGTTCGGCAGCAAGAAGCAAACTGTGTCAAAATAATATGAACTGACTGAAGAAAAACACATAAAAGTCAGCACTGAGCACATGCTCCTTCCCAGGGGTGGCTCTGGGTGGGTCGTGGGTTGGGGGAAAGTCTTCACCCACTTTTCAGAGCATTATTTCACTTCAACAGCTCCAGAGCAAGGGCTGGGGGAGCCCCAGGTGCCCTGGCTGTGTTTCACAGATTGCAAAGCACAGGTTCTGCTCCGGCTCTGTTGTAGGAAAAATGCCTCTTTTTTTTATGTTTGGAGCATTAAAACCCCTTTATCTATTTTGCATCATGATTTTCATCTCCTTTGCAATGTTTTTGTATTACATGTGCTCTTGTAAAGTGAACACAGGCAGATTTGCCAGAGATTTTAAAACCTTCTAGAAGTCCAGCTCTGTAATTGGGACAGGCCAGGTGAAGGGGTGCTCCTTGCCCTCCACCCCACTGCTGGCCACCTGCTCCACTGGGATCAGGGTGATCCCGAAAGCAGAGCCGGCCAGGACACAAAAAGGTGAGGTTTTGCCTTAATCCCTGAGCTGGAGGTGAGGGGAGCACAAAGACTTGTGCCTGGGGCTGCCTTTTTCAGTGGGAACAGACTTATAGCCAACCTCAACTGCTCCTGATAATTCCCTCTTGTTTTATTAAAGGTGTTCCTAGAACGTAAGTCCGGTTTGATTTTCAGCTTGAAAATATGCCCTCATCTGCTTTTTCAAAACCTTTTACAGGGAAAACTTGTAGTTGTAGCTAAACATATACCAATAGTGTTTTAAGATAATCCCCTTCCTATGGATATTAAAAACATACATTTACTGGAAAGAGTTAAACTTAAGTATCTCAAACCTACCATTTTGACACTGAAGTAGATTTTGTACAAAGCTGCAGGAGGAGGAGAAGTCTATTCATTTGTGGGTGAATTAAATTTCCATTTTTCTTTGTTTCCTGACTCTGGTGCATGATTTCCCAGAGGACGCAAGGAGACAAGGACGAGGGGAGCGCTCTCACACCCTGGCACGATGCTCCTTTGCTGTTCCTGGGAGGTTCAGTAAAAGGAAATGTGAACCAGTTTGGGTCTAACAAGGACCCACTGTTCAAGTTCTTGGTCTTTTTGGAGGTAAAATACTTAGGTTGCATCAAATTTTGGGCAGGTTTCACCAATTCCCAGGATTAGCTGCCTTTTCCCTTCTCTTTTTGGCCCATCTCTGTTCTACATGTTATTTAACCTGAGCTTTGGATCCACTGGATGGATTTTGAACCATCCCAACCAGCCTTGAGGAGACAGTCTCTGTGTTCTTATCCTTTACAGACATAAGATGCAACTGTGGAAAGAGGAGCACAACAGGAAGAAAGCTTCAAGCCAGAGTGCCAACCATCCACAAGATTTCTGGTGGCTTGTTGAATGTTGAAACTCAGTCCAGGCACGTGAGCAAAGCATGAGGACCATGATGCCTCTTCAGTGCTAAGTCTGTGTTTGAGCAGTGGCAGATGTGGAAAGATTTGACTTTGTGCAGGGTTTTCCTGTGCAACATAATCTAAACAACATAGAGAAATGTGCCCAGGTGACAAAGGTAACAGATTATTTTTAACTTTTGTTATTATTTTTAAATGGAGCTGTATGGTAACTTTCTGACCATCATGATCTTTGCAGTGTGATGCACTGGAGCTGGGTTGATCCCAGCACTGGATTCACAGCTGGACAAGGAGGTCCCTGGCTCCCACAGCACTGGTGTCCTGTGATGTCTGGTGGCTTTATAGGACCTGAGCTTCACTCTGCCTCCCTGATGGTAGGTGTCAAATGCAACTGGGACTAATCCAGTCTTGGCTAGCTGGTGGCAGAGCCTAGACTTTGAAGGCCTTGTGTATATTGTGGATTTTTTTGGTCACCTGTATTGGATTTAAAATCTAGTGAGACAGAGTCTGATTTGATGTGGCAAAACTTATATAGTGTTTGATATTGGGAAATCAGTGGTGCTCATGAGCTTAAGCTGGGACTAACACTTGTGTTTTACAGCTGAATGGTCCCTGACTTGGGTTTGCAGAGTAGATAACGTAAAATATTTGATGTAAGGAATATCTCAGGTTGATCTGTTCAATAAAGAGGTAGATCCTTGCTAGGCTCTGACCTCTAGGTGTTTTTTTATGTTGTGAAAGAAACTAAAAAGAGTTTATTGAGTGTTAGAATTTTTCATTGCTATGGCTTGGTGTAGGGTTTAGCAAATAAAACTGCTCAGGACAGAAATCCAGAAGGGAGCAGGCTGGAGTCACAGCTTTGTTACACAGAGATGAGTTACTCACGTGGGGAGACAGAGGTGGATGAGAAAATAAACACATTTCTTACAGCTGAAGAATTCACTGACTTTCAGCATGGTGTCCCAATTTCATTTGGGATAGAGTCAGTTTTTTCCCAGTATTTGGTGCAGGGTTTTGGATTCAGGATGAGAAGGATCATGATGGTTTAGTTGTTACTGAGTGGTGCTTGCACTAAGTTGAGGAGTTTTCAGCATCTCACGCTGCCCAGACAGTGAGGGGATGGGGAGCACAAGAAGCTGGGAGGGGACACAACTGGGACAGGTGACCCCAACTGGTCAAAGTGGCTTTGTGCTTAGTGGGTCAGGGACAGCAGCTGCTGCTCAGGGACTGGCTGAGCATCAGTCAGAGACTGGTGAGCAATTGCACTATGCTGTGCTTCTTTTGTATATTCTTTTATAATTATTATTAATTTTCCTTCCTTGTCTGTTCTATTAAACTGTCTTTATCTCAACCCACAAGTTTTACCTTCATTCTGATTCTCTACCCCATCCCACTGGGAAGGATGAGGAGCAGCTGTGGGGTGTTTCACTGCCTGCCCAGTTAAACCATGACACGAGGTGGATTGAGACAGACCTTACAGGAGAAAAGAAATCATTGGAAAGTTAAGCTAAATTGCTGCAGATCCCATTATTTGGTGCAGGCTGTGTATCAATAAACTGGCACTGGATTTCCAAAAAAGCGTCACATAATTTTTCAGTGAGAAGCCCGAGTGCCTGGGAGATGATGTTCTGGTGTGAATTACACTGTGGAGAGCTGTCAGCTGTCCCTGTCAGCACTTCTGCAGATGCCACAATGTGCAGTAAATGCTGTGGCTGCAGCTATTTAGGTTCACTGTGGTGGTGGTTTTAAGGGAAGTGCCACAAATTTACAGCTAAAGGAAACCTAGGAGTCCTTTGGGAATGTTTTGCAGCCCAGATGAACAGGTCACAGAGGACATCTGAGTGTCACCCATGCCTTGATTTCTGAAAACTCTCCTTCCTTTAAGTTGGACAGGGAATGAGACTCCAGATTCTGTGTTCGTGTCCAGTTAGTCTTCTTGGCTCTGAGTTCCTTCTTCTGAGCCCCTGCACAGCTTTGCTCTCACCTGTATCTCCCCTGCACGGGAGTATCTCCCCTGCACAACCCAGGGTGAGGTTTGGGGTGAATTCTGCAGTGTGAGCTGTCAGCCAACAACGTGCCACTGCTCTGCTGGGTGTGTCTGGGCTTCCCATCCTTCAGACAGGAAGTTTTTGCAAGTTTTTGGAAGTTTTAAATATTGCTTTGTCCTTGTTTTGTTGTTTGAACTGTCCTTCCCATTAATGTGTTTTGGAGTGAAGGCAGCTGGTGCCTCAGCTGTGTGAGCTGGAGCCCACCAGAGTGCACTTTGGCTGGAGTAAGAGTGTTCCTGGCCACCAGGCACATACTGCAACCTCTCCTGTTCCCTGCAGATGGTACTGTTTGACCATTTTGCAGCCATCCACCTCAGGTAACACCTCAGATTTAAGGTGGATTTTACAAGTGTGCCCAGGCATGTGTATAGATCCAGCAGCACCTCAGCATCCACCTGCCCTCAGTGGATGGAGGGCCAAAAGTCTTGCCTTACCCATGGGATACCCAGTTTCTGGGTGGTTTTGGGAAGGTCAGGCACCTGCATGGGAAGCAGGAGCTCAGTCCCCTTCTGGGATGGTGCTGTGTGAGAGGGAGTTTGTAGGTAGAAACAGCCCTTGTATGTGGCTTTTGATTCCCTCGCGGGCTCTCCTTGTGGATGAGGTGTAAAGGGCTTTGAACTTCCCCAGGCTGGAGGCTTTGGGTCTTGTTTCTCGGTGCTCTCGTTGGTGCAGAGGCTGTGCTGGTGCGAGTCCCTCCCATGGGGTGTGAGTCCCTCCCACGGCTGCAGGGAGCAAACCCAGCACTCCCGGCTGGATTCAGCTACACCAAGTCAGAAGGATCTCCTGGTAGACCTGCTGCTATTTCTGCCTTGTTGCCAGGCCTTTTGTGCTTACGGTTTCATCAGATCAGTTTTTTTCCTTTGAAAGAGAAGTAGCAGGTTAACCTGTGTGTGAGGGAAATGGGAAACATTCCTCTGCCTCTCCCCAGTGTGCTATGCAGGTATAAAGGGGATTAGGAAAAGTGATAAAAGCAATTAGTCATCTGGGGAATTGAAAGAGAAGTAGCCTCCAGCTCAGAGGTTTGCCTGGGTTTGCTGTAAGCCTCTTAAGCTCAGTTCTTGGATGGAGTTTTGTGAAGGGTGGATAGGCCAGTAATGTTGTACTGAGTGGGTTTGCAGGTTTCTGCTGTTTTCTACAGCCTTTGTATCTCCTATATGGACTTCTCATCCCCATCCTGCTTCAAGGAGGTGAATATAGGGAAGGGGTAGAGAAATGAAGATTGGTCTTTTGCTCATGAGAACTAGCTGGGTCTCTTGACTCTGGAGACAGAGAAGTTGGCATGAGCTCCAGAAGCAGGACTGGACTCAGAAGGTGGGTTCCCTCCCTCAGTGCTCCTGCAGGCTTTTGCCAGTTTGTGTCCCCAGCTCTGAAGCCCTCCCTGCCCACTGGTCTCAGTTTCTCTCCACTGACTGCTCACTGCTCTGAAAACCTCCATGGAACAGAGCAGCTCAAAGACAACAGTGGCACCAGATAAATCATTCCTCCCCCACTTCTCCCCCCACCCCAGCCCAAATGGCTAAAGTGTCTTTATTATTTAAAAAAACCACACACACTAAAAAAGCCTGAGTGAGAGAGAGACAGACAGAAAGCAAAGGAAAAGGAGAGGTTTAGGCAGCAAGCCACAAATAAGCACCATCAATCATGGTGCAGTCAAAAATGTACATGTGTTGGTACCTGCTAGTTATTGGCAGTGCTCAAGAAGTCTCCTGAGAACAATCTTCAGGGCTCCTTAGATAAATAAATAAATAAATAAAATTCCATGTTCCTCTGAAAAACTGCTTGTCAGCACTGGAATGGCAGGTGCATTAACTCCCTAAGAACCAGATTATGCCCTGCATGGCAAAAAAATGCAAACACAGAGAAATAAGGTGTCAGTCAAGTCCTGTTTCCTCTCAGGTTATTTTGATGGGAAGTATTTTGAAACACAAATACAGCCCATTGTATAAATGGGTCCAGGAAAAAACAGATACCAATATATGCAAGGTTTAGTTATCCTATTTGCATGCTTACCCTGAATTTACATCTGTCTGACAGATTTTTTTTTTTTTCTCTTTTCATACTCCACCAGGGAGCTGAAAAGTTCAGATTTATTTAACTTTCTCTCCCTCCCATGACCCTCTCAAGCCTTGGCAAACACTGTCCTGGTGTCACCTGGCTGCCTGCTCACCCCTTAGCTCCTCTGCCTTGTAGGTATGAAATGTGAAAACAAAACCCTTCTCTGAGAGCTCCTGTCTTTTCCACTTAGATCTATACTACCCTGTCCCTTCTCTTGTCTTTGCTTTTATTCTCCTTAATTGTGGATTTTGAGTTCCTGGTGCTGTGGCCTTGGCTATTCTGCAGAGGTCCTTTAACCTCTCCGGAGCTGCACCTCATCCTTCTGCTCCTCTCTGCTCCTTTTCATACACTGTGTTCTTTTTAATCCAGGAAAGTGCCATTATTGCCAGTGGAAGTCCTGAAGGAGCAAGTCCTGTCCCAGAATGAGTACAGCTTGCATGACCTAGTGCCAAAGGACAAATGGATTTGGGGAAATGGCCATTAGCCCTTCCCTGAACTTGACAATGTGTTTCCTACGATTCCTATCACACATAGGAAGAGGCTGATTATTTTTAGCTGTGGGTGAGCCAGCTGTTCCTGGGCCGACCTCCAGCCCTCCCAAGGACAGCAGAGATGTCTGTGGGCTCTGCTCAGCCCTGGGCAGGACAACAGCAGGCGAGGGCCGAGCTCTGTGTGGTGGAGGTGAGGGGGGATGAACTCCTGCTGTACCTGCCGGCAGGGAAACATCCCCTCATCTGTATGTGCTGCTCAGCACCACACCTTGCAGGACAGCTGCTTCTCTCTAGCACCTTGATCTGATTCAAGTCCCTATTTTAGTTTTGTCTGTCTCTCAGGGTCTTCTTCGTTTCAGCATAGCCAGTGTAAGTAATAAATGTTAGGGGAGAGGTTTCACTGCCAACTGGCTCCTTGCAGTCCATCACTCCCTCTCCTTCCTTGGTTTCTCCACAGTGACTCTCACATTTAGCTCAATTCACAGAATCACAGAATGTGCTGAGTCGGAAGGGACCCCCAAGGATCATCGAGTCCAACCCTCAGCCCTGCACAGGCCCATCCCCAGGAGTCACCCCCTGTGCCCCAGAGGATCATCCAAACCCTCCTGGAGCTCTGGCAGCTTTGGGGCTGTGCCCACTGCCCTGGGGAGCCTGGGCAGTGCCCAACCAGCCTCTGGGGGAAGAACCTTTTGCTGAGATCCAACCTGAGCCTGCCCTGGCACAGCTCCAGCTGTTCCCTGGGTGCTGTCCCTGGTCCCCCCAGAGCAGAGCTCAGTCCCTGCCCCTCCTCTGCCCCTGCCCAGGCAGCTGGAACTGCAGTGAGTTCTCCCCTCAGTCTCCTCCAGCTGAACACACCAAGTGCCCTCAGTGTCCTCACACGACTTCCCCTCAAGGCCCTTCCCCATCTTTGTTGCCCTCCTTTGGATGCTCTCCAATAGCTTAATCTCCTTCCTCTATTGTGTGAATTCAGGTGACTCGTGCTGGGCTGTGAGTCAGCTGTGGCTGGAGCAGGGTTGGCTTTGCACAGCTTGCCCAGTGATAGCAGCCCTGAGTGGAGACTGGACCAGTCTCAAGTGGGTCACCTGGAGGCAGCAGACACTTTGCTTCACTGCAGATTGTGGAGCCACTTGCTTCTCCGTGGGGATTATTTTGATGGGATGCACAGTGCAGTATAGATCTTGGAATGGAGATGTTTCTAAAAGAACCCACTTCTGGCTTTTGCTGGCTTGATCTTAAATTAAGGAGGTTCAAAGATTTATAAGCCTCCCAAAAATATATCTTCAGAGGTGGTCCTTGATTGGGCTCGGCAGATGTAGATTTTGAACACGGTTTCCTGCGGGACACAGCTCAATAGCCTCCCAAGGAGGATTCTGCTTCAGTGGGGAAACAACAGCTAAGTTGGGATTTACCTGTTGCCAATTCAGGATTAAAAAAACCCAGAGACATATTACAAAAGTCTACAGGAGCAGACTGGTCAGCTTTATCTGTGGCTGAGTGAAGTCTAAGCATCTCCAATGCAGCAAAACTGCACATTGTGATATTGAAACAGCCCCATTCTGTGCCAGGGCTGGATTTAGTCCCTCAAATAAGCAGCTGTACCTTCTTAATTTTTATTTCTCTTTCATAATATCTCTCATTTTTCCCATAGCACCTATAAATTGACCTTGGAGCTTCTGATGGATACTGAAGCTGCAGGTGGGAGGCAGAGGAGTGAGCAGATCCGGAGCCATCCTTGTAGAAACCCAGGCAAGAACATCCAGTTCAGAATCTCTCTGGTGTCCTACTGCAAATGTCATAAATGGTAAATAAAAGATGTAGAAAATAACTGCAGGGACCTGGATGCAGGAGGCCTGGTCCAAATATTCTTTTCTGGGGGGGACTGGGGGATGTTTGTGGGAAGAGAAGCAATCACACCAGGCAGCTGCCAACTGGTTTCAATGGGGAGCTGTGTGGCCCCTCTGCTGGGTGCTGTGCCCTTCTCCAGCCCAGCAACTTTCTCTTTCAGACCGCAGGTTTATTTAATTTAGGTCCTGCTGCTGGCAATAGTTTTGCAATGGGTTTTGGGTTAGGAAAAAGCAGAGAATTTTTCCTTAAGCGAGAAAAGGAGATGTCGTTGCACAACAAAATAGAGCAAAACATGGATTATTGGCCGAGTTTCTTCCCTGCCTGCTTCTATGTGCAATGCCAGCAAAAGAAATTGCATTTCTGAGTGACTTAAGTACAAAAGTAATTTTGGTATTAATTATTTTCCCTGGCTCAGAACAGAAAAGCCACAAGATGGAGCTCTTGGGCTTTCCAATGTAGCCAGGCTTGAGTCACGGTAAAAAGCCTTTTGGAGACCTTGAAATTATGGTTTTTATTAATTTTTCACTCAGTTTAATTATTACATTAATTTTAAAATGGTAAATGTTATATATGTTATAATTATAAAATGTAATTTATCATTGCTGCTTGAAGCGATTTACTTTCCCTTTTGAAACTCAGAACTTCTATTTTTATTTACAATTGTAACAGGGCAGCATTTTTCTCTCTTCTGGGAGGCTGCAGCCCAGAGATGCTGTTGGATGACAGCATTCTTCTCCCCGACACCCTGGCTGTGCTGGGGACGCTCTCAAACCTGCCCTGGTCTATATGGAAATCTTAAGCACGGGCTTTCCCGCACGTGTAAGGGGTGTTTTGAAGGGCTCCTCCTGCCTTGTAATCAACGAACACTGAGCTGGTAAAATTTAAACCAGCACGGTGAATTATGAGAATTGTGTTCTTTAATTAAAAGAAAAACATTTTAGATCCTAAATTGTATAGAAATTATAAAGACATGAAAGAAGTTAATATTCTGCTGTGTAATATAATGTATTTTCTTCCTTCTTTTTTTTCCCCTCTCCTTTTTCTCTCCATTTTCCTTTCTTTTTTAGTTCAAAGGGGTGAGCTCTCTTCTGCAACGTGTTTCTTTTCCAAGTGAACTGGTGCTAAGGATGTCAGATCTTTTCAGCTCTGCTTGCTGTTATGACAGGACTGGAGTGTTTAATTATGATTGTGTTGCACAGACAGGGTGACTCTCCTGGCTTGCTGGAGTTTGGTTGTAATAGCTGTGCACACACACAGCCTCAAGTGACAAAAAATATATTTTTAAAATATGTTTTAAAACACACTCCAGCTCACATGCAGAGAGGACAATGAGATTCTGGTAGCTGATGGTCTCCTGAAACATTGTTAGTTACTTAACTGACACAGGCAAACGTTTTAGAAAGGGTTCTTGAAACACTTCTGGGCTGGGGCATGTGATATCAGCTACTGAAAATCTGCTTCCCTCCTTTGCAGGAGTTCACATTTTTATTAGAAATCTGAACCACCTGACAGAGCCTTCCAGAGAAATTGGTCTCCAGTGTAAGAGCGAGCGTGGCCGACGAGCACCGACCACCCAACCCTGTTCGGAAGTGCCGTGAACTTTAGGAGGAGTTGCATTTGCTCCCGTGGAAGATAAATTCGGCCCAAGGTAGAGCTGATCACATCCTGAATAATTCATTAGGGAATTTATTCCCTTTCTATTTGCAAACTGTACGAGCAGTCTGGTTTTCGTATGTGCTCCTCTATTCATTCCGTGCTGGGTTCTTTGGGATTAATCCTTATCCTGTGCAGTTTTGTCCTGTCCCTCCAGCTTGACTGAGGGATGGATCACCTGATGGTGCTTCTGACAGGACTGGTGCAGCAGGGATTTTTGTGTTCTATATCCAGATTTCTCAAACTGGTGATTCTTATAAATATTCGTGCCAGGAGGTTCCTGTGCTATGAGTTGTCACAAAAAGGAAGGTCTGAGAGCAGTGCTTGTTTCAGTTCAATTTGCTAACTCAAGGAAATAGAGGATTTAATTTTTTTTTACTGGGCACTTGGCTGTGGGCATTATTTCTTTTTATAACTCCAATAGCTGTCTGAAAGGACTTGGAAACACACCAATTTCCTTCTTCTTTTTTTTTTTTTTTTTTCTTTTTCTTTTCCTTTTTTACTTTTTTGAAGTGTTAGGGAAAGAACAATTTGAAGGTTTGCCTGTGCTTTGGGTCATTAATAGAGATAATTGTCAGGGGTGGACAAGGTTGTAGCTTCCTGAGTGGGGAGCAAATGAAAAACGAGGTGTCACTTTGTTCGAACATTTCCAGTTCCTCTGTAAAACATCATTACTCCTTAAGTAGAACTGAACTGCTCTTACACCCTCCTCTCCTTCCACTGCAGCCTATGGATAGAAAACATCCATGTGGCCAAATGCAGAGTGAGGCAGGGGCAGCTTCGGAATTGCACAGAGCATCTTCTTTAACAACTGCACTTTAAGAGTATCCAGGCACTTCTGGCTCTCAGTCATCACCTATTCCCCTTTCACACAGAGCTTTAGAGCCTCTTTCTGTCTCCTTGTTCCCTGCAGTGCTCAGGACCCCATTCCCTGGGGGATGTTCCCAGTGCTGCTCCCAGGCTGCACAGCCCCTGGTTCTGCATCTCTGCTGACGTTTCTGGGGGTGCAAGGCTGACTCCACCGAAACAAAGAATTCCTCAGGGCTTGGAAGGTGGCAGAGAACCCGACACGGCTCAGCCCAGCCCTCGGGAGGGGAACAACAGGCGCTTTCCAACTTCTTTTAGAAAATGACAGCAGGGACAGGAATCTGATGGATGTCTTAATTTATTTATCTCTGGCATTTTGATCCAGTGCTGTGCTGATGGGAAGGGATGTGTTTGCAATTAAAGCCAATGAGTTAACTGTAATATTTCCCCCCCCATCTTCTAAAAGAAAATGTGCATTTAAAAGGATTCAGAAAGAAAAAGAACTTTGGGATTTTCAATAGTACAGAATGCTGTTGGAAAGGAAAATCTGTCAAACCAAGAGCAGCTATTTTGTAAGTAGCTGTAAGGAAATAAAAAAAATTAAGATATCCCTCCTCTCTTTTTCTTCTCCCAGTCATCAAACAATTCGATCACAAAAAAAGACTTTAGAATTATTAAAACCCAGGAAAAGAAATCCTACTAAATGTAATAATTATAATGTAGACATTAATCTGCTCTTAGAAAGTGTTATCTCTTCTTTGTACTTAACAATTCAAAGTTCTCATCTGTGGGGTTTCACAACATCCATTACAATATTTTGACAATTAATTTGTTACTCCTTTTCAAGAAGTAAGGTAATTATTAATTGTACTCTTATCCAGATGTCTTAGTAAAGCTTTAAGTTAACATTTCCTGATAGGCATTTGATTCTGATTCAATAAGAAAATGATCATGTTATAAACAAATATCAATTGATTATTAAACACATTTATTTTGGATTAACAGCAATTCCATAGATATGATAGCCACTAAACATCAATGAAAAGACTTTCATTAGCAAACTGATTTATTTACCGTGGCATAAGTGTCCTGTTCAATCTAAATTAAATATCTATTCGGGCTCCTCAGCCTGTAGTGTTACCAAAGGCAGCTTCATGTTTGAACACTGCACAAAAAGCATTTCTAGTTCAGATTTGCAAGATGCAATCTCAAAAATAATCAATCTATATAAAAAAGACTTTGGTTACTGTTAGATAACTAATTATACAGACACAGCCTTTCTGCATGTCTGTATGAGATATTCTTTGTTATTCTCTTTCTTCTGAACTTTGATGCTATTTAAAAATAAATTTAATTACCCAGTGGTTATTTACACTGCATTTATTTTTTCCATCTAGAATTCTTTTCAAATTTAAAACCTGAAGGTCACTATCATTTTAGAGCAGTTTAGTATTCATGGATAGAGCAAGATTTCCAGGGAGAAAAATTGCTTTATTTTAAAATTGGAGTGCAAGAAAAGAATTGTAAGATTGGCTGCACTGGGCATGATCCTGCACTGTATTATCACAGCAGTTTTCCTAAATGAAAACTGCAGGCTTAGGAGCAATATTTTTCTTCATTAATAACAGCAATTTAAATATTATCTTTTAACAAATTGTGCATGTGTATGTTGTACATATTTATTAGAAGATGGCAAGATATCTACCTTTTTTTATAAAGGTTTTCCCATATGATTTTATGGGGCTTAGCTGTTAAATTCCCATGAGTAAAATTACCCCTGTATATAAGTGTTAGCAGGGATGCAATTCATGTCTGGTTTGATTTTTATTTATATTTATAATTATTGTATAATTTAGAGTCACTTGCATTTGTTGCAGTGATGATTTTTAGAAAGTTTAAAATGTTTTTTTATATTGCAATAACCCAGTTGGATGCACAGATGACCTTAGAAAAAGCAACCAGGGTTGGCTACCCAGGTGTCCCCAGACAAGGTTGTTGAGGTCAGGACTTCGCTGCCACGTTTAGTTTCAGGTGTTTCAAATAAAGATGAGATTTGCCTGCCACAGGAGACACTTCATTTGGCTCCTGCAGGCCAGAATTCTCCTCCCCACTGAACAGCAGCAGTGAGGGACAGGCAATGGGAAATATCCTTCCTCTAAAGCAGCAAAGGTGGCCAGGACTGGAGAAGTGGCAGAGGTTAAATGGGAGGTGAAACGTTTGGAGTTTTGTACTGTGGCTTTCTGGTTCTTGAGGTCACCTATAAACACAGTGGCTGCTATTTCTGGTCTCCTTCCTCTAGAGCTCCGAAAAGTCTACTCTGGAAAAAAACCTGGTCAAAGGATGCTCATGTGGGGGTGCCCCTGGCCTGCACTGGGGGCAGCGGGTGAGGAAAGAGCTGGGATGTTTTCTCTCAGGCAGGTCCCTGCAGAGGGTTAAAACTGCAATAAAACGTGGGGGTGGGTTACTCCTCTGCTGCTCGCTCGTGCAAAGGGCTCAGCAAAGCCAGGGACAACTTTGCCTGAGAGTAAAAAGCAGAGTTGAGCTCCTGATTAATTATTATCCCCTCTTCCCCTGGACATTTATATGTTGCAAGCAGTATTAGTTCCGGAGCATCTCAAAACTCTGATATCACAGCTGAATGTCTTTGGATCCGACTGCAGGATTTGTAACAATGTGTGATCTCCTGGGGGTAATGACTTGAGATGCCAAGATTGTTGCTGTTGTGACCTCTGTCACATCTGCACAGGCTGGGCAGGCTGTTCCCCACCTGAAATGTCCCCTCCTGGAGCGATCCTGACAGTCTCCTCCTCCCTGGATAATAAAAGACCCTTTTGAGATCTTCTTAAGTTTGAGGGAGAGGTGAGGGATTGAAGTGAGAACAAGTTGGGTGCAAAGGTCCCTCCATCTCCAAAGATGCTGAAGAGGCATCATACCTGCTCTGAGTGTCCCTGCTTTCAATTAAGAATGAATGTTAAGTCAAATATTAAACTTACAAATGAGGAATTGAATAAAACCTAAATTGTGATAGGAGTTTTGTGGATGGTGTGAGCAGGTCTGGAGCCAAGGCAGAGGTTTCCATTTGCCTGGAAAAGCTGGAATTAGCCAGAAACACCTTCCTTGTTTCAACATTATGGCTTTTCAGTGTGATTCCTACCTGGCCCTGTGTGAGCTGGTACTGACAGGGATTTCATCCTGACACCACTGACAGCTCTGCTTCTTGAGGCATCTAAATTTCTTTCCTGTACGTTTCTTGTATCTTCTGTATTATTGCTTTTAAATAATTTTTCCTTTAATTGGCTCAGGAGAAAGGGCTCATGCCTTTGCCTCTAACTTTTCTTTTTTCCCCATAAAGTATTTAGGAAAAAAGTTGCCAAGTATGTAAACTAAACATCGTTAGAGGTTGCGGGGTTTTTTGTTTCTTTTTTTTTTTTTTTTTTTAAATACTAGATTCAGCAAAATATTGGTTTCTTCCAGGCTCTGGGTCTCTATTTAGATGATTTTTAGCTCATTTTTTTATTTATATATTTATTCATTAGATGGGCCCACAGTCAAGGAGAAGGGGAACACGGAGTTATTAATCTTTCCTGTCATCCACTCACAGATGTGAAGTTCCCAGCACAGCAAATGTGCAGTCAGCAGTACTCACCCACACGGTGAAACTTCCAGCAAAGCAGGCAAGGAACGGCGGTGGGAGAAGGAGAACAGGAGGAGAAGAGGGGAAAAAGAGGGAAAAGGAAAAAGAAAAGGACAAGGGAGTGATGAATGACAAAAGGGAGGGGAGAAAGATGGATGGACAAGGGAAATGGAAAGAGAAATGAGACAGATGGAAAAGGCTGAAGAGGAAAGGCAGATAAGAGAGAAGAAAGTCTGAAGAAAGAGTAGGGGAGAAATGAGAGACAGTGAGACAGAATATTCCCGATAGGATGGCAACAGAGCTGGGCCTGTGTGGGAGTGCTTGGATATCCTGGAGATGTAAGGGGTAATCACTCTCCCAGCATGTATTTGCTATTGATATGTTAATATCATTTTCTTTTTCATCTGAAAGCAATGAAGTTTTCAAACTGGCTGATTAACTGGGTCTGGCTGGTCCTGTGTACAGCCATGTATTCACAAACACACATCATACATAAATATTTATACCCTATACACAATATCCCATAAAACAGCAGCCAGCATTAAAAGTCCTCTTACTATTGATGTGACACTGGACAGACGTGTGCTGATACAACCTGCTGCAATATCAATCCTAAGGTAGTTTTTTTTTTGGAAAATAAAATGTAGACAAGCAACATTAGTAGAAACATTGAGTATGTGCTATTAAAAACAAGCCCATGATAGTGCAATATGAGGAGTCTGAGATAATTTTTGGCTACATGTCATTTAATATGGACAGTCTTCTTTACAATTATATAATTTATCATAGAGGGTTTTTGAAAATCAGTAATTTCTGTGTTGTGTTGTGAGACAGCTCCATATATATTCACATATCCTGCAAATTACTTGTTAATTAATTGGCTTACTTATTTTACAGTCACATAGAGAAATAACTCAAGAAATAAGTGAAATTACCATTTTGGGCAGCTCACAGAGGCAGTGGCAGGATCACAGAGCAAAAACAGCCTGGAAAGAAAAGATTGCAGAGCTGCTCTTGCTTGTGCTGGCCACAGAGCTTGTACCTGTCTGCAGGTTGACGTTAAAATCTAATCCTAAAGGTGCTTTCTGAATATTTACCCCCTGTTTGCAAGGTAGGAAAAAACATTTAGTGTAGTTCACAGAAATCTCATTGTCTACCCTGGAATACTTCTGTGAAACATTGCTAATTTTTTTATTTTTTATTTTTATTTATTTTTAATTAAGTGGGCCCCATCCCTCATTCAGATACCCAGAGAACAATCTGTATTTATGTCTTGCATTTTGGTTGATTTATCTGATGATCTACTTGTTTACTGGATTGGGGGTGTTCAGATATTTTCTGGAGGCTTAGGAGCTGTTGGAGATCTGTTATAGCTTTTTTGGCATAATGCATCTGGGATCAGCAGCTTCAGGACTTGTATCTGTTTTTTTCTTATATTAGTTCATAATCAAAATATCCAAGATTTCCATGCTTGGGTAAATCAAGGAAATAGCTGTTTAATTTATACCATATGTTAATATTTACTGTACAAGGTGACTGAGTCTTTCTGCTGCTGAGCTCATCCTGACAGTCAGAGCTGTGCAACTGGACTTGTCCTTTGCTTTATGCCCAATGAGCAAGGACCTGTGGGAATGTATAGGAGAGATCTTGTTTTAATGTCTATTAAAATCTCCTCAGATTGCTCGTTAGGAACTGAGGAATATCCACTCTCTGCTACTGGGATTCTTACAAAATGGGAATTTGTTATTCTTGCTTAAAGGTCCACACTCAGAGTGGATGTTCTCAATAATGCTCATTGTGCATGGGCCAGAAATAAGCCAGGGGATTTTGGGGTAAATCAGTGGAATTAATTTGACTTCAGTTATTTTGGTTTCATTTACAGAAGCTGGGAAGTTGGTTCTTTTTTCTTGAATACTAAGTTTCTGCAAATTAACTCAAAAACCTACAGAAGCCAGCCCACTTCAACTCTCTCCAGCCTAATTCTCAAATTCCTGATTGAATGCCACTTGCTTGTGAATTTCTGGCTTTGGTCTCTTGTATGTGTATGCAACAAAATAGATTTTCTTTTTTCTAAGCAGGGAAAAAATAGAAATGAGAAAAGCCTCCCCTCCCTTCTGCAAAGGTTAAAGACAGACAGGGATAAAAAAAAGAATAAAATAAAAATATAGCTGTATTTTTTCCCCCTTTGGAAGGACCTCCCACTGACTGTATCATTATCTGTCTCATGTAGGATATTGGATTCACGATCTATAGCAGAGAGCTACGTTAGCATTGAATCTCATTTGATTTAATAAACCTCCCTTCTCCCTTGCCTGCTCAGCCTTTCCAGCCTTTTTCAGACATTTGTAGTTCCCCCAGAGTTTTTGGCTGCAGAGGGATACACAAAGGCATTGCCCTCTTTGTATGGCAATGTGGGGACCTTCATCCTCCTTTGGAAATGCAAATTCTTCTTTTGCAAATATAGCCCCTTTCTCTTTCCTTCCCTTCACACATATACAGCATGTGGCCTACTCTACACATGTGACATTTACTTATTTTACTTATTTTTCTTACTTTTTTTCTCTATACTTGGGCCAATTTACAGCAAACTTGTTCATAATTAAATATTTATATTGAGCAGACTGAAGATCTGGAATTATTTTATGTTCTTTCAGTGTATGAAGCATAGTGTTGGAGATAATCCGAAGACTTTTGTGGAGGGAAGAGAACAGGGAATAAGATTCAATTTAATGTGAAAAGGAGCATCAAAAATGTCAATTCACATCTTCAATGCATTAAGAAAAGGAGGATATATAGAGTAAAATTTCAAACCTTGCAAAATTAACTACATAGCAAAATCTATGCTCCAGGAAGGGAAAGCTTTTGGAACCTGTGTTTAATTTTCAAATGGGAGTTCTTTTGCTGGATGTGATGAGGTTTGGCATGTCTCTTGGCATGTATATGGATAGGCAAGCTCTGTGTCTATGGGCTCTAATTTCCCTGGAAGAATTTAAGTAAACCTTTCTCAAGCCAATAGGAGTTAACTGTGTAGTAAGAAACTGCTCTATGTCTAAATTAAACTTGGACAAAATGAAATGCTGCTCTCTGCTCTAATGTGTCAGGCAAAGCTGGCTTTGTGGAATGTGCAGGGGCAGGATTTTGTCTTGAGGACTGGAAAAGGCTAAAGCTTGGTTGCAGGCAGGCAAACTGGCAATCCCTTTTAGCTTGTTTTAAACATACTGTGAGTTGGTCTGAAAAAGATTAAACTTCTGTGAATTTTATTAAAACAGGGTGCTCAATGTCAGAGGGTTCTAACTGCAGAGAAACGCCCCCTGTACTAAGGAGTGCAATGCCTTATTCCAGAGAATCCACAAGAGCAAGACAAGAGGAATATGCTCACCAATACCTAATTGGGGCCTGTTATAACGGGGAGAACCCAAAGATTTGATGGGAACCTTTAGGATATAATAACCGGTGGAATAATTTGCTCAGGCTGGGTGTGGAGGTGCTGGTGACTCCCTGGAGGGGAGTTCTCACACCTGAGTCATTGGTGTGAGGACAGGAACATCCTCCTGTCTCACAGCCTTCTGAACACCCAGCTTACAGTCTGAAGGGTCAGGTGTGCTCTGGGCAGCTGCTGCAAATGGTCTGTTGTTACCAGTTCCTGGGAAATGACATAGAGGGTGTAGAATACACAGGTTGGGTTACACCCACACAGTGATGAACTGGTCTGACTAGGACAAGGTTACATGTAGGTCACTGACTCAGAAACAGCAGTGAAAATCCCAGTGATTTATAACACATTTTTTTTGACCACTGAAATTCCAGGAGTGACTCTTGAAGAAAAGAGCCACATGCCTGCCCTAAATATAGTGATGGCATTTGGGGTGACTTGCCCAACGATCCTTTTGGCTTCATAAAGGATGTGTCTGTCGATCTCAAAATCTGCTGCACCTCCTAAAGCATCATCCAAGATGCCAGGCAATGGGAAAGGTGAGAACTGTTGCTTTGAACTGTAAAATCACTGCATCCATAATGCATGAAAGGACCTGTGCCATAGCACAGGGTTTTAGTCCTCCTGCAGCTCTGGAAATTAGACAATTTCATAGCCTTTTATGAAAATATAATGAACCTTTGCTGCCTTTTGAGTAGTAAATGATGAACTTCAAACTGACCAATATGAGCAACCTGCCTTTATTGCTAACAAAACTGGGCAGGAGAGAGGAGTCTGCAGAGCCTTTGGCAGAATGTTTAATAACTTGGGATTACTGTTTCCTAGAGCTGATGTGTGTAATATGTATTTTCCCTCTTTCAATTTATTCTAACACTTCTGCTGAAGACTGTTGCTGTGTCTCTGCATTTCTGAGCTTCTTCCTCAGTCAAAGGTCAGAGAATTTGGGCAACCACAGTGAAAGCAAAGCTGTGAACCCTTCTGCTTCCTTTAATGGCTAAATTGTTTTAGCTTGGTGCAGTGGTCTGAAAATGGACCATAGCCATAGGATAAACTGTGAGGGATGAAAACTCTCCAGCACTGGGGCAGCTGAGACTGAAATTGTGACAACCATTTTGTAGATGGATGGAGATTAATCACACAAAATTGATCACGAGATAAAATTTCAAGAAGGAAGATTCTTAACCTTGATTAAAAATCACTGGTTTGGACTTGGCAACTAGAGCACAGTTTCTGTTGATGTGAAGGCAGAACAGGGGATGAGGAAGGCATGTGTGCCCCTTGAGAGAGATGCAACCTGGGAGGAGCAGAGCCAGGGAGGTTTTCAAGGATGCAGAAAAGGTGATAGAAAGTAACTTGAACTGTATTTGTTGCTGGCTGTGGAAAGCCCAAGAACCATCCATGTTTGGAGATGCCTGATGTATGGGAAGTGAGACCACGTGATGATGTTTTTATTTGGCTGCAGTCCTGAGAAAGGAACAACCAGTGGAATGATGCTCAAAAGTTTTGTTGAGTTTCTTTTCAATTTTTTTTCCCTACAAATGTGCTTCCATCACTGAAAGTCACCACGGCCCAGGATACTCAGTTCTTAAATCAGTTTGAAAATAGTCTTAGGGACTCAAATCACACAAGCTCTTCTGAAAAGTTTACTTTGAGGATTTCCTGGGATTTTCTCCCAGGGAGCAGCCTCCAAAACTTGTCCTAAGTAAAGGATGAGGAATCTCCAGTCATCACAGAAGCTCATTGGCAGCACAGTTTTGAGCTAGTTATAAAATGTAAATAGCTTTTTCACCATGAAATATTTCATATTTTAAAAATTAAGAGAGCATTATTTACTCTCTTCCCCTGCCCACCCCCCTCCATGGCTGATGTTGCGTATGTGCTGTTGGCAGATGGGATGTGGATCATTTTAATTAGATTTTATTGGACTGTTATACGGCCCATAATTGTGATCATTACTCATTTTCACTGTGGTTCAGACATATCCTCTATTTAGACATGATGATATTTTGATGAGACAAGTCCCATGTAACTTGTTATGTTAGGGGCCAGTAGCCAAAGCAGTGGATTAGGTGTTTCACAACATAGAAATGGGAGTAGATTAATAAAGGACCTAATGATCAATTCGTGTTCCTAATTGTGCCCAGATTGTGGATGTTATGGGCAGAATGTCTCTTTGGGTTGCAGGAGGCAAAGAGCCCTCAGAGCTGAAGTCCAGGGAGCAAATATGGCATGGGGAGGGAACAATCCCCCATTTCACCTTCAGGGACAGGGGTAAACCAACCTTTTGCCAGATCAAAGCTGTTGTGCTCATATTCACAACAGTTCTAGGTTTGGTTTCATAAGCTTTTTCTCCTTTTCTGCTGTGTTTTTTTGCATGGCTGCTCTTGTACTTCTCTGCAGGGGGACCAGGAGGGGAAACTCAGTCTGAACTGAGAGTGGACCTGTTGTAATTGTCTACAACCAGGAGCATCTTTTCTTCTGCTGATGGACCTCTGCTGCTTTTTAAGCAGCTCTGCTGAGGCACTGAGATCTTCCCTTTACTTCTCACACAGCATCTCTCTGGTGTCCTGCCACACACCAGCAATGACAGTGTTCTGGCAAAGCCTTTTCTGTAGGAGGCACGTTTTGTTGTCAGGCAGAACCACCTTCTTACCTGTACCCCATAGTCTCCTTAGTGTCTGGTTTATCCCTCTTGACTTTCCAGAATCACAACTGTATTTGGACATAATACCTGTAGGGAACAGACCCATCTCTCCTTTAGTGTTCTGAGGACAGCAGGAAAGTCATGCACCACTGCCAAGATTCATGGTTCAAGAAAACTATCAAAAATATTTGGAAGAAAGATTTAGATTTTGAGGTTTCCCCCATTTCTGAATAAAGTTGCCTTTTGATAACACTATAACAGACACATTTCTCTTAAAGAAAGTAACTGCTGCCCCCAAGTTTTGTTTTGTGAAAGCTCTTTTGTCAGTGGTTGGTCCTGTCATCTCCCAGGGAGAGGGTTAAGAGGGAAATACTGAGATTAACTCTTGCATTACAGTGGACAAAAAATTGAGAACTCTCTTGATATCGAGTAGGTGATGAAGAGGTGGATAAAATTATATGTTGTTAAATGCAAAGGGAAGGAAATGTGGAAAATCAGTCCTAACCTTTTATTCTTAGTAATGGGCTTTGAGCAAGATATTGGTGTTTATGGAAATGATTCCCAGATCTCTTTCCCCAGAAAGGTCTCTACTGTCAACTCACTGTTGGTATCTTTGGTGTGCCCAGAGTCTGAACAGTCCGTGAGGTTTTTGTCCCCATCTCAAGAGGGTGGTTAGAACCAAAAAGGTGCAATAGGTGGGATTAAATGTATGATATAATAAGGAACTCCTTATGGAGATGTTAACTGTGGATCCTTCAGCTTGGAAAAGAAAACCTGCCTGGGACAGAGGTGCATAAAAGCCTGAGCTGCCAGGAGAAAGTAAGTAGGGAACAGTTGATCACTGTGTTTCTCACAAGATAAAATAAGGACTGTCAAAACAATTCATCAGGTCACAGATTTAATATAAGCAAAACAGGTTACTTTTTCATATGATACACAGTTATGATATGAAGCTGCTTGCTTTGGGATAATGGGATGTGTGAAGTTTACCTGGGTTCAAATGGCCTAATCCATGGAAAAATTACAATCACTGGATACTGAATACATTTTTACATATTTTGCATGGTTAAATCTACTTGATTTGTTCCTACACTCTGTTTTTCCCAAGCAGGCTGCTCTTGGAGGAGGATTATGGGAGCAGCTAAACTTTTCACCTGCCCCTGTTTTGTCATTATGTTATAATGATTTCAGGAGGGATGTGAAAAGGATCCCAAAGGCCTGACATCTCCATTAATTCCCCTTCAGGGCACCAAGAACGGGTCAGAGAAGCAGTTCACTCGGAGGCCTGTACTGGCTGTCACCTGGATGAATTTGTTTCAGCAAAGCCCTGCTGAAGGCCCTAAGAAATACTTGCCTGCAAGCTGCTGCAAAATCTGAGTTTATTTCTGTGTTGCCCTGGACAGGAATGGAGGAGTGTAAACATTGGGAAGGCAGAAAAGAGGGGGAAATAAGCAAAGAGTAAAGTGCAGCTTTAAGTAATGAGGGCAAATCAGATAAGGAAAAGTCTGGGACCGTTCGCAGGAATTCAGACGGTGTCCCAGACCTTAATTAGTGGCACAGGCAACTGTGGACCTGGTAGAAGGGAGGTGGATCATGCCTGTGAGCTCCATCTGCTGCCTGCAGAGACAGGAATGTTCCAGGCCAGGTGTTGCTGAGCATTGCTCTTGTCTAGCAGCAAGATAAGTTTAATTAAAGGGCTAATTATTCCCACTCTGGAACAGACCTATCCTTGTAGTTGCAATCACATCCTAAGTCTTTTCTCTGGTATTCATGTATTGTACATTTATCTTCCATTGTCACATTACTGACTTGCTTTGTTTAAGTGAAGAGAAGTCTTTGGTGTGTGTGAAAATTGGAAACAGAGGGAATTTGGCTGGACTTGAGTGTAGGTGATGCTTCATTGTTCGGCATTTGTCAGCACAAAAAGGCACTTCATGCTGGTTTTCTCTCTAGCAAAATAGGTATTTTACAGTTGTGGTAACTAAGGGCTTGCACTGGGGGGAATTGGACCCAGATATTTGTGTTCTGTCACAACTATCAAGAGCATGAGGCAAAACTTCTTTCAGTTGAATCAGGAGTAACACATTCCTGATTTCCAAAACGTTGCTGGATTTACTTCAGAATAACAGACAATGGGATTATGTCTTTTGAAGTTTTATCCTTTTTTACAGTCAGTTTGAAAGCTGTGGTGTAACCCAGGCTTGCTTTCTCTGGCTTTGTGGGCTATGGAGAGCTCTGGCTCTTCTTGCCACTAAAGGCAGTCTTCCAGCTCTAAGTGTTAGAAACTTGCTCTTCAGTATGTGATCATAGCTTTCTTTTGACACTTTTTGATCTTACCTAGATAATATGTCTTTAAGTAAAACCTTAGGTTCAACCCAGGTTTTATTCCACAAACTCCTGCAACTGTCCTTCCACAGAGCAAAGGCTGATGTCCTGTTTTCACAGGGTCAGAGGGAGATGGATCCCCCCACTGTTAGCACTAGAGAGTCATCTGTTGGGGGAAATTAGTACTTTAAGGAAAACCTATCTTTAAAAACAAGCACATTAATTGTATTTTCATTTGACTGTTTTAAATAACACAGTGAGGACCTTGGCGTCTGCATATGCCCTGATGGCCTGGGAAGGGAGAGGGACTGCTCCTCTGCCTCCTTCTGTGACTGTGAGATCTTAAACACTGGTGACCATTTCCTCCAGGCCAGGACCTTTATTTTATGTCATTTTGGACTCTGTTGGTTAAAACTTTGAGTCAGGTCAAACTGATATGTGAGATTCTCCCCCCTTCTCTTGTGGCCAAACTTCAAAAGACCTATTACAGGACTTTAGCATTCCAGGCTTGCATTAATTACCCACTAATGGCTCCACTTCTTTGCAGGAAGCACTTTATATTTTACTCCTGGAGCCAGGAGAAGTATCACTAGGATGGATAAGGATATGCACATAGTGTTTGTGAGTTTAATGTAATCTCTGAGTATTCCATTATTCTGTGATGTCTGTCAAGCTGGGCTTGAGCCCTGCTGCTGCTGAACTGCCCGGGGCACTGTGCAGCAAACACATTCTTTCACAGGCTGAAACAAAGCAGAGAAAACCATCTAATGAATTCCAGTCCTATAACATTATGGGCAAAGTAGAAGTGCCACTCCTTTACTAGGATAGTTGTAAGGAGACATTTTTGAAACCACACAGCTTAAGTGATAGCAGCCACCAGCCAAAAACCAAACGTGTCTGCCTGTGGAACAGGCACATGTGGAATATGTGCCAAAGCTTTGGAGCGTTTTGTAGAACGCATTTGTGGAAAGACCATGAAACCTGAGAGACAGCAGTGCAAAATACACTGTGAAAATAGGTTCAGGAAAACCTAGAGTGAGATTTTTGGGCTGAGTGCTGGTCAGAAAGGCAACAGCGTGAGCAGTTCTGAAGAACCATCCTTTCTCACAATTTATGATATGGAGAGAAGAATGAGATGTTTTATGTCCTTTGTAAATAGGATCTGTTCATTGGCTCCATCTCCAATTATTTTCCTTTTACACTAGAAAAAACCATGTATGTATCTTCATTTTTTGGCTGTTGAGATCAAAAAGGGATAATCTACAACCTCTTGAAGCCTATGTAAGCTAGAAAGGATTTATTATGATTTGATAGGGAATAATTAGACTCTGAGAACTCCTACCAAGGTTTTCAACATAAACATGTCTAACTTGTATCCCACAAGTATGATTGAAGGACAGGGAGAGGGAACCCCCCAAAAACCACAACTGAAAATATTCATTCCTCAGGGAGACCTGAAAATGTAAAACAGTGTCAGTGGGACTCAGACTTGGCAATATTTATCTAAGGGGATATTCATTTGTCTTAACTCAAATTTTGAAAATACAGTCTTTCCTCAGGAGGATGGATTACAGCAGTGTGAAACCAAAAAAAGGTACATGGTGTTCTTGTCAGGCGAAACATGGGAAGGGAAGGGAAGGGAAGGGGCAGCCAGGAGTGGAGAAACAACTATTTAGGAACTTATGGGAGAAGCTGCATGTGTTTGAATTTATGGGGTCAAGTGGAATTCACCTGAAGGTGATGAAAAAATCAGCCAATGAGATTGTGAGGCTGCTGTGTATGAAGTGTCAGGGTGATCTGGGGGAGGTCCCTGGTGACTCGAAAAAGGCTGATGTTACTCCAGTCTGCTGGAAAGGCAGAGAGCAGGACCCAGGCTCAGTTAGCTCAGTGTGCTACAGGTCACGGAGCATCTCTTCTTGCAACCCACTCAAAAGGACAAGAGGACAGAAAAATCAGCATGAGTTTATGAAGGGAAAATCATACTTGAGCAATATGACTGATTAAGAAATCACTGCTCTATGGTTATAGCACAGGACAGAGTGTTTGTGGAACCACAGCCCTGGCTGGCCTGGCCTAGCACTGGAAATAGTCCCTCTCCAAGCAGGAGGTGGGATCTGAGAACTACAAAGGGCTCTTCTGCTATGTGTTTCTATGATTTTTGTGGATTACAGTAAATCAGATCCTGGACTGAAGCAAATGAGGAGCTGTCAAGTGTATATACCTGCTCCCTAACATTGAGAACATAAATCAAACCTTCTCTAATTGAGTATGGTCAGAGGGAGAGTTCATAATCAGCAAAGGCACCTGGTCTGTAACTGGCCAGCAATGTCCCAGTGTGGGGACCTGAGTAAAGTATTTGTATTTGCAATGTTTTAAAATAATTAAAATTTTAAACAGTTTTCAAAACTTCAAACAGAATTCAGCCATGGTAGTATAGATGTCAAAAAAAAGATCCCCCTGATGTGGAGTTTCCTAGGCTGAGCTCAGGCAGGCTCTGTTTGGAGCTCTGTGTGGAGTCCTTCCCTTGTGTTGGGTGGCTGGGCCAGGTCTGAGCCCGGTCTGTGCCCTGCTGTGTTTCACCCACAGTGCAGGGCAGAAGCCAAGTGTTACTTTTCTGGCATTGTCTAATGTGAGAGTTTGAAGCTGGGAGGTCCAGATCCTACACTGAGGTTTTCAGATTGTAATTCAGGAGGGATCGATGCATCCAGCTGGCTCCAGAGCAGACCAATTGGGTAATGCTCCTGGACAACTGGGTAATGCTCCTGGACAGCCCCTACTTTGTTTTAAACTTTTTCAGGGTATTTAAGAAAGATTTGAGTAGCAAGAATTAAGCAGCATTCAGGAAAGCCAAGCATCTTGCACCAGCTTCAGGGACTGAGGAGCTGGACTACCAAGGAGCCCTGCTGTGTCGTTCGTAAAATGTTTCTCAGCTCAGACAGCTTTTTTGACCTGTAAGGTGTATACCTGAGTCCTAAACAGCAAATGCAACTGGAAAGCCCTGTAAGAACAACTGAGTACACACTGCCCTGATCAATTCATCAGATCCTGCACGTGGAAGCTCTTTATGTTCATTATTCGTGAGCACAGTACGGTGTGAGGATCCATGAGCTTTATGGACAATGAATTCCCAGCTCCCTAAGAAAGAATATTTGCTATAGAAACCCGAGTCCAAGAGCAGAAGGCACCTGGTTGGGGAAAACACACTGAGAAAGATTCTCTCATTTCTGGCTGTGGCTTATTCAGGCAGAGAGCTTGTTTACCTAATCTAAGTATTTGACCTTTCTACTTTTTGGAAATGGCATTTTTTCCCTCTTAATTATGTGGAAGGAGCACTTCCTTTCTGAGGTCTGATGGACTTCTCTATAAATAGCTACTCACATCCCAGAACCTTGCACCAGAGCCTTCAGCAAAGTCAGCATCCCTAGGACTTTTTAAGCCTGAGATGGGAACCACGTGGAGTTTAATCATTAATCACCAGTCTTTAATTAACAGCTCTGGGCTTTGAACAAAAGGCACTTACTGCAAGGCTGCTGAGGGGCCCTGAACTCTTCAGCGTGCTTTCATTTGGGGGACCTGGTGGCCTTCCAGAGGGGGCTAGTGGGGCAACCTTCTCCTCGTGGGAAGGGTTGTGCATCCCAGGAACAGCAGATGTTTGTGGCTGATCTCCATTTTCACAACTGTCCCGTTGGCTGGCTGCAGGCTTGAACTGTCTCAGCGTTGGGGATGCTGCCAACTCCCTGAGGTGGGCAAAGAGAGAATCTCCAGAGCCCTGTTGCCTCCATCAGGTGAGGTGGGTTTTAACCAGAGGAAGAAACAGGAAGAAAGTTGCTCCAGGCTTGGAAAATTTTACAGGGGAGTGTTCAAAATCGAGCACTCAGGAGAGAAAGAAAACATTGCTATAAAAGTTGACTCAGCCAATATTTTTCTGCATTCCCGCTGCTGTGATTGAAGATATTTGTTTTTAATATAGGTTTCTCCCATTTGTAGTCTGGCTCTCCTATAGTAAAAACTAAAGGGCAGATCCTCAGCTGATATAAATTGGCTCCAGTGCAGTTAATGGAGCCATGCTGGTTTGTACCAGCTGAGGGATCTGGCTCAGGCTGCAGCGCTCGATACCCCTGTTAGATTGCCGTGATTACGATACTAATTCAGTAAAATGGCCTTGCAGAGTAATAAAACCAACCCAGAGAATGGAAGATGAAAGGGCTTCCTCCCCAACAGACCTGGTGTTTTTCAACAAAATGTTTTCCTTTATGGTCTCCTTTGTCAGAAAATGCTCTCAAACAAAACTTTTTACACCAAATACACCCGCTCTGACAGAACTTTCCCTGGGAAAGGCGTCTCAGCTCTGCACACAGATGAACACGTGTGGCAAATGCAGTGGCCACAGGTCAGGGCATATTGAGACTTCTGCAAGAGAGTGTATTGTATCTTTAAAGGGCAAGGGTGATACTGTAGAGCAGTTAAAGCCCTGAGGTAACCTTGGCTTCTGAAAAATAAGAGTTCTCATACTAGTGGGTAGAACACCGATCATTTTACTTGTGCTCTGCCTGCTCTAGTTTTTCTTATTTGTCTGCACTGGGAGAAAGAGCCAGTGGGATTGTATAAAGTTGTGTCCTTTCCTGTCACAGGGGTAAATCATGTGTTGATGGTTCTCCTCCTTGTGATCAGGTCCTTGACAGGTAGCAGAAGATGCTGGGCTTGAGCAGTGAGGGGTGTGGTAACCTGGGCTGCCTTGTTGCTTGGAGCTGGTGAGCACTGAAGGGAACAAAAAGACACAAAGACCTAAATAAAGGCAGATGGATGCATAGCTAGATTCCTGGGATGAAATATTTTGTTTGCCATAGTACTGCTGAACTGAACTGCACATGGGTTTTTCTGTGCCAGATGGGATTTTTACAGGGACATTGCTAAATGGAGGCAGTAAATTTAACTTTAAAGGACCATGAATTGAAGCTTTTGGCTGAAAGCTGAAATGCTGTTACTCTTTACTGGGCCCTTTTAACTTCCCTTGGAACAGGATAGTATATTTTACTTCTAAGGCCCTTGGAAGTTGAAGGCCCTGCCTGTGGCAGGTCTCGTTCAGCTCCCTGGGAGCTGGGACTTTGTGGAGCAGCAGCTCAACACTGTGGTGGACCTTTCAAGGTGAATATGAACCAACCCAAGATCCCACCAGTGGATTAAGGAAAGCTGTGGGTTATACTTCTACCAGCTGTGTGCCGTTGCAAAATTCAATATCAGTATCATTTTAAGAGCCAGAAGAACTAAAGGGACACACATTTGTTTCAGAGGTAGAAAAAACAATGCCCAATGTTCTGAATTAGCATATTAGGCCGTATCCTGCTTCCAGACCTGAGGTGGTCCCCAAACAGCAGTCATACAAATGCTGATTTGATGAAGTAGTTTTCCTACATACTCAACACTTTGAACCAACCTAAACTATTCCTGTTTTTGACCCTTCTGGTGACATGATCCAATTTTAATCTATTTATGCCCTCTGCTGCTTTGAAGAAAAAACATTAGGTTTGCACTACATTCTTTCCAGGAGCAGCAGAACTTTTCTTGTTAACATCTAGTTCCAGCTTATTGCAGCTGCTTCTCGTGTGTGTTCCTGGTGTTTGAATTACCCCTGGGGCTGGGATATTCAGTGTGGAGAAGACAGATATTCAGTGTGTGCAAGTCCCTGGTAAAGATGTCTTTGGCATCCGCGTTCTTCTCTTCCAGGTCTTTCTAAAACATCAGAAATTATTGGATCCAGCACAGGTTGACAGTGGAAGCTGTCCTGGCTGTCTGCTCCCGGGAAAGGCTCTTGGACTGAGAGAGGATCATCTCTCTCATCACAAGTGTTGTGTGGTTGGGGTCTGAGTGCCTTGGCACAGGGAGGCTCTGGTTACCCAAAGAGATCAGGACTCCTGCACTAGCAGGTGGTTTTTAAAAGAAGCTTTTGAAAGAAGAATCAAGGCTGACAGGCTGGGGGGACAGGAGAATGCACAAGGGTCTTACTTTTGGGATAGATGTGCTCTTTTTTTACATTAATTAGAGAAAAGGATGATTGATCTGGAAACCTTTGCAGAACCCAGGTATCTGTGCTTCCTTAGCCAGACATTCGTGGTCAACCTGGAGCCCAAAGAGCTTCAGTGCCCCTGTGTGTTGGTGCCCCACTGCTGGAGGGGGCAGAGCCTGCCACCACAGCTGGAGGGGTGGGTGAAGAACTTTGTTGTTAGACCTAATCAGGCTTTGGAGCATATGGACCCCAACGTGTGGTCCAAGCACAACAGCTTGGTGAGTGTCCTGCAGGGAGACTTTTCCTAGCACTGCAACAACAATTCATCATTGCCTGAAGGTTTGATGGGTCTGGTACTTCTCGTCTTAATTGACCTCGGCTGGAGACCTGCCTTTCAGTCCAGCTCAGTCACCAAAGACTTGGTCTGGGCTTGAGCCTTAGAGGGGAGATTTATCAGAGAATCACATGATTAATGGAACTGAGTGATCTCTGTTCGAGAGTGGCCAGGACATGAGTTAACAGAGCAGGGATTTTGGCAGGTGTGAGGCATTGGCAAAGCTGAGATCCAAGTCTGGGCAAGCAGAGCACCCCTGGGCTTGGTGGGCTGCAGCCCCTGGCTGGGTGTGGGCAGCTTTGGGGGTTGGGGAGGAGGTCATCAGCTGGCAGAACTGGAGGCACAAAACTCTGGGCTTAGGTTCGGATAAAAAAAAGCATGTGTAGATTATTAACCCTTCACCCAGCAGCACCAAAATTAGAATTGCCCACAGCCCCCTGGCAGAAAGGGCAAAAATAAAATGAGGTTCACAGAAGTTGCTGTTCCCATGTAAATGGTGATGGAGGGTGACAAATAAATGAACAAATAAACAGAAATGATCAAATGCTTTCTTTCTTCCCTGCTTTTCTCCCACTCTTATTTCTTTTTCCCTCCATGTCAACACCAAACAAGACAGACTAAAATTAATGGGGAAAGCAGCAATTAGCAAATTAGGTTAGCGGCGTGTTGCAGTGTGCCATGGCTGCCAGGTGTGAGGGGCTCTGGCAGGATATTTATTAATGGCTGTCAGAAAAGTGACACTTTGATGAATGAAGCTGGGTAATCGGCACCCTCCGACAGTGAGCACCGAGAGGCCTCAACATGCTAAACTGCAAAATCAAACCTTTTTTAACCCCCATACAAAAATACAACAACAAAAATCACTGCAAGAGGAGTGTGTTTTTCCACCAGGAATTTGAGTTCACATTCTCCTCCAAATAACAGCTTTTTTTTCCTGTAACTTGCTGGGGAGGAGTTGTCAGATTGAAGGTTTTCCTTGGAATAGAGGACTAAAGAATTTCTAAATGCAGGCAGCATCAAACTCTACGTCCCGCTCTGTGTTATTGGTCTATCCCAGTAGCACTATCAAAGCCAATGGTGCTACACTCACACCTCCTGGGCTTTGCCCTTTGAACATAGCAGCATTAATAACCCCTAAACCAAGCCTGTGAACCAGCTCCCTGTGTGTCTCATGCCTGGTGTCAGCAGTTGCTCCCAGTCCCCAGCGCTCCTGGCGCTGCCCCAGAGCCCTCACTGGGCACGGAAAAATGGGAGAATCAGGAGCTGAAACACTTCTGACAGTTTTTCACCAGTGTTGTTGCATCCTGATGTTTTCACTCTTGATAATTTTAGCTTTGAGTCCCTTCTGAGGAATATGTTGTTCCTGTTGGAAATCAGTCAGGGAAGTGATTGTTTAGGGGCATCACTACACGATCCATGACCGACTTTGAGCCCGTTACAGAGCGTGGATCTGTGGGGACAGTGCTAATGCTGCAGGTTCCTGTGTAAAATCACAGGGCTCTCAACCCTTGGCCAAGAGTTCAGAGGAAGTTTTCTTTTAAGTTTTCTCTTTTTTTTCCCCATAAAAAAAGTACTTGAGGAGATGAATCTACCTGCTGGGAGAGCATCTGGATAAAAGATTGCTCAGTAAATTGCTGGGGTACATGGAATTTTTTCCTGGGTTTTCAGGAGTTGCACACTGGAGGTAGGGTTTGTGCAGCACTTCAATAGCAGAGCTGCTCAAGTCCCCCAATTCCGTGGAGAAATTGAATACATTTCTATAAAACCCTAGTTCTGGTTTTGGCCAGCTAAAACAACTGTGTAAGTTTTGATTAAAAACATGAGAATAAATGTAAATCATATCCTAGGCATTCATCTGCTCTCCTAGTTTGAAGTGAAGCTGAAGGATCTTTCTGGAATTATCCATCAGGATCTGTGGGCTTGTTAAATTTGGATTGGCATTTAAGGCAAATCTGAAATTGTTCTCTTATGTTTTAATAATTGTATTTAGTTTCCTAATTTGGCTGGTAAGTTTATCAGAAGATAATTGAACTTTTAAAAGTATAAGCTGAGCAGATGGTAGGAAATACTTTAAAATACTTTCTTTCTGAAAGTATTTTTGCTCTGTTTTTGCTCTCTCTCTCTCACGCAAACTGTCTGCACAGCTCCAACCTGCGGAGGTGCACGTTCTTAAATCAAACAGCTCCTGAATGAAACCAGCTTATTCCCTCTACGTGGCAGAAGGCAACAGATCCATGCCAAGAAAAGCCAGTGGAGCCACCAATGCTGTCGGCTTCTGCCCCAGCCTCCTGCCCCCGCCCTTGTCCCCTCTGTGGCGGGTGCAGGGTCTGTGTTGTGAGGGCCCCCTGACTGTCAGCAGGGATGCTCCTGTTTGTGACCTCCGTGAATCCCAGCGGCAGCAGCGGCTCTGCCATCACGAGCCTGTCTCTTCCCTCCCTGGCAGGGTGGTGCTTGCAGGGCTGGGCAAGCCAGAGGTTACTGAGAGGTTGTGCTTTCAGGTAAAGATGGGCCTGGTTGAAGTAAGGTATTGTTCTGAGTTGGTCTGAAAGCAAAAAAAAAAAAGACGGAAAAAAAGGAATATCTTATAAATTATTCCAGGGACAGGAGAAGGTGTTCTTAAGTCTCTTTTTTTTCTTAATGCAACTTTTATTGTTGCTACTAAAGGACACACGAGGATTTGGTTTGCTTGTACACAGGAGAACTGAGCAAGCAGGAGCAGATTCCCGGCTGGTTTTTGTGGACTCTTCCAGCAGCACAGCTCGGGCTCAGCCCTGTGCAGCTCCCCGGCTCTGCTCTCCAGCACTGCCGGCCCCTTTTCCACGGGCAGCCCTGGGACACAGCCCGGGCTGGAGGAGCCCGTGCCAACTCCACCCCCTGGGCATCTCATGTTCCAGGCTGGGTCGCAGGTGCTGTTGTTTCAGGTGAGAGTTCCAGTGAAGTGAGCACGTTTTCCAGCTTCAGTGAGATTTAACCCCATTCCTGTAAGTGTTCCTGAGTTTCGGGTAAGTGCAGTTCTCCAGTTTCACCGGTGGGCTGGAGAAGTTTATGGGTCTGTTGCAGACCAGTAAACTCAGGTTTTCCACATCCTTCATTAGGCTGTTTTTCCCTATCCAGATTCTTTTGTGTTTTAAAGAGGAATTGCTACCTTTATATTCTTCATTATATGAATTTTCAAAGTCTACTGTCACCATGGAAGCACACACAAACGTTTTTCCACTTTTTGGTGTTTATAGTTTACATCTGTTTCTTACTGACTTGCACAGGAGTCAGCGAGGAGCAGACCCTGAGTGCTCTGTGCAGTGGTGAGGAAGCCTCCCAGCTCCAGTAATCAATCACACTGCACCGATAGCAGCTTGAAGAGTAAGCAAAGATAAATTACTTGTCCGGGCTGAGCTGGTCTTGGCTTCGCAAGGGAAAATAGTGCCAGAAACTCCCTCAGTGTGGTGTTGGCTGTGTGTGATGGGAGGGTGCTGCTACCCACTGCTGGCTGTGTCTGCACTGCAGGAACGATCTGTTGCCATCAGTGTTGCTCCTGCTCCTTGCTGGGCTCTGCCCACTGACCCCTGTATGAAGACAAGTACTTTTTCATGACAGTGTGCTCTGTATCCACCTGCCCAAGCTGCTTTCTGTTTTCTTGTTGCAGTCAGCTTGGCAGTGCTGTCATTTTCCAGGTACATGGTGTGTAATTAATGAGAACGTCATTTCCAGGTTGTTTTCAAAGACCAGACTGAGAGTCTGAGAAATTATTTCAGTCAATACCTTAGGATTTTTTGAACTATTTTTTAAACTAGGAAAACTATTATATTTGTTGCTTAGCTTGGGGATACATCTGGAGGAATATCACTGTACTTATATTTTTAAGGATAGCAAGACTTGACTTCTTAGTAAAAATGCAGAATTTGGGTTCATGTGCCATCCACCAGGGCAGCTGGGGGCACCAGGCAGGGCTGGCTGGCTCTTCCCCAAACTGTGGCAGCACTGGCACTGCCAGCCCCCTCCCTGTGTGCTGTGAGGAGGTTGGTCTCCTTGTGGTGGTCTCGAGAGTTGTGCTGTGGGTCAGATCCTGCCCTGAGGAGCTGAAGGGGTAGAAGGATGTGCTGTGACTTGGCCTGGAGTCCTTGCTGCCCCTCAGGGCTGGCTGGGCTGGGCAGAGGTGTTAGCCAGGATGTACGTATTTTATTATACCTGTAACTTCTTTCACAAGAGTAATAAGTCTGCTTTATGGGAGACCCCGAGTGACTCCATAAGGAGCACAGAGATTGGTTTTAGCACCTTTGCTCCCCAGGACATTGCTGTCCCCAGCACTGGATCAGAGTGCCCAGCACAGACTCTGATGATGCATCTTAAGAACTGTCCTTTGTGCTCATTTAGGGACCTCCTCGGCCGCTCTCCTCCTGAACAAATATCCCCAAATGTCTCTGCTCACCCTTATATTGCTTTAATTCTACTTTGCTACTTGAAAAAGTGAGGGGTAAAGGACTCTCAGGCACTGAATGCTTCCTTTTGCATCCTTTTTGCATCTACAGTCAACTGTTTCTCCACCCTCATCATTCCCCCAAGCCCTACAGCAGCACTACTTTGCAGTAATACTCCCTACAGAGCTCTCTCTTATGGGTTGGCCAAGAGAATGGTGGCTTTTCCTCACAGTGGTGTCATGATCACCACTTCCAGGCTGCCACTTCCCTCAGGGAGCACGGCACACTGTGCCTCCACATGCTGGACAGGTTTATGTTTCGATTTTGGGTGAGTTTTCTCAAGAGGGTGAATATTTGAAAACAATGAAGTTACTGTTGGCTTCAGTGGACTTTCTGAGCATTGCAAAGGTTTTATTCCCGATAATCTGCAGGTTCCTCCTGGAGGGATGAGGTGTGTGCAGGGCTGAGCACGTCCATGTCTCCGGTGATACAGGGAGCGTCAGCAGCTGCCATTAGTGTTAATGGGCTAAACCCTTCACATCAAGCTGAGAATATACTCCCACTAATTGTGTACCAGCCACCCCTGGGACCTTTGGGACGATGATGCATCTGAGGAGAGGCGCTTCCAGTGATACAATGCCTTGGGATAAATAAATAAGGAGCTAAAGTTAGACTCTGGTTCAGGGAAGTTGATTCAGTGCCAGCATTACAACACTGGGAAATCGGATAACAGGGATGCCAACCTTCATCCCCTTGGTCCTGGCCTGGTCCATGCTGCACAGTACCATCTTCAGAGCCATCCATCAGCACTCAGCCTCACCCTGATGATGTATGATGGCCATAGATCCCGGGAGCGGGAGTGCACTCTGATGTATTGCGCCGATACATCACGGACAGGGCTCGCCCGGGTGATGTATTAGTGCCCTGAGAATGTATTACTCAGGCTCTGGTATTGTTCAGGGATAAAGCCAAGCCAAGGAGTGGATTCAGTTTAATTACAGCACTAATGGTAGCCTGGTGCCAGGAGCACTTTGGTGCTGAGATGCTGGCACTCTGTGGAAATATGAGCCGTGGAGATGGTGCTGTTGAGTCATGTTGCAGTACCAGGAGAAGAGGGGCCGTATTTTTTTTTTTTCTCCCATCAGTTTCCCTGTTGATAACTCAGAAATGCTTGATTTTTGGGTGGAGATTGGGGAAGACTCAGTCTGACAGGAACAGTGGATGCTCCAGAGAAAATTACTTAGCACAGCACTGCAAAGGTCCCTCTCCTGTTCCATGACGGTCCTACCCTGTCACAGCCACACAGGCAAGGAAAACAATGAAGTTACACTTCTCTTCAAGGTGGTGTAGCTTGGGACAGAGGCAGTTTACACAGCCCTGTGTAGATCCTGGGCTTGCTGTCTTTGGAGAAGAGCATGCAGTGCTCCTGAGTGTCCTCCCTCAGGGTTGCTCCTTGCCCACACTACAGAAAATGTGTTGGTGTCCCCACCAGTGCATGACCCTCAGAGCTGTTCGTCTCTTCTGTGCTGCCGTGTTGGCTCCTTCTGAGCTGGGTTCATCCCCACACTACCCCTGTGGAGTCTGTGCTTCACAGGGATCCTTATCAGCCTGTGATAACTGTTGCAAAAGTTTCTATAAATAGAATTTCCTCCTGCCCAAATCTTCTTGCTGGCTCAGCTGTTCTATTTTTAACAGAAAGGCATGTTGATGCTAAGCAGAAATAATTTTTTTTTTAATCTCTCTATTAAACATAAAAAGATGCTGTGTCTGAGTAAAAATGAAAGGTGCCCCTTAGATATTTTTAAAGCTTCCAAAAATAGTCTCAAGTCTGTGACAAAGCTTATTGAACTGGAATAGCTGTGGACAGCAATTCTATGATGGGAAGGATCATGTCTCCTCATGCTCCTGGCTGGGATCTGCAAGAAGGGAGATGCTTGAACAAAGACCTCTAAAAGGAATTAACTGAGAGCTGCACTTTAAAAGGCTTGATAGCAGCACTGCCCAGATAGTTTTGCTGGTGATCTCATGTGTTTTCCCTTCTGGGCTTGACAACTGCCCCTGAGGCTGAGAACTCCTCTCTGAAGTTGGGTCTTTGCAGGGGACTCGCAGCCCCGCGGGAGCGGCTCTGTGGTGACGGGGCAGGGGGGACGGGGGGACCTCCCTGTCTGGGGCTTTCCACACAGAGAGAGAGGCAGGAGGATTGCTGACTTTGCCTTGTATGCACAACGGGTATTGAACTTGGGAAAATGTA
The DNA here is from genome assembly GCF_003945595.2 of Pipra filicauda. Classification (NCBI taxonomy): domain Eukaryota; kingdom Metazoa; phylum Chordata; class Aves; order Passeriformes; family Pipridae; genus Pipra; species Pipra filicauda. Next base: position 7,469,233 of record NW_024104643.1, on the reverse strand, counting down.
AAATTTGGTTATTGTTTCTGCTGCTGCCCCCCTGCACCCCCAGGGTCAGAGCACAGCCATATATGCCATTGATTCAGCCTCCAGCCCAACTGAGAAGGAAGAAAATTGGAGAGGGAGAGAAGCAGATGGGGTGGGACTCTCCAAGGAGATATGTTTTACAAGGTTCCCAATGCCTTTTCTTCCCCCCCATAGAGTGGGCTTTTGTCTCCTTATTCATGGCAAATGCCAAGTCAAATGTTCGTGTGTTCACACCCGGTGAGAGGGGAAAGTCTCTGGAGAACTTCTGAAAATTATAAAAGATAAACTGATTATTATTAAAATTGCAAAATAGTCAATTGCTGACTGCTGAACAGCTTATATGGAGAAGAAAAGAGCATTATAAAACAGGGAGATCATCTATTGTTTGGACTTAGAAAAAGATATGAGGTTATTTCATTCCCAAAGTGCCTGATCAGCCATCCTAAGCCAGCCTGCACTGGTGTGTGAATTCAGACTTATTGCAGATGAATTTCTGCCCATCTGAAGGCAGGGTTTTCCAGAGGCATGAGAGGCTGATTCTCTTGACTTTTTCAAATTCTCTTAGCAAAAAAGGGATTGGGCAGTAGATTAGGATTTGAGGCTCATTTCTTACTTTCCTGTAAATATCCTGCATCCCCTCAAGAAAACTGATTTATTGCTCTCAGCCTTGATTCCTTATCAAGGAATCTCAACCTTGATTCCTTGGTAAGAATACTTCCTTTATGCCTGACTTATTTATATGGGCCTCTCTTTCACGACAGACACTCCTCCCATCTGTTTGATTCTGTGCTTGGTGCAGTGAGGTTTCATTCCTTCCTTAGCACTCTAGAGAGCAGTTTATATTGCAGCAATCCTGATAACTACCATTAAAATAAAATTACCAGAGACAGACCTAAACTGCCTGAGATTCTGATGCTTTAGCTGGAATTTGAATGTGAAGCTCACCAGGGTTTGGTGGCTGTCCTCTGCCTGTAGCTGTCAGCATGTACCACCAACTGTCAGGATGAATGATGGATTAACAAATGTGTAATGATTTAGTCCCTCTCCAGGAACAAGCAATACTGCCAGGGTGACATGCATTTCAGATATGCTGAGAAGAGGGATGTGTGGCATTGTCTCACTCAATAACATAGGAGCTGGTAACTGGAGAAAGCAATGTTTTTCACCATTACAGTGTGCGTGGATCTGTGGACCCCAGAAAATGCAGATTGGAGACTATGATTAATTTGGGCTTGTCTTTTTTTTTTTTTTTTTGATCCAAGGGTAAGATTTGACAGCAGAACATGAAACTTCCGAGCTGAAAGGCTTCATGCTCTGTTCTGCTTGGGTTTTTTTTCCAGATGAGGGACCAGCTGGGTTCACTGGACTCCACAAGGTACTTTTGTTTATGGATGAAGCCATGCAGATGGGGATCAAAGGTTGTGTAGAGCTGCTGTTGAGTGCACTGGGGCCGAGAGAGGTCGGGCACCAGAGATTAATTTCTTGGCTGGTTAGAGCCAAGGTTTAATAGCAGACTGGGAAAGGACAGTGATTGAGTTTGCTGCTAGCAGAACCTATAGTTCAGGTCAAGCAAAAGGAAGGAGCTCAGGGGCTCTGTGTGTTGGTTGCAGCAGAAAGTCTAATGGCTTAACAATATGTGGCCTCAGCAAGATGTATGGCAGTGGCTGCCACTGGTGAGAGGGGCTGCACCCCTGGAACATCCCCTCTGACAGAGCCAGCAGGGCTGGGGCTGGGCTAATGCTCCCAGCCAGGCAAAGCAAACACACAAAGGCAGCCTTGTTAATTGTGGAAGGGAGGAAGCAAAAAGGGAAAACAACCGTGTTCTCCAAGAGGGAAAGTGGAGTGTCTGAAGGGCAGTGGGAGGGGGTGTTTTCTCACTGGCTTTAGTTTTGAGTTGTGTACTTTAACAAACACACGGAGATGTCAACGTGCCTGGGATCAGGTGACTGATTTTGTGTAAATCAAAAACTGATTTTGAAGCTAAAATTAAACTGTCCTCTGACTTTACCTACTCTGATTTTTTCATGCTACTATTCCATTACACTTTAGTTTCTAAGTTTTTGATTTTGTGTTTCTTTTTTTTTTCTTTTTTTTTTTCTTAATAGTTGTGTCCTTTATTGTATTTAATTATATCCAAATACAATTGTGATTTTCCTCTCCCTGCTTTCAAAATCCTCTTTGATTATTTTTCTTTTCTTTTCTTTTAGAGTATGAATTTGAAAAATCTGGCCAGCAGAATCTGCTTTGAGCATTTGAATGAGGTTGTATGTTGTTATAAATCACATGTTAAGGTAAAGAATTTTGTAAATAATTTCAGGCTGTTGTCATTTTGGTGGAGGAAATCTGGCTGTGAGCAGGAGGGACTTAATGCAGTGGTAGCCTGCCAGCTGGGTGCTATGGACCTCACACCAAAATCTGTAGGTAGAAAATTCGTCTTTAATTAGGGATTTGTCCTGGAATTTCCAGGAAACAGGAAAATCAGAATAATATCATGGCAGCTGTAGTGCTGTCAGGATATACCTCAGCTATGCAAAAAGCATCAGTTTGACCCCACATTAGAAGTTCCTCCTTCTGTGTCTCTGAGTCAGGTGTTCATTGGATTTCCTATTAAAAACACTTTCTGAACTGGTCCTGCCTTCAGTTCTCTTCCTTGTAAGTCTCCTGGGTGATGTGAAACTTTGTCTTTTTTCACCACAGGGAGCTTTTGTTCATCTCAGGAAGGAACAGAAGCTGCACCAAATGTGAACTGAGCTCATGGGTTTGGTGATCAGGCACAGATGGGATTCCTCTCCCAAAGTGCTCCTGTGATGTCTCAATCATTAGATTTGCTATAAGAGCTATTGGCTCAAGTCTGCAGTCTTTCCTGGCAGAGTTATTTTGCTCCTTTAAGAAGTTAACACTTGTTGGGTCACAAAGAATGACCCAGTCATGCAGCCATCAGGATTCTCACCAGAGATTTGGACCTCTACTTCAAATCAACTGCAGAGAGGGCTTTCTTGTCTTATTGTGTAGCTGTGCTGAAGCCATGACGATTTCCAGACCTCTTAAGACATTCTTCTGAAAAGTTTCTGCTTTTTTCCTTCATCTAAAGTGAGGGGGGAAAAAAGGATTTCTTAATTTGTTTGAAGGTTTTTTCTTGTCCAGTTCAAATTAGCAACACACAAGAAGGATCTTGGATACTTCTTTGAAACCATGAATATAATGTCAAGTTTTGCCTTTTGTGGAAAGACTTTTTTGAAGAAGACTTGTGAATTAAAGCTTCAATCAGTGTCTAGATCAGAGCCTGATACATAGTAGATTATACCAGGTTTGCCTGCTGCAGGCCATATTCCTCCTCCTCCAGAGCATCTTGCAGTAGCTGCTCTCAAAGGCAGGACAGAAGAGTCAATGGAGCCAGATCTGCTCTGTGCAAGCTCTGATTTTGCTGGTTTTCAATATAACATGTAATTTTTAATAATCTTTTCTTCTTTTCTCTTCCCTTAGGAGTGCTGTGTTTCATCTGGGAGTCTCTAACAGAGATGCCGAGATGCTTTGTCACTAGAACTGTGGGAAACACCTGAGTTCACAAGGACTGAAGGAAAACAGTCACAAACTAACAGGCACACAACTTCCCTGACTTTGCTGACTTTGAAATCTGTGGTAAGATACTATTCCTTGGATTTTTCACTTTTTGTTCAATTTGTTAAGGCATTACCAAATAATTTATGCTTTGTCCTCTGTATTTTCTCTTGTATCTTTTTTCCTGTGGGGGAGAAGTGCACAATACAACTAAAATAATCTCCACTCCAGAAGCTGAGAGTCCCTGACCCACTCAAAACCAACCACAGTCTGTTCCCCTTAGCTGCTGTTGGCACACTGCACTCTTCTGTAGGAAAATGCAGATATGATGGTATTTAGAAAGTCATATCAGATGACAAAGGGAATTCAGTATATCCATAATTTTACCAACACGAATGAGTACAACAGCTCTGCTGTGGGAAGGCAGAACCGTGCCTGTGAGCAGACCTGAATTTAATGAAGCAACCTGCTGATTTTGCTGCTCTACTGCCCCATCTCAAACCAAAATAAGCCCACTTTTATCAGCCTTTCAGTCCCACCTCACTTCTATTTGATCTGAAATGTGTAGTAAGGTTAAGCAAAGCAGGATAATGTAATATATGGTAGAAATGATTCTTTTAAAAAGACGTGGCTTGCTCTCATTGCCCTGCGTTCTTCCTCTGTCAGATCACCCGGCTTCATGAGCAGGACTCAAAGTTTTGGATTTAACCCCTCTGTCAGAGTTTTCAGCCAGATGAGCAGATGCATTAAGGTGCTTTCCTGCAAATTCTCCTCTAATTGCTCCAAGTGCTGTGGCCATCAAGCAGAAATCCAGTTGGTAAACTCTGCAGCTCGTGGACAACTTTTCTTGCCAACCATGCATTACGAAGGGCTAATTGTAAAAGTGGTGCACCTGCTGGCTCCCTTGGTGGCTGGAGCCAACGGGAAAAAAAATAGTAATTTATTAATGATGGAGTCACAAATAGTAATGAAAACAATAGGAGCATCTGAAGGAAGCGCTGCCGGGGGCAGAGGTGCAGGTGCTCTGTGCCCTGAACAGGCTCGTCGGCATTTTTATAAAGCTACTTTACAGCCCTTATCAATTTCCCACTGCTTTCTGTGTACCCCCTGCCCCTTTGCAAATGTTTTGCCTGCACAACAGGCTCAGCATTTCTTGTTGTAGGTGATAAAATAGCTGTCACCCTGTGGAGGGAGGAAAGAGGCAAAAAATAAAAATGTTAGGTCCAAAGAAACAAAGCAGAGGAACACATTTCCCAGCAAACAAACGAGGGCTGATGGAGCCGCTGAGTCGGCAGCGGGAGAGCAGTGGGGTGAACTTGGCTGGGGAACGCTGAGAGATTGGGGGTAACAAATGCTGAAAGACTGGGGGTAACAAATGCTGGAGGGCAAGAGAGACTCATTCCTTAAATGAGGCGGTACTTTGTGTGTAGCTTTGGATTCCCAAGGTGATGGGCACCTCCGCCAGCACCATCCACAGTTCTGGATCCAGTGCGTGTCTCTGTAAATCTCAGCCATCTCTAAACAACTACATCACATCAGCAATCCAAAGACCTTTTTTCTTACGTAGTCAGAGCAGTTACTGATGATTTGGGCAACCTACTTGTACCATTTGAGTGCTTAAGTAGTCACAAGACATAGTTATCTTGTCTCTCAAAATATGGTGGCTCTTGGAATACGGGGTAATACAAGTGATATGCACAAATGAACACAAAATCTTTGAGAAAAGAGTATTATGAGCTAGGGAAATAACTTCCTTGCAGCCAGCTTTCACCACTGGTGCACAGCACTGCAGTGCCCCTGAAAGCTGATCAAAAGTTGCATAAGACCAAAAAGTCAGTTAAGTCATGGCAGGCCCAGGAAGAAGGTCAGAGTTAACATCATGTATGTAATCTCAGTGTTTGCCTTTCCTCTGTTTTGACCATCACACGTGGCTTTAGTGTGTTCCTTGAAGGAAAGCTGCACTGTCATTGTTAAAGTGCTCATATTTGGATATTTACCATAACTTAGATGAGATAACTTTTTATGCTGTGGGAACCTGCTTGTGTGTCTGAGCCATAAACTGACTGTTAATTGAAATCTGCTTGTATAAAAATTAGAGTTTCTCAGTATGTTGCAGGTGTAGCTGTCTCAGCAGAAAGGAGTCAAACTTAGAGGTCAGCCTGGGTCTGTACCAAATCTCAGCGGGTTGTATGTCCTGCATTTACTGCTATGCTAAGGTTTACTAAGGTTGTGAGCACACTGAGCCATCACAGAGTAGCTGCAACCACCTCCCCAATGAACCTGATGGGCCAAAGCTTCCTAACTTTTCACTGCCTATCCTGCATTCAAGGGATTAAGAGATCTTCTGTCTTTAACTGGATTTTAGTGGAGAGAGGAAAAAGAGCACCAAAGAGGGAAAAGACCCCAAATATCTGTGTCTTTCTTTCACTGGGCCAAGTGCAATTTTTCCTGTAGCTGAGTTGTTCTGTATAAGGGCTCTTAAGTTAAAGACCCAAAAGCACCACAGTGCTCTGCATCAAATCACAGAATCATCTCATGGTTTGGGTTGGAAGGGACCTTAAAGATTACCTAGTTTCAATCTCCCCGGGACAACTTCCACACAGGGAGCTGCTTTGGCTCTTTTTTGATTATTGTTGATGTTTCTTTGTTCAGGAACTGTTACTTTCACGTACTAAACCAAAATATTCCTTTTTCTTTCTTTTTTTCTTCTCTCAGTCCCTTCTTTCCCCCTCATTCCCCCCCAGATTCCAAGCCCTCACACAAATGGCACAATTTATAAGACTGATTAAAGCACATAGTTTTTTGCTTTAGGGACAAAGCTTCACCTTTTAAAGTTCTGTTTTTCCTTAGGAACCAGGAATCTTTTCCTGTAAATCCATGCAAACGAGCATGAGTTCAGGTGTGTATTTTAATAATCATGCCTAATCCCATGAAAGCAGTGCTAAGAATGAAGAGCTGGCCATGCTAATTCCTGATGTGAGGGGGACCTGGGAGGTGTGGTGGTGCTGAGCCAGCGATGATGACATGCAGGGTGATACATGAGGGGAGGTGAAGGCAAGGTTTGTATATCCCCATCACATTGATCCTCCCATAACTTACAAACACTCACTGTTTGCTGTCTGCCAAATTAACCTCTTGTCTCCCCAGCCTGTGGATTGGGTGCACAGTGCAGGATTTTAAGCTTCTCTGTTGAAAAATGTCCCTGCAAAGCTGTCCCCCAGAATTCCTGCTGCTTTCTGGGGAGTGTTATTAATAAACTTCTCCGTAGCAGAAATGGAACCTTTTAGAGCTCAGATAAGGTATTTAGCCAGTTAACCAGCTGGGCTGTTTGGCTGTGGACAAATGCAGTGATGAATGATGGGTCAAGGATGGAGCAGGCTGATTTCTCTCCAAGCTTGACCTTGTCTCTGGTCTGACATCTGAAATGACAGATGCATTAAGGAGTTATTTATTCAGGGGAGCTGCAGTGCATTGAACCCTTTGTGAGGTAGCACCCAGGGTTATAAGAATGTTAGAATAAACCTGCCTGAGCCTTCCCCTCTGTGTCTGCTGCTCCAAGCAGCTGCTCTGCAGGCAAAGCAGCAATCCTCGGTGTCTGTCAGGGATACCCTGGGAACTGGAGGGCAAAACCAGGAGCTGGGTCCACACATTTCCTCCCAGGCAAATAATCTGCATATCTGCAAATCACCCACCCGTGGAGCAGCATTAACTAACTATGAGAATGTACCTGAAGGTTTCTGGGTTGTTAAAGGCCCAATGTTCTGGATAAAATGCAGCACTGACGATTAAACACCTTTTGCTGTTCAGCTTCTTCTGGCCTCAGCACACTTGGGAGACTTTCCTTTTTGTGCCTTTGGGATTTTTTGTGACTTGTTGCACTGTGGCCCAGTTCACTCTTCACTATAGCTGAAACCAAGGGAATAGTTTTACTTTTTTCCTTCATGTTGTGGGACACACAGGTGGAGGGGTAGCCAAGCTGCATCCTGTGAGCAGACATGCTTCATTTTTGGGAAATCAATTATTCCTGAAAGGTGAAAGACCTCAGCCTAAATCTATAGAAAAAATGACTGTATAACCGAGTCTGCTTCTATATTTGTCTGCCTAACCATTTGCTGCGAGTATGAAAGCTGTTTGTACTTCTAAAACTAGACTTTTATTTAGAAAAATAACTTTGCCCATACACAAAACTGTTGGGCATGTTATATTTTCCTGACGAGAGCTATGGTATGGATTAATTTGCAGAGCAAAGTTCAGGAAAGAGCTCACGTGCTGTGATTCTGGATCCTTTTGGAGTACTGGGAGGGCTTAGTTGAGGGAGCACCATAGGAAACCCAAAGAGCTACCCCTGGGAAAATTCCTAAATTTATTGCCCTCAGCAGAATTACCAGCAATTGACACCAGCTCTGAGTGCAGTCCTCTCTTTGGCATCTCCCCTCCTCCCCCAAATAATTCCACTTTGAAACAACAGCAGCAGAAATTGTTGGATATATGCAAAAGCCCATTTTGCATGGCAGGACCATTGGAAGAGCTGGATGTTGGTGTCCACCAACCCAGCTCACAAGTCCTTTCTGGGGCTGTCCAGCTCAAACTGATGTGTGCAGTAAATCTGCAGTGTCTTTGCAGTCTTTCATGTGTCTGTTCCTTTCAGGATTCTAGTGCCTGGGTCTAGCATGTGGATGAGACTTACCTGAAGCATCTTCAAGGCTTTTCCAGCACCGAAATGGATGATCTGGTATGATGAGTGATTTTGTGTAATACCAAAGAAAAAAGAGCATCGGTTGTGCACTTATATATATCTATATGGTATTGATTGCAAGGGCACTTGCTAACTGGAGAGATCCAGGAAATTCCCACCGAGGTTAAGAGTGCTTGTCTACAAGGCTTCAGAATGGAGGTGGGACCTCTTTTACCTTCAAAGAGGTTTGGAGCAGGTAGCAAGTAGCCAAAATTCAAATGACCTGAATGACCTAGCTATGGAAGTGTGTTGTCCCAGACTCTCCTCTTTTTCCTGGTGTAAAACAAATGTGCTGAACAACAGAAAAGTTGCTCAGAACCACCAACATCAGCATTTCTTGAGAGTGGCCTCAGGTGGTGAGGGCTCTCTAGCAGCTCAGCAATGGAAAATTGAGAGGTCCTGTTCCTGTTTTGCTTCTGTTTAAAGGTTTGATCTTTACAGTTTGGGCTGGTTGGGGGAATGTAGGTGCACAGCAGACCTGGGCTATGCTCTCAACTCAGCCCAACAAAGAAGGGAGTCAGGGAGCTGGGGCAGGGGGAGACTGAAGGTATGTTTTCCACAATGGCCTGTTTAAAACATTACAAGCAACCTCTCTTCCATCATGAGTCCTAGTTTAAAACTACTGCCCTGGGGCATAAAAATCAACTCCTAACTACTTCCAGTGGGACCACTATTCCATCAATGTTCCCATCAAACGTTGACTCCATGATTAATATTCACCCTCTTTCTTCGTTAATCATCAGTCTTCATTCATTTTTCTGTCCCTTCCTGCTGACAGGGGTAGTGTGTGTAGAGCAGCTGGTAGGGAAAACAGAAAGACCTGAACTTCTGTACACAAGCTGCAAAGGGAAAAAGCCACCTCAGTGCAGTGTGTCAGCTCAGAAGGAAAAAGGATTCCTAATGATGCAATTTTTCTCCTAGTCCTGAAGCAGTGGGGCTGAATTTTCAATAGCCTTTGTGCGACGGGACTTTGCACCAACTCCTAACTACTGTTGTGGAGAACCCCTGGTTTGAGTAAGACGATATTCAACAGCCATGCTAAGAAACCAAGCCCTGTGTGTCTGTAGTATTCATTGACTGGGGGTAATAGCAATGTCCCTGTACAGCAAATCTAACGCAACTTTTCTGTGGAAAAAGGAAAAAAACCCACACCAGTGGTTAATGTTTCCTTGTAGAGAACAATATTGCCTCTAGTGCAGGGCTTGCACTTGTTTGCTTGTTTTTTGCTAACTTTAAAAAAATAAATCTTTATCATTTAAGATAAATATTTATCATTAAAGATAAATATTATGCAAATAAAAACTTACACAATGTAAATTGCATCTTTCACAACCCAGAGAAATGATTGAATGTGGTAGGGATCTGGCATAACTTGTGAAAGAATGGCAGGTTCAGGAAAGGTCAATAAATGGCAAAATGAGCGGGTATTGCAGTTGCACTGAAACTTCTGATGTTTCAGTCAAATTCAAACAACATTTACTGCAGAAATAATTGAAAAATGCAGATCCTAATAATTGAAAAATGCAGATCCTAACAAATTTTGGATTTAAAACATTTTACATTAGAAATTTTTACAGTTCCGATAAAAATGTTTGCATTTTTATAAGTCAAGATTGTACTAAATCTCCATTAATAATTTCCCCCCTGCTCTTCTAGGAAGAATTCTGCAAAATAACAGCAATCACTACTGGAAGCATTTAAAAGCTTTCTCTCTTCATGTTCCCAATATTTTCCTCTACTACTTAAATAATGTGGTGCAGGTATTACTTCGTTTTTCTCCCTCCATTCATTTTCCAATTTGTTGTTTCACCAATATCTTTTCAAAACTTCCTCTACATTTTGAAACCTCATTTGCCATTAAGAGAAATGGAGCATTAAAGAAACATTGAAACATTTGGATATGACTGTGTGGGAAAAAAAGAGCAATAGCCAGGATGCTATTACAGCCTTCACTTCATAGCATTTGATGAAGGGAAAGAAAAGACACAAACCACATTCAGTATTCATAAAAAGGATTTATAATTGGTGGCAGATATTTTACATTATTAATTGAAGGCATTGTACTGGGAGAATTCTGAGTTTGGCTGTCTTGTTTATGAAAATAGCGGGGGTTGTGTCTTTTATAGCTCTTATTTCTCCTTCATAACAAATTCCAGCTTAAATGGCAGTATCAGAGGATTTTCTCTGATAGAGAAAGCAAAGAAAGCAAAGGCTTTTCTTTCAGTTTTGTGTCTTGATAGTTCCTGTGTGCAACCTAAGACAATATATCTGATATCAGAGACAGACTAGTCTGTTACTGATTTTTATTTAGTGATGCAGGAGATGGAGTGCAAGGGTGTTCCAGTTGTTGTAATAACATGCACAGACTGATTACACACCAGCCTGGTATCTAATTTATATACTCCTTTCTTACTGAATTAGTGTGAACAACTGCAGCAGCCTGCTAGGAATGTGCCAGAGGCTACGTGTAAGTATTCTCATTTTTTACACATACTTGGACCCGTGTCTTGAAAGTGTTTTCCAAACTGTACATTGTGAAAAGGGTGGAGGTTTAAGGACTCCAGTGCTGATCAGCAGACATGTAACATTTATGTAGGAAATAAGCAAGGTTTGTCCCATTGTTTTAGGAGGAGAAAAAAATCACTTGGACAAGTTGGACAGTCCAGCATCTGTGTCCTTGTTACCGAGTGTTACTTTTTATTCTTTAAGCAATTTTTGGGTTAGAACAATCTTATTTTCTCTTCTTTACAGACCAGTACTTGGCAGCTTCCTGGGCATGAGCTTCTGAACCTTCATCCAGTGTCATTCAGGGAAGATGCTCTGTCCCAGCACACCACCAACCCACTGTAGGATCCTGACAAAACCCTTTCCCCCCCGTCTTTGCCTCATTTTCCTCTCTTTAAAAACCCCTCAAATCTCCATCTTTGCTATGCACAATGATTAAGGTTTACATGAGAAAAGATTTGAAGATGTTGATGCACCCTCATTTGTGCAATAATACAGCTTTTGACCTATAGAAACAGTGTAGTGTAATTTTAAATGGTTTAACCTCTTCAGAGTTTATTTATCATGCTTTTTTATTCAGAAAGCCCTTGGAACAGCAGTAGGAATGTAACTCCATTTGCTTGTGTGAGGAGTCCAATAATATATAAAATAGTACTTTACCTCTTTGATTACTACAATGGTAGGTCACATTTAATATTATTTTTGGATAGGATATAACAGTGGGAGCCTAGAGGGAAACTTTCTTTGATCACCCTCCTCCATTACCCCAAAGATTCCTTGCTGTGGCATTAACAGAGAGAGCAGGACAAGCCTCCAAATACAGTTTCCCAGCTCCCTCAATACAGCAGCTGCTGCTAAAACAGAACAAACCCCAGCCAGTATTGGCTGTGCCATGGGAAGAACTGCCATAGCTGAAG